>NC_052504.1:66893382-67263382 GCF_014356525.2 Nilaparvata lugens | reverse complement strand
GTTATGAAGCTTACTATTGTTGTCTAGAAATTTTACAACTTGAGCATGAATGAGTCTTTCTAGCACTTTGGACAATGCAGGTAAAATACTGATTGGTCTAAAATCCTCAACTTTATTGGGTGATGGAACTTTATTTAGAGGGCGAACCAGAGCAAACTTCCAGTTTTCAGGGAAAATGCCTTCTTCAATTGACTTGTTGAAAATGTATGTAATGGTTGGTAAAACAGCAAATAACATTTTCTTGATAAATTTAATAGGAATTTTGTCAACACCCGTAGCATTACTATGAATACGTTGAATTGCTCTGAAAGTGTCTTCTTCTGAGATTGGATGGAAATGAAATTGATCAGTAATTGGTAAATCTAAGTTTGTAACCTGCTCTTCAAGATCATCGATATGATTAGCAATGACAACTTCGTCCCGTTGGTTAGAGTGTGAAACGAAATGGTCATTTATATTGTTCAATGGTGAGTCAATTTGTGGATTCGATTTCTGCTTGCCAAGCCCGAATTCTTTTATTCCCTGCCAAAGTGATTTAGAGTCTTGTCTGTTGTTTGTCATAAACGAATTCAAGTACCTAATCTTTGAGTTCCGTGATTCCTGTTTAACTCTATTTCTGAGGCTCCTATACTCTATCAAACTGTCCAAGTCAAATGTCTTTTTAAATTTTCTATGTGCTTTGTCTCTACGTCCCATCATCTTAAGTATGTCTTCAGTCATCCACGGTACTCGTCGTTTTCTATTAATCCTCCTTGTCACATAAGGTGCATGTTTGTCATACAAAGTCAAAGTCCAATTCTCGAAAGTCTTGACCATGTCATCAACTGAGGGTAATGCTTCAATTTGATGCCATGGAGTCTGAGCCACATCAGTCAGGAAGGCGGCTTCATCAAAGTTTTTGAAGTCTCTATAAGTGATAATTTTCTGTTCTGGCTTGGGTATCTTATGGGAAAGTACACAGTAGATCAAATCATGTCTAGAAATAGCTGGGACTGAGATTTGGCCTGCTTGAACAACCTCATTGGGATCACTAACAATGAGAAGGTCAATGAGTGTGTCTGATTCATTAGTATGATGAGTTGGATCGAGTGGTAAAATAGTCATGTTTAGGCATTGGAAAATTGTAGTCAGTTGAAAGTAGTCAAAGTTCCGATTTGTCATGTTCAAGTCGGTGTTCATATCCCCCATAACTAGTATACGGTTATAACAAGGCATAAGAGAAAGCAAGGCACTTTCGAAATCTGTGAAATGACCTATTTTTGGTGGGCGATAACAGATACCAACGAGTAATTTATCAGTACTAGATAAGGATAATTCAAGTAGCATAAACTCTGGTCTGGAACAATACTCTTGTTTAGATGTGATTAAAACTTTTGTTTTGATACCATCTTTCACATAAATTGCTACACCCCCACAAGCTTTATTTAATCTATCATTCCGGAAAAGATTATATCCAGGCAAAGCAACAAAATTTGATGGAATACTAGGCTTCAAAAATGATTCGGAAATTCCGATTATATTGAAGTCCTGAAAACGGAAGATTGCTCTGAGTTCATCAATGTGGCAGCTGAGGGATTGTACGTTAAGGTGAGCAGCCTTGAAAAGTTTTTTGAAAGAGTGGAGCTTATTTGCTAGGAACATACCTGCGTCATTATAACTATTATTGAAATAATCATACCTACTTGAGGGCGAGCGAGCTGACGTGTCAGTGAGAGGCATCATGGAAGCAGCAGACCAATCGTGAACCGACCTCAGAACGACACATGACGGGGAAAATGGGGATGAAACTGATAAAACTTAACCTAAATGAAAAAGTCTCTTGATTCGAGTGCATTCAGTATGCCTTGGCAGTTCGGCTCCCTTCACTATTTATAGCACTAGTTCAAAAATTCACTAAACACAATAAGATGTAGATGTGTGGAGTTCCGGTGATGAATAATCCTAATGGTGAATAAGATGAAGATTGAGGAAGAACTTGTAGTGGGAGATCTAGTCCAAGTGGAGATAGAGCGAGTAGGTATCCGGTAGTGGAAGAATCGGGTCCAAGTGGAGGTAGAGCGAGATTCAGATTCAGATTCAGATTCAGATTCAGATTCCTTTATTCATGTCAGAGTCCAGCAGATAATTCAATGTGGTGGGCAGTTTGCAGTGGTAGATGCTGATGGGAGCGAGCAGGTGGGGGAGCGAGAGAGAGCCAGGGCGGCGGCAAGAGAGAGCGCGTGCGAGAAGTCACAGGAACCAGGTCTGAAAACAGAGAGAGAGAAGAGAGTTTAGATTAGATTAGAGTTCTTTATTTTTATGTATGTTACAATATGTACTGGCTTAAACACTAAGCTTATATACACATTCACATTGAATGACAATATTGCTTATTAATCAACGAGTTTTATAAAGTATGAAAAATTAATTCATCGGAATGAAGATTGAATGCAATTTGAATAGCGATAGTATAATATTGTGATGTAACTATATGAATAACTAACTATACGGCGATGTTCAAACAAGTAATTGTCGACTCTCCGAAAATATATAAAATAATATCCTTCTCATTAATACACGACCGGGATGGTCAATCCATTATTCAAGATGATTCAATTAACAATATTTGATGAGTTCACATCTATCAGTGAATTATAAAATTATGTGAATAATCCAGAAACTCTACAATCTATACTATAATAAAGGGAAGAACTGGTTTATAAATGTACGGGATAGGAAATTCACGAATGACGCATCATCACGTCTGAACTAATGAACTGATTAACATTAGATTTCGCATACTGATTCTTAATTTACCGAGGATGGTTCTAGGTCTATTTCAAACTCTCCAAGATTCCACTCGGTCAAGTTTTCAGTTTTTAAGTTTAAAATTTACATCGTTGCGGAGCACGGGTTACGTGCCTGTTTGGAATAAAAGCAGCAGCATACTTTGCTCTGGTTCTCAGTCGGCGTTTGAATTTGAATCCATGCTGGAGCTGGTAGCTGTTGGCAGAGAGCAAAGAAAATCGATATTCTGTCTTTGCCTGTAGGCACTAGGCAGTAGTCTTTTGCTGAGTGGAAAGTTATTGTTACAGGAAATCGCGTTTATATTGACGTTTATGTGTGAAAATTATAGAAAGCTAGAATGCAAGTGTATTTGCGTGGAATTGGAATCACAAGTGATAATTATTATCATTTACAAAAACTTCATCTACATTTTGAAGAAAGATGTATCGGAATTCGACGAATTGCCCAGTTTGAAGCACATTTCGGAAAATGAAATATATCATCTACAGATTATCAAATTATAATTTTCAATCATAATATTATATCATTCTCAATGAAAAAACAAAAACAGAAGACTCTCAAAGATATTATAAATATCCTTTCAATGTCATAATTATAATATCTCCTTCAAGTAAGGTGTTATAGCCAATTTGAATATAGCACAGTATACAAACTGAATGAGTTTGTCAATTCACCTCATCAGATCAATGGTTTTGTTTTATTAGCATAGCATCACCTGACGTGAGGGCACCTGGATAAATTTTCGTGAATTGAATAATAAAACTACATCTTTGGAAATACTCTATTGTCTTATCAAGGCATTATTTGACTCATTTGAAAATTAGTCACGTACTTAACGCTTTTCATTTTTTATGCTCTGTAACTTGGTGTGAGACAGAACAAAGTGAGTCTTGTGAGAGATTACTGGTGTTAACATTTATGAACGAAATCTGATCTCATCATTGCGTACTGTAATTGAGATAATTAATTTCAAGCTCTACTTGTTTCCCAGTTTCAACCTTAATTGAACACAACTAAATGCATTATTTTTCACAGTTCAAATTGGTGATACAAAGTAAAATTTATAATATGACATGGCAACATAATGGATGCACGGAGCCTCATGAATAATTGACCGAAGCCTATAATTTTCCTTCAGTTGGGAAAAAATTGCGGTGTTAAAATCAGATGTCAGGATCTTGAAAAGAAGTAAATTTCCGATGACTGTGAAGGACATAGTGCATTTGTGTCATGGCATTAGACATAGGAATAAAAAGTATATACTGCTAGAATATTCCATTATTGTTTTGAATGAAACGATTGCATGTACAATGAGAAGATGTTTGTCTCGTTTCGTCAAATGATCATAATAATGTTAAACACAAGAAACTCTCTCAAGATAACAATACTATTTCTATTAATACAAATTTCCTCAATTACGGAACAAATGATAATGAATGTGTATTCAGATCTTATTAGACCTGATTGCTGTCTAACTTATTCCTGAGCTGAATTTAACGTGTCAAAAATTCTCAAAATCGCTAAGATTGTTACCTTGTTAGAATGATCATAAAGTCATCAAGGTTTTAATTTGAAGATGAAGTTATTACAAGAGATTTTTATCGAATCATTCATTATTCATCATAATTTAGGGTTTGATCTTTGAAGAGTAAGTACAGAAGCCATTCCACCTTTATTCAAATTTTTGATCATGTCTATTTTGTTGAGTAAGTAAAAGAAGTAAAGTATTTACTGTATATTAGTAAGATTCACTACAAACTGTCAACATTGGTCGAATCTGCAGTATTCACGTTTTATAAAGGTTTGCTAGCATTTTGAATTGAATCTCAGTATAGCAATAGGTCATATGAAATAAAATTAGATGTGAATTTGTATTGATAATGACATTGTATTTATCATATCTTAAAAAATCTTAAACCTATTTGCAAATAACAGTTGAAATCATCAACAAGAATATTGATGTGGTTGGTCTGTCCAAGGAACAGAGTGCACAGTTGGAGAACTGAGTCGGTTTTTTCTGTACTGGCTCTGTTATGACTGTTGAACATTCTGTTCTAATATTATGCTCTGTTTTTGAGCGAACTGAATTCATTTTCACTCGTGACCTGCCTTGTCTAATTGAAAGTCAGTATTAAGAACTGGGGTTTTTTTTGGGTGGGGGGGGGGGAGAGAGGAGGAGATAAGTGTTCCTATGAAAATTGGGAGAAAAGCTCATGGAAGCTAAAAATATTTTTTTGAATAAATTGAACGGTAGCTCATGAATAAAGATTAACCTCTATACAGTTAGACTCTCAAACTATTCTAATAAATCTTCTTCGGTTAATGTGACGAATTGGTTACCCAACATGGCTCATGCGAATAAATTAGAGCTTGAGTTTTGTCATAGATGTCTTCCATATAAAATAGCCAACACCATATTTATTGTATTCATGGAACAAACATTTATAATTATTAGAGTATGAGTTTTGTAATAGACGTCTTTCATATTTAAATAGCTATTACTATATTATATCCATGAAGCAAACATTTTTCGTCTTCTTCTTATTGAAAATTGTATTTTGTTGAAAATTATTGTATTATATTGAGTAGGCAAAATGGTTTTCTACCTGTTGTCTCCATGTATAGATAAATAAATGAATAATTGTTGATTATTATAAATCATGTTGATTAGTAAATTCAGGGGGTTACTTCAGATAAATGCAATTCAATCGAATTTGGCGAACAATCATTTCTGAATTTTGCTCTAACAGTTTCAGATTGGGACAATAATCTTGCTCATTAGGCGCTACACTTGAACCTGGATATAGTACATCTCAAAGGACCGCTCAAAAATGAACTGTTACGAGGTCTCTACTGAATCGGGGTGTATTAATCGAGGTTGAATTTGGAAAATATAAACTATATGGGGATCTATATCTATCAAAATGTTCAATGATGGGGTTAGATTTGTGGGAACTATAATATCTTCATATTACATATCACTTCACATCACATATAACTTCATATTATAGTACCCCTTCGGGTTTTGTGTACTATTGAGGGGATCTGCACACGTAAAATGTACTATTAAGAGCCAACAGTATAGCCAGAAAAACTCATAGGTTTATATTTCTGTTCGGCAAAAATGCACTACTGCGGAGCTCTAGGCCAACATAATGTACTATGCAGGGGTCTTTGAGTTATATGGGCATTTCAAGGGACTCGAGAGAACAATGTAATAACTTATAACGGGTTGTATCATATCAAAGTTCCACTGTATAACATTTTGAGTTCATATTAGCATTGAAACCTCCCAAAATACATGAATCAAACTGATACATGGAATTTGAAAACTGAACTCTTTTTTATATAATTCGTCAAATCGATATAGGTTAAATCCATTAAAATGGAAGATAATTGCTGGATTTAATTCAAGAAAACATTGTTGGAAATTTCTCTAGGAAATGCTGATAGCTGTTTTCAAATTATTGATTCAATTGATTGCTATCACTATGGTTACTTTCACAAGAAAGAATTCGTTATCAGATTCTCTTCATTCATCCCTTTCATCTTAATCACCCGAGCGCATTCTCACTAAAAAACTCCTATTCCACTTCAAGAAAGCAGCAAGAGTCACTAATAAATTTTAGACTTCTAAGACATGGATAACATCTAAGCCAATGCCCTCACAGATACCTTTTGCATAGAGCGAACATTATCTTGGAAGATCCATAACGACTGGCCATCGATTATTCAAATAACATTAATAACCTTCCAGATCAAACTTGAAACAATCATTATTAAAGAACATCAAAACTTCATGATGACGTTAGTATAAAACCTTGAATCTGTTTTTTTCAGATTTGATTCTTAACTCCACGTCCCTTTTCAATATTGATTCACAGATTATTTGTATTACCGGTATCCTAAAGTTCAGGTTTAGTTGATTAGTGAGAGTTCGTAACTGTAATTTACTTATGAATTTGCACATTTTAACTCTTTTGGAGATGTTTAGGTCTCTTCTGTATTATATTTTTGATAGAATAGAATATAATATATTTTTGGAAATATAAATTTGTCAAACTCTTGGAAAAAAACGCGAACTTGTTAAGTTTAGAAATGGTTAAGTAACTGTGAAAGGAAAAACGTGTAAAAAATCGTAATTTTGTATCATAATAGCTAGACGAATGAACTCCATATAATAATATAGCCTACTTTGAATAACTCGTGTCATCTAATCAGCAGGTGGAAAAAATTGGAGTATTAATTTGATGTTTAAATTTGAATGAAGAATACAAGTTTTTGAATGTTGGGAACAAATGTATGACAATGAACAATAAAATTGGTATGAAATAATTTTTTCCAGAACTCACATACGGAATATCGTGTTTTGTACTCTGTTTTATTCTCTGTCATTGAACTTCATTTTTGAAACACTGTATCACTTGACCAACACTACTTATTATCTAAAGTGTCAATATTGTAATACTCATAATAAGTTCGTTTTGAAACTTTACAAGCTTTAAGAAAGATTCTAACGAATGATTTACTATTGATAGAGAAGATTGTATAAAACTAGGATCCCGTTTCATTAAAATTTTAAAGACTTGTAAATCGGTAACAGCTGATGGTAGGAAGTGCCGAAGTACAATAAACTTCTTGGAGGTAGCTCATCCCGCTGTTTGAGCCGGATAATAAATAAAAGGAACGTCTACAATTTCCTAGTGGATCTCAATCCATTATTTGATATAGATAGATCAGTGCCATGGGTTGAATAGCATCTTCAATAGAATCTTTTATCGAAACTAGTACATTTCCTCCAGATTCAAGTTCAATTTCTCCGTCTAGAGAAGATGACTAGGGAGAAAAGTATATAATGACAACCGCTAGGTAAATTATAAATAGATGGGAAGAAAATGACAAGAGACAAGATTTGGAACGTAATCGCATTAGCAAGATAGGTAATCAGCAAGATGCTTTGATGGCCCATGATGATAACATTAAAGCCAGTCACCAAGAACAATTCGAGTTCTCCTTGAGCATATTGACCGGAGTGCAGCCTCTAGTACTCGCTGATGTAGTCCTTGATTGCAGAACATCCTCATCAATAAGTCCCATACGTGCGTTATCGAATTCTTCGGTTCGCCTTTGAGATCTTGAACTTGACATTAAGGCCTTCCAACAATAGAACTACGAACTTCATGATTAGCTGCTGTTCATGAACAGCGAGAGTTTTAAAATAGGGATGTTGCTTACAGAAAATTCCGAATGAAATCTCATAGAGACGTTGAAATAAGTCGGATTATAAAATTGATCAAATGAACTAATATTTTTATGAACGAAACAGTATGTCAACATGGGATTTGATTTTTCAAATATGACTGAACACGGTATCATTTCAATTGAATCCTTCAACTTCAACGTTATTTGTCCCTTCTCCCATTTTCGACGAAAGCTTTATTTTTTATTGTAAAATAGCCTTGGTAACCAATGGATCATCTTCATTCTAAGAAACACATAAAAGTGGTAGCTAGTGTGATTTGGTAGTTTCTGATAGTGTGTTAGAAAATTGGAGGCCTCAAACAGAGGAGAAGAAAATATTACACAAGAACTAACTCAATACCAGACTCATTCCAAGTGGGTATTTCAAATATGTCAGCATACATGTTTTTCATAGGAAATCAAAGCTATATTAAGTTATGGCCTCTGCTGTATGGATGTCTTCAACTTAATAATTGAAAACAAATTTATTGCGACTCTTAGGCTGAATATTATAGGATTACAATGTATTGTTTCTCTTCATCACTTTCATCATTTTCGAAAATCGATAGGAATAATCGAGTAACTTCCGTCCTAATGTATAATTGATATGAATATTGTCCAAGTTTGAATCAATTGAGAATAGAATTATCAAGATACTACTCAGTATCATAATTGTTATAAAAATCAAATTCAGAAGAATTAAGTCCTGAAGTGCTTGTTATTAGTCGTATTATGATTCGAAAAGACATTCAAGTTTTCCATAATCAACGAATTTGACAAATTAGAAGAAGCGACAGATCGTCAATGTAGCGTCTGGCATACCAGTGTTAATAACAGACTGGAACGTGACTAGCATTGATGGCATATTTCGTAAATTACTTTCTCTTTCACGTATTTTAACCTTCATTGTTTAACTACGATTCATGTCAGCAAATTTTGTACTGAATTTCTGTGAGTATGTGAGGTTGAATTGACTACAACAACAAAAAAGACAATAATTTTAACAACTAACTCTGTAATGAGGCGCGACTTGCTCATATGGTAGGTGAAAAAAATGTAATATTCAGTAATAGACATTAAAAATCCTGTACATTCACCGTATTCCTGTATAAATCTTTGTTGTAAAAGCGACTCTAAAAGTAATATCAATTTGATTTCCATAATTGATGATACAATATACTAAGATAGACATAAATAGATAAACTAAGATTGAAAAATGATCCGAATATCATAGTATTATATTTTCTGGATCGTAGCTCTGGCTTGTAATTGTTACGCTCCCAATCAAAAGTATTTTATTGCCTTGTCTGTATTATTGTTTTGTAAAATGATTGTTAAAAAGTTAATTTTTGTCATTGTTGTTGATGGCGTTCTCTTCAAGGATAGCTTTTGTAGTATCAAACGAAGTTTGGCTGAGACCGGTTCTCTCCAAGAATCTCTTGTTGCTTCTCTGAGGTATAAGTTAGTTCTCTGTTCATACTCAAACAGGGTCCAGCAAAAAGTAGAACAAGAGTTCAACTGACAACAGATCATAATTTGCATACGAATCAGGGAGGCATTTCGCAGTATGCCTGTTCTGTTGTCAGATTTCAGCTCTACTGCTTTCCATTCGCAAAATACGGCTCATTGGAAAAACACTGAGTCGATGCGAGCATATCATACGGATCATACGGAGTGGAAGAGACTCCTTCGTTGGAGAAACAATACGAAGTTTCAATTAGAATACCAAAAAATAACAGAAAAAATGTCCATGAATTTTAACACAGAATGTCAAACACTCGTTTTGCTCGTACGATATTTTGCCGTCCTCATGAATTCTATCAGATTAAACGGAACTTGACAATTATCATCTGTTATCAACGGCAGAATACCGTACGAAGAAAAATCGATGTGTGTGTAGCTAGCCTAACAGTGGAAAATCAATCGATCATGAAAAATCTGGTGTGGCGCACTCACACAACTCTCCTTGCCGTTATGAAAATCACCTGACGATAGTGCTCACGCGCATCTCAAGTCTACTATTTAAAGATCTGAGCCAGCTGGTGACAGGACAATAACGCTGGAGACACACGAGGTCTACTATTCCTTCATAGTGAATGATATAATAGAATCAACAGTTGCCAACAGTTTGCAATTGAATAATCACATTTCCTCGAATTTCGAGCTTACTTTCAATTTTAGGTGAAAATGTTACTGGACATTAATTGTAGAGATTCTCATGCTCAATCATTTCCACTTGAAATTTTTCGTTTAAATTGTATCTGAAGCCTGATAATTGGGAATCTGAAATCAAACTTTGCATAGATGTGGCAGAGCTCCTGAAATTTTTACAGATATGGGACTTGTGGCAGTTGATATAGCTTATCAATGACTATTTTAGGTATGAATTTGAACAAAATCGTTGAAGCCGTTTTCGAAGAAATCGCAAAAAACCCTGTTTTTGACAACATTTCCGCCATTTTAGCCGCCATCTCGAATTGCATTTGATTGAAATTGTTCGTGTCCAAATTTCAAGTCATTCCGTTGAGAGATGAGATATCGACACACACACACACACACACACACACACACACACACACATACATAAAGACCAATACCCAAAAACCAATTTTTTCGACTCAGGGTACCTTGAAACGTATAGAAATTTTGAAATTGGGGTACCTTAATTTTTTCGGAAAGCAATACTTTTCTTACCTATGGTAATAGGGCAAGGAAAGTAAAAAAATTGAAAGTGAATCTTAACAGTTGGATCGTGAAGTGTGACCATAACAGTTGAATTTCAAAATGAAGAGGAGATGATCCGTTTATACGTTTCTTTGGGGAAACTCCAATAAGATGAATGACACATTATGGCTGGAATAATGTAATAATATTATCAGAAGATGTTGAAATGTTGAATGAAGTTGTTAGAAAAATAAATTATCTTATCATAAAACTCTGTCACGGATTTCATTATCGTTAGCAAGATAACTATTATAATGGTGATGACAGTATCATGATTACTAGTAGTATTATCATCATTAACCTGAGTACACTGTAAAATATTTGCAAGTTATAGTAGGTTATGATCTTATGATATATGAGGAAAGTTTCACACCTTATAATCGTACCTTGTAGAGGTTTGAACTCGTATTCTATTTGGAACATCATCAAATTCAATGCTCACTGCTAAATAAAATGAGAGTGCAACATGAAAGAAGTTTGAAAGGATACTTCAAATCGAAGTGCATTTGAGCATTCAAGCATCTCACTAGATAAGTGCACACATAATAGAACAATATAATGCTACTTCCGTATCATTTGTTTCATATGCTTCTTGGCCACAGCCTGTGTTCCAAAAAATAGGTTTATGCTCTTCGTTCTTGAATCTTGAGAGCACCTTTATCTGGTACCTTCATCAAACAGGGTGGCAATACTCATATGAAGGTTGGGGCATGATTTCAATAGAACTGAAACTACTCCGTCCAATTTTATTGAGGGATTCATTATGCGAATCTGATGAAACTTGGATATGGAATATTGTGCTGAATTTTGCATGAAGTGGCCAGATATACTAATATATTTTCAAGAAGTGACAGTAAATTGTATCAACTATATAGCAGATGAATGACTAAAAATAATTCATAATCTTTAAGTAATTCTATGTTTATAGTTGTTGATGAAAGTACTTTCAATGGAGTATAATAATAGCTTCATAGCCTCTATACGCATAAGAGGTTGTAATTCTTGACATTGGCAAGCAACTATTCATCAACTTGAAGCACCTTATCTTCGAGGCAATACCTACTTATTCATTCTCAATGTCGTTTCAATCACTTTTATAGCAATCATCAGTGTCCATTTAACCATTTTATGAATACATTTTTTTAAATTAATTCCTGAACTTGATTTTTTATTGATTTTTTTGAAATTCAATAAATTTGTGACAAACAACCTTGACACAGTCATGGAGAGTTCGTCTGATTCAATTGAAATAACATCCAACTTAACTTGACCATCAATAAAACTCATTGAATATGTAAGCAACTCTGGTTTTGTTTGTCAATAAATTTCCCACCGACGAATGGAGGGAGGGAGATGTCCAAGGTTGCAGGCTTGTATTATTTTTACTTCATGTCTCTCTTCCATGATGTCTTCTTTGTTTCGCTTGGAGGGCGCACTGCGGAGCGTGGAGTTGGGTAGTAGAGTTTCTCCTGGGCCTCTGCTCTGCTCCGCCTTTATTATTGTTGCTTACAGCAGCAGCAGCATCCACTACAACCGGATCTGCCGTTGCCGGCTGCTGCTGCCGTCGAATAGTGTCACAGAGAGCCGCCAGCTATGAGCAAACAGCAAGCAGAACCGCGGCGCAACTTGTGCCAGGCACTGGGTACCAGTTGCGTCAGATGATACCACCAGCAAAACAGAGCAACAAACTGCGCCAGAGCCTGTTTTTATCGACAGATTTTCTTCATTTAGGGGCGGTGTCCAGCAGAAATCACAAATAATATACTATGTATTATGCAAAGTAGGTAGAGAAAATTCACAATCGGGTTTCAAGATGATCGCTTCTCAATAGAACATCAGGGACAGCCTTTGAACAATAAAAACGAGCAAAAAACCTTCAAGGAAATCTGCAGAACGTTTCAAAACAACGCAGCTCCTTCTTACATGTTTGTAATCCCTTGCACCTTCTCACTCTTCTCCTTTTATAGGTGAGTCAATCCAGTTTTTTCAAGGTAGAACCTCACCAAGATTTTGAATCGTGATTATGGAGAATATAACTCAGCATCTAGTATGTGTAGAATCTTACGATATTTTCCAGGATGTTTTCATTGATGCGACATTTCTTTCTCCCTCCCTCAAACGTTTATCTCTCTCATTGACGTATACCTGAGTAAATTGATTTTCGGAACCTGACTCCGAGGAATGTCATTTGGCTGAGTTTCAATGGCAAACAAGGAAATTGTCTTTAAGACATGAAATTGTTTCCTCCTCTATAATATTGATAAATATGAGTTTGTTCGGTTGGGACTATCAGCAGTGGTTCAATTTTTCTCGAATCCAATTGGTTCATCACTAGCCTACTTGAATAACTGGAATGGAGAAAAAGTGTTCTAATTAGCAAGAATCTAAACTTCCCCAATATTTCTGCAGCATGTCGTAAGAAATTTATAATCATAATCCTTTGATGCAATTAGGCTGACTCCTAATTATAAATAATTTATTCAATTAATTAATTTATAATCAATTTAAATAATTGGACTGACTTCTATTGTTTCATATTGGACACCAAAATCAAGCTACCGTATTTGAAATTTGGAAATTCGAATATTCAACTAGAGCAACGTCCCCGGAAGTTGATTCAAGGCTAAAATGACAACTTTAAAATAATTTCATGGATGCAACCTTCAAATCATCAATATTATTCAAAAACGTCAAATATTGAAGTTGTTAATAGATGATTGCTGAGATTATGCTATTTCAAGTCACTTGTAGGAAATGGCAACTCAATTAATTGAAACAATATAACTCATTCCTACCCACACCGTTCACAGTTTATGAATGAAAATGACCTCATTTGTCTCGTCGCTGATTCAAATGTAATTAAAATCACTGTTACTTTCAAGTAGAATAATGTGCAGTTACGATAAGTAGCCTACTATTGTGGTGTAGAAATGTGCAGTTACGATAATTACTATTGTGATGTTGATACGGTATTGACAATGAATATTGCATGTTGTACTTGAATATTTTCAGATTTAGTTTGGAATATTTTTCTAATGTTATACAGTGGAGTGCCTATTATCCGGACATCGTTTATCTGGATGACCGGTAATCTGGACGCCCGCTGTGTGATCCCGTAAAAACCTAATCTATTCGGTACTTCAAGCGGCTAATTGGTCCTCCGCAATCAATGACAATATTTTCATAAATAAAAGATTTGAGTTATTGACCCCATTGAACTAAACAACATGGTGTCTATTTTAACTAGAATGTGGATTAAATATGTCTTTTAGAGTGTATCCAAGTTATATTGCATAAGCCACATACTATCAAGTGCTGTAGGCCAGAATTCGAAGTTTCAAATAATTAGGCTACGTCTACACTTAAGAGCTAGGGTAAAATCGAGTTGAAATCAATTATCCGGATTATCAGTTATCCGAACACTGCATGCATCAATTTGTTTGTTGCTCTACTGTAGTTTTTTAAGCCTATGATAATCCATTTCCAATAAACAAATTAGATACCGTAAAGAATATTTGAATTATCAATATACATCATTGAATCTTATATCTCTTTAATATTATTGAAGGGTTTTAATCATTCTTCATTGATGCTACTTCAAAATCCATTCATTTGATTACTAAAAACTGAAATTAAAGATGAAAATTCATTGCATAGTAGCAATGCGGATTGGAAGAAGTCTTACAATCCTCTTTGATAGTATTAGTCTCTGCTTCTGAGAGAATAAAAACGAGGAAATGAAATTTCCAAATATATTCTAAATATTGTTGATCAGAGCTCATGAATGAGCAAGTAGGTGTATCAGGTACCCACATATCGTTCATAAAGCTAAATTAACTCATTTAATTATGCAAGTTACCTGGATAGGGTTTCAACGTGAATAATGTACGGTATTATTGTGTATTATGTGTCTTCAACAAGTATGAAGATTTATAACATCAAATTCTTTGCAAAAATAAATACTTCCTTTCCAAGAGAACGGTATTTTTCAAAGTATGCACAGTATGTACACACTATTATGGTTTGTACTTCAATAGCTTATCTCTATACTTATAAAAGGCTAAGCCCCGACAGACTGAAATCACACCACAGCCCAAACTACTGAGCCTAAAAACTTGAAATTTTGCACAATTGTTTATGGTAGCCTGAAAACATCCACTAAGAAAGGATTTTCAGAAATTTGCCCCCCTGAGGGAGCTGGGGCCCCCCAAAATTTTGTACTTTTTAACCGCTCATTGCACAGCAAAGTCATGAGGAACTTTTTTGTTCAGCTACGAAAAAAAATTAGATCTATGCAGAAAAATTTCGATCAGGAGCACAGGGAGGTCCAGGAGAGGGCATTTTTCGAAAATTTTTATGTAAAATCACACTACAGCTCAAACTAATTGTCCTACAGACTTGAAACATTGCACAAATATTCTTCAAACATGCTAGACGCGCACTAAGAACGGATTTTTTTAGATATTTTGCCTCTAAGGATTTCAAAGGATGAAAAAGGATCCTATTAAGTAAGGTTATGAACATGGTAAGGTGAACACCATATGGAAATGGGATAGTTTATTTATTGACATGTGATATTCTAACATATGTTGTAATCATTGAAAATAACAAAATAATATGATAGAAATTCAAAAAAGAACATCTGTTCTACTATTGCTTTCTACCTGATTCCACTTAACCTCAATAATATTGTTCTGATAATGGATAAATATGTTTAATAATATTATTATTACTAATATAATAAAAGTATTGTTTTGATAATTAATTATCATGATTAATATAATAATAGTATTGTTTTGGTAGTCAATAAATATTTTTATTTTCATAAACTCATAATATAATGGTGAATGTGAAACAGCTGTATCAAAGAAATTATCTCAAAAACATATGTTTAGGAAAATCATAGTTTGGAACTTCGTTTTCCTGATGCAATGTATAGGCCTACACGTGGCTTGGATTATCAATTTTTCAGCTAGAACAGTTTTTTGAGACTGCTAAATAAACGTATGCAGTTTTATCAATGCTGTATCGGCAATATGAAAACGCATGCAGTTAATATGTCTTTAATTAAAGGTGTTGATATTTACATGATAATTATTTTCTGCCATTTTTATTTAATTAAAATTTCAAAATTATTCAAGCCTTGATGGAATGATTGACTCACTGTACAGTCAGTCGAAAATTTTAATATTGAAATGAGGGGTATTTTGGCAAGCTGAATAAAAAAATAAGGTCCTATGCTCTTTTTCGATATTTATGTAAATGAAAAATGAGTCTTGTGGGTTGTCAAAGCTCCCCCTGGAAGGGCAACTATTCATTTTATCCTATCTTTTTGTGAAATAACAATGATTTCTTACCAACAAGAATCGAACTCTTCGTGAATTTAGATAAAATATGACCTACACTTTAGATTTATATAATTATATTAATTGAATTCATGGAAATTGAATTACTTTTTTCTGTCAGTTTATGATTAGTTGATGAAATTGATTATCAATAAAAAAAATGATTATAATTTTATCAGTACCGAATTAGTTGAATGAATTGTTGATGTACCGAGTTCTTGGTCAACAATAATTTAATATTGGTATTTATCCAATCATTATTTTTCCAGAAGTTATTTCATTTGAATTAGAAAATATTTATAAGCTCCTATCAATTTGTCATTCGTAACAATGAATTGTTCAAAACATGAATTTAATCAAATAAAAAATGGCCCATACTTCTGTATTCATGTTCGCGTGTTTTCCACTTGTGATGGATAGCCAAATATTGTATGGCGAGCTGCACGGCGAACTGATGGACAAACACATTATTAGTTCAGTTTTTGCGTACCTATAAAATTGTAGGATGGGGAGGAACAAACTACGTTCACCTCGACCCCCTTATAAAAGTGCAAAAACTAATAATCAAAATCATCAAGCAGAAGCCACTTTCTTCGTTATCCGTCAGACCAGCTCTACAATGGGTTTGGTGTGATGGACGCAAGACAACTCTACTCCCTAGAAATTATTTGCAGACTACACAAAAACCCAGAAAGCTTTCAAAACAGAAACCACTGTCATAACACAAGGAATAGAAGCCTTCTCATCACGAACGTGGCTAGGAAGGCAACATACCAACAACACTACTTCAACCACCTAGCACCAAAATACCACAATTTACTTCCTGTGACATCAAGATAATAGAAAACTCAAGAAAATTTAAATGCTCCATTAAAAACTGGATCAAACAACTGGAAGGCATAATATAGGAAACATAAATTTCGAACAATATTTGTAAGCTCACTTTCTCAGGGGTTATTTGCACCCCCACTCTAAACTTAATGTATTACTATTACACCTGCTCTAGAACATGGGTTTTCCATAGTTGAGTAGGTTAATTTCCGAAAAAATGAAATTTATTTATATTTGTAAAAAAATTTCATAAATTGTATTTGAGTATTGTGTAAATTTTATTGATTTGATTGCTTATTTGTATATTAATGGGAATAAAATGTATTATTATTATTATATTATTATTATTATTATTATTATATTATTATTATTATTATTATTATCATTATTATTATTATTATTATTCATTTATATTTTTCCCCCGACTCAGATGTCCGATTGCTGTCTCATTCACTCAATTATCAAATGAAAAGCCTGTTTGACTTATAGTAAAGATAATATGTCAATTTTTTACAACATACAGTTTTTATTCATCAGAAGCCAATACCAATATCAGTCCAATAAAAAAATCCTTTTCTGTCATGTTCCCTGTAGCGAAGCACGGGTAACTGCTAGTAATTTATATTCAGCGTTCCTAATGAATCTATTGATAATCACATAGAAATACATATAATAACATTACATGGTAGTCTTTCAAGAGATTTTTATTTTTTATACCTTTTTTTATTGGCTGAGCGTAACCAAATAAAGAGAGATTCATACAGCATAGTTTAGAGAGCAAAATCAGATCTAAAAATATTTTCTATTTCTTGAGCATAAACTTGACATAAGTTCTATTTTCCGATTAGAAACAGAATTCATAATTTTACTACTTCTGAAAAACCAGGAACAGCAGTGGGAGCGATTTCAACAAACCGAAAACAGATTCTTGTTCACTGTAATAGAAAATTATATAGGGAGAAATAAGAGACAAATGAAGTGACAGAAAACTGCATCCAATCGAGAAGTTTGACAAGAGAGAGTGCTGCAACAGACATTGCCAATTGGCAACTAGTCAAATGCGCTTATTGAATATAAAATAGTTGCTATTCTCCGTGAAAAGAACATAAATTATATAATGTATTATATATAACATTTTGATTTTATTATTTTAGAGGAAAAGTCCTCTTTAAAGGGAAATTCCTTTTCCTTTTATATTATCCTCAAAGTACAAAAATTCAAAAACCTTGTGAACGTCATCGCGCAAATCAAAAAGGAACATACCTGTCAAACTTCATGAAAATCTATTACCGTGTTTCGCCGTGAATGCGGAGCATATATTATAAAACATATACATATAATCATAAAGAGAAATGCAAAACCGTCGACTTGAATCTTAGACCTCACTTCGCTCGATCAAAAAATTATTAATTTTTTTTGTGAGGTCTTCGATTTTTTTCAACGTACTGAAACGTTGAAAAACATAACAGATTTGCATACATAACTTGGGCTGTGATGGTTGAATTATGATAAATTAATTATTTTATTAACATTATTGAATGATAGAAGTTAGTGGGAAATATTCTTGAAATACTTTTTATCAACGTTTATGAGTTCTCAATCTCATTCCAATTTACATCAACTCACAAAACTTCAACTGAGAATTTTTACAGAATTTTATTCAAATGGGCTATACTTCCTTTTGGAATTTGTGACTCTGCGATCGATATAAGATTCAGCTTTCTATATGTAAGTTCCCCGTCACTCCATATACCACAGTTGAAGTATCAGAATCAGAACTAAAGATATGCTAGACTGCTTTCCTAGAAGTTCTTATGCTTGATGAATTTATAATATACTGTACTTGATTCTCCATTCGCCATTCCTATAAGGTTGATAATTGGCGTAGTTGCTTGGTCTGTTCATGCAGAATGCGTTCGCAAATCATTTCAAATACATCACACGCACCAATTTTGAGAAAGAGAGAAGTGAAATATGGGAAGTTCTATTTCTCATCAAGTCAAACAAGGTGTAGCCTACAGCTCGAGAGCCTGAGGAGGCAGAATTTATCAAGAGAGTGAATAGTGTAAGTTGAAGAGAGGAAGAAAAGGTAGGAAGAAATTGATGTGCGGGAGAGAAAGATGAAGAATGCGTAAGAGAGAAAATAGCGAGAATGTTGTGGTTGTGGTGAAGTCTAGAAACGTCTCACTGTGTGAATAATATTACTAGTTAACTGATATGCACGAGTTCATAGATTAAAGAACCTTTGAGAAATTCCCTAAATGGAGCAATTTCATTGATAATGTGTCAGTACTCATAGAGTGGTAGCCTATATTGAAACAAGAACAGCAATAATCTCATTAAATAAAACTGCGATTGTTTTCCTTGATGATTAGAAAAAAAACAATATAATATCTGTTCTCATGTTACTATCATCTCTCCTCTTAGTCCAGTTAACTATATACATTGGTGCATGCAATTTATATTGTAGTTCTGATTTTTCAATATATTATTTGGGTACATAAAAGAAGTTCAGAACCAATTTCTTCATGCAAAATTTCCTTGTGCTAGATACAGTAGGGTGGCCCAAAGACCTCGTATTTTCGGCTCATTTTCCAGTTTTCAGATATTTCTGCCAAATCTCGTAATCGGACAGAAAAATTTGCTCTCGCCTTTTTTCTAGAATATGAAATTCTGAATAAAATGAGATCATTCGGATATCTCTATCTCCAATGAGTACTGAGTTATGATTTTTCAAAAATGAGTGAAATTTGAAGGAAAAAATCAATTTTGATGAATTTTAGTTTTTGATCAACAATATCTTCGGATTGTTATCATTTGGATGTATAATTCAAAATCCCTCTAGGCGTATTTTTGTGCTCTACAATCTGAGATCAGGTAGAGCGCTCTATCTCATACAGATTTCCAGGTACACCTGACAACATTGCTCCTTGTATTGTGAAAAACACCTAATTTTCAGCTTCTACAATATAAATTGCAGGCACACCCCCTTTTTTATGTCTATATTGACTGGACTATCTATGGTAAACTGGAATTGTGATGAAATATTCAGAAAATATAACCCACATCAATAAATATTCAATTGATATGAATTTAAAGAAAGATCATTAGGCAATGGCGAATTTAAAAATAGGCAAATATCAGCAATGAAAATAGTAGCTTGATAGAGGCAGTTTATATCCATCTAGACGAGGCTGGTCGACCTACAGTAATATATTTCGACCCCTATATTAGGTAATATAGTTACTGTAGGTCGACCGAAGGAATTGGAATTTAGTACCGTTAAGTAATATACTAATCAGTAATAATAAAAGTAATAACAGTTATAATAATTATAATAGTAATATTATTACTGTGATAGTAATCAGACTACCAATCTACCATTCAACTAAATTATGATATTATGTTTCTGATTGAGTATAATATATTTATAATTTAATTTTCCTTTTGTTTCAGAAGAATAAGCAAGGGTGCTATACATCGTCTCCTTTGTTAATTCACTACATTACATTCAAAATCTCACAACGCTAGTATTGCGAGGAAAGCAGCTGAGTTGAGCTTTAATTAACTTCAGTTGTAGTGAATTAACAAGAAAATTCAGTCACGTTGTTGTGAGTATCTTTGGTAAAAATTCATTTTTCAGTTTAACTGTATTGTAGTCCTCTTCATAGCTAACTTATGAAAATAAAATAATATTTGACTCAATTTTGAATATTATTTAGTGTTAATAATCATACTTGAATGAAAATAGTATTTTTTAAATTTAAATTGTTCCAAATTTATTACATTCGACTCAGAAATGCTGTGAAACTTCTCCATACTAAGTTGAATGAATGATGTAGGATAGGAAATATTTGTTCCATTCATTCACTAACAAAATATAATTATTATTCAATTTTTGAATAATTATTGAATATTTTTGCAAGTATATCATCACAGTAATGATCTCATGCATCATATATATAATTGACTCTAGGATTCTTGGTTTGCCTGAAGGCTCCTCAACCCAATTAGGCCTACCTTATATATTTGATCTCCTAGCATAAAAAAGATCAAATTTATGAGAGAGGTTGAAATTCCACCAAATTATTCAATTTTTAATGTACGGTAGTGTAATATTATTTTTTGACCTTCTATTTTAATTTGCTAGTATTGATTCTTTCATTTTTATATTACTTTGCATGTGAAACAAATATGGAGTATAATAGTTGTCAATGATTCGAATTAATTATAACATCTAACTTCATGGCGTTTTGACTAAATAACAAGATTGTTGGAGTGGAGATGATGTAATGTTGAGATAAATAATATGGATTTTCTTGGAAGGTGATGTTGTCGGAAGTATATGTGTTACTTTTTTCAGAGATTCAATTTGCATTGATAACATTATAGTGGAGAAATCGAAAATCATTCCTTTGAAAAAAAAACAACATGCAACTAATTTTACTGCGTATTAGAACAACAAATTATTTAGAACCTGATTTTGAAGGGGCGAGTGTTTGTGTATGCAAGTACAGAACCTTAAATCAGCAAGCAGTGTTGTAACAGGTTGGATAGAAATACAAGCAATAGAACATTATTTCTGCATCGATTTCCGTTCGAAAGTTATTAAATACGTCTATTTTGCATATCAAATGACGGATTAAGAAACATGTGCAGTATTAAGAAAGGTTTTGGTAGCAGTTTGAAGGTTCACTATATCATTGATGAAAATAATTATATGTCGTTATCTATCGTCTATCGAGGCTGAACTGTATTTTAGTTCAGTGCCGCAAGTATACGTAACAATCTATTTTGAAAAGTATTAATTATAACTGAGACTTTCCAACTTGATCTCTAATGACAAGTTACATTTTCATGCATAATTTCTATTCCGTAGAGCTAATGTTTTTCTGGTGTTTTCAGAAAAAGTAAATAATTACTTTTAAAGAATACACCACAAAAATAGTGTAAAATTATCTCCTCCTCAAGAAATTATTCAAATCAAAATGACAAATTTATTGATATTTTAAAAATTTAATAAAACAAAAAAATGCTACTTTGTCCTTTTTTAATATAATTTATTGTGATTTCGAAAGTGTTATTAATTTATTCCCTGTTTTAACTTATTGGAACAATTTCACATGATGCATCAAGATCGCTAGCTTCTACTGGACTTGCTTACAAAACTTTTGAACTTGGAGCTATTTTGTTGTTGTCACTTATCTACAGGTGTGTGTTTCCTTTCTATGATTAAATTAATGTTCTGGGCTCATATGTCTGTATACATTATTAACTTTCACTATTGGCGCCAGCTCTATAAATGATCGACAATGATTCGTTGAATGAATATTGTATGATGTACTAATTTTTCTTTAGATAGTGTGATAGCTGAAGATAGAGTGATAGACTATACACTATGACTGGATTGAACTGTTAGAATAGCCTGTCATCCATGGGCATAGTTGCCGTTTAAATAACATACATTAATACGGAATCACCTACGTTCAGGGTACCGTATGCCGCCTATTTGGAATCATTAAATTTAGTAAACTCATTTCAATTTTCAAAGTTTTCTTTGAGGCTCAGAAAAACATTTTGATCAACACAATTAATTATTTATTTTTTTTACTAGCATAGCCTTCTAATAAAAAAATGTGTTATATGTTTTATGGAGCTCCATATCACATCATATTATTCAATACAGATACCGTCCTTGAATCATCATATTAGATTGCTTATTATATTGACTTGCATAGATATTAGAGTGTACACATCCAACTCACTGATTCCAATCTTCAAAGTAGGCCTATGATAAATATTGTGCTGAAGATAATCGCTCCTTTGCTCTCAATCTCTACTCCAAATATGATTTTTCATGAAATCCGTGCGGTACGGTACCGTAATCCATGTCACTATATGCTGTGGAACAGTGCAAAAGTTATTATATAATGCAATGAACAATACAACCTAGGGTTCTCAAGTTCATTTCAAAAATAGGAGATATATAAAGAAAATCATCACTTTTGATCAAATGAGAAGTAGTAAGTGTCTTATTTTAATGCTGAGGAGAATCACTGAAGAATTTATAGATCATAATCACTGTATTTATAGTATTTGATTCTCAACTAAATTCCTCTTTTTTACAGATTAAATCGCAGAATCCATTAAGAAACAAACAGCAATGGAGCTCCAAACACCTGACCATTTTGCTACCCATAAAGATGCAGTTGAAGATCAGAAGAAGATAAGGGCATCAAGAAAGAATCTATATTTAGCAGCAATTAGTGGTTAGTAATAGAGAATAATTTTCAATGATTAAGTTGATAAATCTGCTCTCTCTAGAAACATTTTCCTTGAAACAAAGTACGAT
Source organism: Nilaparvata lugens (assembly GCF_014356525.2). Classification (NCBI taxonomy): domain Eukaryota; kingdom Metazoa; phylum Arthropoda; class Insecta; order Hemiptera; family Delphacidae; genus Nilaparvata; species Nilaparvata lugens. Next base: position 67,240,102 of record NC_052504.1, on the reverse strand, counting down.
ATTATTCAACCTTTGTCACATCTCTATACAAGCCATGCTGATTGATGAATTTATTTCAAATTTATAATAATATTGATGTATTACAAGAGTATAAAAGGAACATGATGTAGTTAATACATGTATTAGGCTTACATGTATATACAAGCTACAGTAGTGAACATCAAAGCTTGGACAAATTTCAAAGCTGCACTGAAAAAAATATTTTTACGTAGATCGTCAATGATATATCATTGTATATTTGATTATATAAATCACTCGCTAGTTATTTACCTGCTAGCACAAAAAGACACTAAAATTGGGGAGAGCGATTGAACTTGAAAACTGGAGTTCAGCTCCCAGCTAATAAGTGCCAATTAATTTTTAACTATTTCTGTCAAAAACTATCTTATTATCACTTGAATAATAGACTAATAATTAGATAAGATATATGGATCATTGAATGAATCTACAACTACATAATAGTTATCAAGAGTGAATGATTTTGAAATGTTTCCAATTTAACAAAATTCTTATTATCAATTTTGTTTGAAAAAATGTGGAAACTTTTATAATTAGATGAATAATAATATAATGATTCGAAATGATCAAGAATATTTGAAATAGGGAAAAACTTTTCGATTAAACAGTATATACGGTAATAATAGTATTTATGATAATTCGAGATGTGCAATAATTAGGTACTCAACAATATTGGTCACTTACCTTCGAATTGTCCTGTTTTGGAGTGCACTTTGGGAAGAATGACGACCTATCATTAATTCTATACACATTTTGCCATGCCTCCACAATTTAATGTGGTCTGTGTAATTCATATTATTATTACATCTCACAATTGATAAAAAAGTTGGATTTCAACTTAAAAAAAGGAAATACATTTTTGTTTGCATTTCTCTATGACAAGCTATGAATCCAAACAAAATAATTATGAAGTCAGTAGTCAACTCATGATTTGATTTGCAAGTGGAACATTTAATTAGCGTTTCAGTTGTAGACAGTTTTTGAATGACATAAGTTGTCGAGCTAATAAATTGAATTATCTCTACAACAATAATATTTGAAATACAAATAATGAATTATGAAAGATGAAACAATATTGAAGACGCATCACTCTCATATAGTTTATAAGCTGACTCAAATAGTAACAATATCAGACAGTATTGTAAAAATTCGAAAACATTTTGTGAATGAATTTGAGAGTCCTACACAGATTAATAATAGCCTATACCATATTCATATCGAATAGTATTAATGCTACTGATAAGGAATGTAATAATATGTTTTTCTGCGAAACACTTTCATTCTGATTTATCTGACTATAAATTCATACAGTTTTTTCAATTTAAACTTAGGCTTCTAGTTGAAATATTTTGTGTCTCATAATACTCTTTCAATCAATGGGTCAAGTCTTACTAACATTCAAATTTTTGGATTAAATATAGGCCTACATCAAATCTTTATTGAAATCTCCACTACTCCACAGAAAGTAAATTAAATAATCCGTATCTGATGAAAATATCACTGGACAATGATCATATTGGGTACCTACGACAATATTATAGTGAAGTAATGTATGAGGTTATATTGAAATTTTCAAACCCATCCATCTCAAAGTCAGGTATACGGTAATCACAGCCCTGTAATATTATATGTGGTTCTTTCAATATTTAAGGAGAAAAGACCACTTCATAGTAGGCTATAGCTGTCACCTTCAAGATACGTGGTCTTCTATGTTTTATCAAGTAATGTAGGTGTAGTTGAATATATTCCATATTTTGTGTTTCATTAAAATCTTGCTGTATTGAATCCCAATAATATACTATTCAGTACCCACTGCAATAACTACTGTTCTGATTGGCAACAGCTGTTCTCATTCACAATGGCTTATTCCTCATTGGAAATTTGTTAGATGGTAGGCTATAATATTATATTATTATCAAATAATATAATTATACTGTAATAACTGTTCTGTTTGACAACAGAACGGTAGTGGTTCTCATTGACTATTCTCGACTTGGAACAATAACTAGAAACTATAATTCAATAATTTTCCCTTACTCCTCAAATGTTCGAATGTTTTTCTCATTACTTGATACTTTATGAGTCCAAAAACTGAATCATCAATCTGAAAAGCTACCATTGCCACTTGACTTACTAATATTTTACTAATATACTATTTTGATATATATATATATATATATATATATATATATATATATATATATATATATAATGGTACTAGGCAAATAATATTTTTCCCTGTAAAAGAAACTCAATATTTTCCTTTTGGAGAGAGCAGTTCACTGCGCATTTCCTAACGGTTTTCAGAAAGATAGAAAAATAGAATTCAATTAAAACCAACTAGGATATAATAATAATTTTTCATGGAAACTAATTCACCACATTGTACTTGTACAAAATTGACTAAAAAATGTCCAACAGCTTTGAGCGAGTGCCAGTTGTTTTTACCTGCATTGTATGAATTGTCTATGAATGAATTCAAATTCAAATACAGAATGTTTTTATTGCCGAGAACAAAAATACATGTTATTGATAAAGTCATTAGGTGAACATTATTATACATATATTTTGCATGCTCATACACATATTTATAAATAAATCAGTTTTAAGTTGACAAAACAATAATAAATCAAATTACATACAATAAATCCAGTACAACAATTTATATAATATACGGTATAGGCTAATACAATATTTCACTTATTAATAAAAATACTGGGTTGAATGAAATCTATAGATTACCGTACTGTGACAAAAAAACCTTTTGCTGAATTAAAACTAATTCGTAATTATTCTGATTGTTGTGTGTGCAGCAAACCTAGCGCTGTCGGCATGTGGCTGCTGCTTCGCGTGGACATCCCCGGTGATCCCAAAGCTGAAGCAGCCCGGTTCGCTGATCCCTCTGGACGAGTTCCTGGGCTCCTGGGTGGGTTCGCTGCTGATGCTGGGCAGCGCAGTCGGCCCGTTCATCGCCGGCATCATGATCGACGCCGTCGGTCGCAAGTGGACGCTGCTTGTCGACAGCGTCGTGCTGCTGGTCGCCTGGGCCATCCTTGCGTCCGCCCAGTCCGTCTGGATGCTGTTCGTCGGCCGCTTCATGTGTGGCATTGCTGTCGGCATTATATTCATGGGTGTTCCGCTCTATATTGCTGAAATTGCTGAGGTGAATCTCTATAATCATTAATATTAACCAGCATTAATTTATTGAGCAACTGTCACATTTATTATTTATATTAAAAAAATAATTAATCATAATTTGTTTATGAAAATAGTGAGAGCTCTAAGCCTTTTTTACATTCCCAATCATTATACAGGGTGATTCATAATTATGGTAAAATAATTTAATACATGATAGTAGAGGCAAAAATAAGAAAAAAAGTTACTATAAACATATATCCATAAACGCTTCATGAGCGAGCTATACAGGGTGAAAGATTTCGCCCGGGACTCAGTTCCTCTGGTGAAATACACCGATGCTGAATTGTTTGGGGACTAGTTTTTGAAAAACTTATGCTGGATTCATATGGAAAATATCTGAAAAATTGAATAAAACTAGTCTGGAATCTGTAGTGTGAGTAGTTTTTGAGAAAAAAGTTGAAATATGCAAAAAATCTAAGTAGAAAAACACAGACTTCTACGTTTGATGCCCAATAACTTTCTTTAATGACCAGTAAACAAATGATTTTTCGCAATAAAAATTGTAGAGAATTTAATTCTGAAAAAAATGATGTAAGCTGTGTAAACTAAATTTGAATAAAAGTTGGATAAAATGTATTCTTATGTAGTACATTACACCACAAAATTTTCTGTTTTATGAGGAGAGAACTAATAACTCATAGGTTGTAGCTGATTGCAAATAGAACATTGATTTAAAGAACAGCTGTTCCAAAACAGCTGTTTTATTTTGTTTCAAATAAAAAAATATTTTAAAGAAATTATCAGCTGAAAATTATTTTAAGAAATATTTTAGCTCACTGTTGAACAAAAAAACAAACTGTAAGTTAGGACTACTGTAGCCACGCTGTGTTTTTTGTTTAACCTATCAACCAGTTATTTGTAACCATTTCACTTTGCTTTTGTGTTAAGTGTTAACTTTTTAAAAAATGGCAGGTAATTTTAGACATTATTCATACTCCAAATTAGCTGACATGCATTTAATGTATGGAATGGGACACTACTGTAATAGTACTGAAGCAAGACGTTTGTATCAAGAGAACTTTCCTAACCGAGTAAAAAATGGCAGGTAATTTTAGACATTATTCATACTCCAAATTGGCTGACATGCATTTAATGTATGGAATGGGACACTACTGTAATAGTACTGAAGCAAGACGTTTGTATCAAGAGAACTTTCCTAACCGAGTATGTCCAAGTTCAAGGTTTTTGCCACTATTCATCAACGTCTGTCTGAGACAGATTCTTTGATATCCAAAGAGCACATTTATGCAGGCAGACCCCGATCTAATAAGACTGTTGAGTTAGAAGAACAAGTTCTTAATGAAATTTATGAACATCCCGAGAAGAACACAAGAGAATTGTCAGTGCAGTTCAATGTCAATTAATCTATTATTTGGAGGATACTAAAAGAGCAACAATTACATCCATACCACCTCCAGAAAGTTCATACTCTATTGCCACGAGACTGTATTCCCCGTGCTGGTATTTGCCGATGGTTTTTAGTAAAATTTGTTTACCCAAACTTTTTAACAACCGTTTTATTTACCGACGAGGCACACTTTACAAGAACAGCTATCGTTAACGTCCACAACTAGCATATTTGGGTAGCTGAGAATCCTCATGCCATCAATCCCAATCTTCCACAACATCAGTTTTCAGTAAGCATTTGGGCAGGAATCATAGGAGATCATCTACTTCTGTTCGAGCTTCCTCCCAGGCTTAATGGCATAATCTACTAGTCTTTTGGTATAAGTTTAATGTCATTTAGATATGCTACTTTCATATAAGAAAAAACTTCTCATAAAAAACGAATATTTTATTTGCAATCAGCTACAACTTATGAGTTATTAGTTCTCTCCTCATAAAACAGCAAATTTTTGTGGTGTAATGTACTACATAAGAATACATTTTATCCAACTCTTATTCAAATTTAGTTCACACATAGGTTACATAATTTTTTCAGAATTAAATTCTCTACAATTTTTATTGTGAAAAATTATTTGTTTACTGGTCATTAAAGAAAGTTATTGGGCATCAAACGTAGAAGTCTGTGTTTTTCTACTTAGATTTTTTGCATATTTCAACTTTTTTCTCAAAAACTACTCACACTACAGCTTCCAGACTAGTTTAATTCAGTTTTTCAGATATTTTTCCATATGAATCCAGCATAAGTTTTTCAAAAACTAGTCCCCAAACAATTCAGCATCGGTGTATTTCACCAGAGGAACTGAATTCCGGGCGAAATCTTTCACTATAGCTCGCTAATGAAGCGTTTATGGATATATGTTTATAAGAACTTTTTTCTTATTTTTACCTCTACTATCACGTATTAAATTATTTTACCATAATTATGAATTACCCTGTATATTTATAACATTATATGTTTTTATCATTGATGAATAAATAAATGGATAAATTACTCATTTTGTCATTCAGAGTGCAAATTCAAATAGAGTGTCAACTAAATGTAAATAAGCTACGCAACTAGCTTATTTAGGTGTGACGCATATAGCTTTAGAAGGTGTGATTTTGCAGTTGAGAGAGTTATTGATAAAAAATAGAATATGTTAGAGGTTTGATGAATGGTAAAATATGTTTTGGAGATAAATGGAAATAAACTGGAATGGAAGATTACATTTTTAAGAAGTGATAAATTCATTCGATTCATCATTCAAATAATTAATCAATTTACATTATTGTGTAAGACCATTGAGAAAGGTACACAAGTATAATAAGTATGCTTATTCTGTGATAAAAATACACACTATGTACGGTAATATAAAACTCCAACTATAGAAGTAGCTACAACATAACTCGTATTTACTGTTTGTTATGAGATAAACCCTTGGATCAAAAATGTTGGCCTACCATTGAATTCCAAAATGTTTGGATAAAAAAGACTATAATAGTAATGACGATACTACTTGACAACATAAAAACATAATCTTCAGATTGTGAAAACGTACTTCCTGGGGGTTCATCTCTTATGATAGAGTCCCACGTTGTGAAGCCATTATGTGAAATGGTAAACCTTTGCCCCACTTGTTGGGTGATATTATGTAAAATGGTAAATTTAGTATATAAGAGCAGTTGCTAAAGTCCCTAATTTGCGAATAAATTTACAAATAGTCAAGGCCGTCCGGCTCGCAAAATTGCTGTGTTCAAACCGCAGCTCTAGCTCAGTGGTAGATACATGAATTTTCCAAATATATTTAATCACCACAGGGTTCAATGACTGGTGATTAATAATTCTTACCGCTGCCTCTGTGAAGTTCTTGAAGAATACCAATAAGGAAATCAAAAAGATAGTTGATGACTGATTATCAGTAACCATGTATACAATAGAGAATAATGAAGGCCAACTATGGTTTTTTCTAGTTGATCCTTAAAACGCTTGTCATGAATACAGGTATTCACCAATTTATCCTTCTGAAATTCCTTAGAACTTACAACGCCAGTTCTTAAAGCTCTCTGGATTCTTATATGAAATAACTGGAACCTTATTAATATAATTATCAATATGTTTTTTCTGGCAGACTAGTATGACTATCATCAACGGATGATAAGTACTGAATGCTCTTAATAAGATCGATATTAATTGATTCAATAATTTTATATGCTGCTGAATATTTTTTCTTGGTACCAAGACAGCTCAAACTGTATAGCACGAGATGAATTAGGATAAAATAAACTTCTATGATTTTGTATGCTGACATAAAACACAACATATATTCCCATAACCATATATAAAACAATATATATAAAATTTTCTTATATCTATAAATTTTCAATATATATATATATAAATTCTTTTCTAATATTTGAATAATTATCACAAGGTTTACTGGCATTCACAATTGTGAGCTTAAAAGATTATAAATATATTATATCTAATACTGATGCGTGGACTTCCAGTCAATTCAGAATTCTACAATTTAAAACCTGTTCGGTCTGTAGATTTAATAGGACATGCTTTGATCAATTAGCAAATAATAATTAATAAAATTGATATTAAAAAAATAAAATCTCAGGGTTTTTAATGAGTCCGTGCCATGCATGGAAGTAAGCTTCCTACATATATCAAATAAAATTCATAAAATGTTCTTATAAACTATATGATAGCACTCAACACGTTGCAAAATTTCCTTGATTCGAATTTATTTATATAGCGCTTTGATTAATTCCCCAACTCTTAACAAAAGGCCTTTATAAAACGAGCTCGTTTGATCTAACACTCACATTAATGATGTTCTTGACGGTCTCGTAGAATGAATTAATTAATTCCAATAATTAATTATGCAGGTCCTTTTTGTCTCGGCTGGGCTCGCGCGTGGTCCAGATTTCTTATAGATTTCTTTCCGAATTAAAGATATATTTATGGGAATTGATTACAATTACAAACTCTTCAACAACACCGAGTTCACAGATAAATAAACATTAATTACAAATAGTTCACATTTAAAAGAGGGATTGGCTTGATAATTTTTACAATTTAAAAGGAAGAAAGAACCCTAATTTCCATGTGTATCCTTTCAGAACGAGATCACAAGCCAGAAGAAGGTGGTTTTCAGAAAAAAATTATCTCTTCCTTGTACGATTTGTAAGCTTCTTTATGATTGGCTTTTAATTTAACAAACTCAATACAATTGGTTGCTTCAGATTCAGGGTTTCTTCAACTTTATAATAGAAAAAATAAATAAAAGTATTTATACAAATATATGGAGTGATTGTCTTAAACTATTCTGATAAATAAATCGCGATATACGATGCTAACATGTAACATATATTTAGTTTTTTATACGAGTTTTGTATACCCTTGATTTTTTGTACTTTTTTAGATTGTAATAAATATTTATGCAATAATAGTTGTCCCTATTTATTTACATAAATCTTCCTCAGTATATATTATACACCTTTTGTGAGTACAACTTTATAATTCAACTTGTACTGGTTGATCGAACAATCAGCTGATTTGTTAGGTATTGATTCAAATAACTATCAATTTATTCTAGATCGATTCATTTAAAAGTGTAAACAAATAATTCTAACCTCAAATGTACATGCAAACTTTTATTTTTTATGACCTGCCAATAATAAATAAGCTGCTTTATAATCTTTAATTCTGCCAATGGATCCTGATAGTTGTTGAATCACAATTATGCATGTTTTTTCTTATCATTTTAGATAATACGATTACTCTTTTATCACTAACAACACTCGATTTTACTTGAGTGGTTCTTTGACTAGGTTATCTTTCTTTTCCATTTTATAATTCTATTAAAGTTCAGTAGTTCATTTCAAAAATATTTTGTGGTGCTAAAATACCACATGACAACATTGAAGGTGGTTGTGAAACCTATGGCAATGGATGGAATAAATAAAAAAAATCGATACCGTACTAGAGAAAATAAATTGAGAGGCTAATGAATGGTGATTGATGAAAATACTTGCAGTAACTCATATTAATTCAAAGAATCGGTTAACAGTAGTGAAGTTCATTTTCTAGAATAGTTCTTAAATTTTATATAGTTCAAATATTTGTGTTTGTCACAAAAAAGTGATATCACTTTGAAGAATTGAATTTATGTTGAATGCACAAGGCTATACCATCAAATTCATGACCCAAGAGACTAGAATAGCGAAATATCATAGCTAGTAGCCTACTATCGTATAAAGTATTTGAAAATTACTGTGAGGCTCCGATAAATCTAATTGAACCACAATTATCCAATTCATCCAAATTTGCAACTAGTCACCACTAATGCTACTTTTCTTCTTTCTTATTTCAGGATAAATTGAGAGGAGCTCTGGGCTCTGTCATCGAACTTTTCCTGTCAGCTGGATTCATGATTGAGTATTGTGCTGGTCCATTCCTCTCCTACAACAACCTGATTCTTGTGTCAGTGATCTTGCCGATTCTGTTCATCATCACTTTCATTTGGATGCCAGAGTCACCTCACTATTTGCTGGCATCGGGCAGGCGAACTGATGCAGCCAAATCTCTGAGGTGGCTGAGAGGAAACATTTCACATGATGCTGTTGAGAAGGAAATCACTCAAATTGAGGTAAACAATCTTTCAATAACAATAAAAAAGCTCTAGTTGAATCTACCATTTTCCAGCGTATACCTTACACTACAATGATAATATTGCTATTGAATTGAATCTCACTTGGAAGGATATTTGAGAACAGGGATGCATGCTGATACTATAATACTTGTCCAAAATACACTTGAACAGGATATTTGTTCCAAATACACCAAGAATGTCACTATCGGTGATGATACTTGTGAAATGAATTATTGCTAATACAATATATCACAAATACTCAACAAAAGAGACTATTTCTATATTTTTTATGAACTTCACATGACAATTTCCATATTTATGTAAAAATTCACAATAAACATGTACCGTATGCTAAAAATACAACAATGATCGTTAGTGCAGGGGATACATTTTCTAAATACAGTACCTAATTTCTAAAAGTTTACCGACCCGTATATATTTCTTTAATTGAGGCCAAGTAGATCTATGAAGGTACCGTACAGAATACAGTATTAAATTGTAGAATGTTTTTGCATGCATCTCATTGCATAATTATATCACTACCAAGTGCAAGACATTGCATCACAATATCACATAATATTTCAAATATGGAAAAATGTTAGCAAAATTAAATAGGAGACAAAGCCAAATTCAAAATAATGATGAGCATTTGGGATTTCGAAAATAATCCTTAATTAATAGAATTTAATGAGGAATGTGGAATTTATAGAGTTCAAATGAAGATAGTTATATAGCTTGATTTGAAAGTTCAAATCAAGATTGAGACATTCATGGTAAAATTCAAATAGAGCCTATGTGAAAAGCCTTTATCAATTTTCATACAAAGAAGTCGCCGTAGGCACAAGAAGTCACCGTAGCCGTAAAACTAATACATTTTTCAACAAATAATTGAAAAATTCACACATCTGATATTTCCATGACACTTTTCATGCAATGCTAATGATTATTTTTTTTCTTTTCCAGGCATTTCTGGAAGAATCAAGTGAAAAGAAAGTATCACTGCGTGACTTGATAACAAACCGAGGCAACTTGAAAGCACTCTACGTGAGTGTCGGACTTCTATCCTTACAACAACTGAGTGGAATCAACGTCATTCAATTCTATGTGCAGCCGATTTTCGTGAAGACCGGCTCATCTCTGGAGCCGAAATACTCAGCCATGATTGTCGGTGGAGTGCAGCTCATCTCTGCCTGCTTCACTGCTCCATTGACCAGGAAGCTTGGCTTCAAGATACCACTGCTCATATCCGCCGCTGGAACTTGTGTAGCTCAGGTAAAACATTCACAATGATTAGAAGGTGCAGAGTAAATTTATTTCTATATAAGTGCTGCCTCTTATTCAGCCCATTATTCCATTCCTTGTGAAATTTCTCTGGAAAATGATCTTATTCTTCATTTCCTACAGGAGTTAATCAGTCACTGGTATTTTTGGGTGAGCAGAATAAGAAAAGTATGGTTATTTTGCATGTGAATCAGGTACCAATTGAGGTGGGTATTGATGTATTTCGTTAATATTTGCCTAAACATAATGTATATGAATGACCTGTGAATTAAGAAACAACAATGTATTCAGACACATTTGCAAAAATCGTTTCTGGAATTATTTTAGGTTTTTTAATTAAAAGTAGCCTATATAGATCTAGCTTAATAGGTATAATAATAATATCGAGTGACCTGGCTGGCTCAGGTCTGGTGTCAGAGTTTTCAGGTCGCAGCTGATCAATTTCAGGGCCTCTGACATGACCTAACGACTGCTTTTTAGGCAGCCAGCACCGACGACTTAACGTGTCCATCCGAAACACGGGAGTGGCCCGAGATAAATATCTTGCCCGGGCTAGGATTTGAACCCGGGCCTCTGAATTATAAAGCCAGCATCTGATCCACTCGACTACGGCCACTCCTTATCTTAATAGGTGGATCAGGCCTGATGGAATTTTCCTCATATGTTTGGAATAATATTTTGATTATCAACAATTCAAAATATTTTTTTCCATTTTATAAATACATTTTAAATAATGAGAACACAATATTCGTTGTTCTTTTCTAAGCAAATCGTTTTAGTTTTATTGATTAAAAATTCAAATTTCATAGCATCATCATCAATATTATTGTATGCTGGGTTGAGAACTTCAGACCCTCGTATAAGTGACCAATAATTAATATTATGATTATCATCAATAATATTTTAATACATGAATGTAGCACCCTCATCCTCAGTCATCCTAGATACTTTTATAGCTGCCTAAAAATAGTGCTTGAACAATAATTATTATTGCCATTAGAACTTTATGTATTGGATTAACTTTTTGCAATAATTCTCTAATTGATTATGACTATACTGTTTTTGAATTTTTTCACAGTGAGAAGATCCTGTTATATCAGGTAATTTAAAAATGATTGATTTATTCTCATTCATATTATTTCAGGTGCTTCTTGGAATCTACTTCTACATGGAAGAAGAGAAAATGGATGCAGTTGTTTATTTTGGATGGGTACCTATTTTCAGCTTAGTACTCTACATTTTCGTATTCTGCTCAGGTATGTTGAAACAAAGTACAACTTTTAAAAATCTCACTATAACATGATATTACTTTTCAATATATTTGGAATATGAGGGAATTTGATGGAATTCAAATCTTTGATAATGATAGATTGATTCTCTTTCCTTTTCCCTAAAATTTATGGAGAATATAAATTTCAGAATAATTTTTAGAATAATATATTATAATGAAATATTCTCTACTTATCTGACTCGAACTGAATATTATACTCTGATGAAGTCATAGATAGAAAATGTGTACGATTGTCATTTTACAATGTCAACTCTCATATAGGATACTTTAAAATCCATGCTTTAAAACTAGTTATGGAACGGAAGTTTAATTCTATATTTACAAGTATTTGAATCCATCCTCTTGAACACATAATAATTATATAAGTTGAAACGAAAATGATAGAATTGAATATTATTTGATCATGCATGCAGTGAAATTCTTCAATAAAGTCAGGTTTTTTTTATCGGGAAGTAAATTTGTATTTTTAATTGGAGACTTGCTAATTCTAGGCCTGGCTTCTAGGACACTGATTAAATCTAATGAGATTGAATATCTAAAGAGATTCATCAAAGTCATAATTGGCCATAACATTTAATATCCAATAAGTGTCCTAGAAACTGGGTATTTCTTTCTGAATTTATTATTATAAATAATGATTAATAAATTGGATTGTGTGAATCTCATTTTCAGATACGTTATGCACATAATATAATGAGTTTTTCTGTTATCAATATTTGCGGTTGCAGAGATCTTCGAGATATTTGATGACACATCAATTGAGATTACAATATATTCTTCTGATATCAAGAAAATTGCGTGCGATACCATGCTTATGAAATAAATTGAATCCTAAAAATTAAGCCTGGTACTATTTAATCCATGGAAATCATGTTTATATCAGTACCTCTCTAATACAAATGAAAAAAAAATTGGAATGGAATATATATTTATTAAAGCAGTAGATAGGTAGTATTCAAAATAGAAGAGCTGTATAACACTTTTCAATACCTTATCTTACAATTCAGTTTATTATTTTATCTTATAGTCCAACTCATCCATCTCATGAATAGGTGAATTATTCAAATAATTCATTATTAACTCTATAAAATCCAACAAAAAATTTAACATGTGATATTTTATAGCTATGTTCACAAAATATGGCTGTCTGACATATACTCTAACTTTTTTTAAATATATATTTTATGCATTCTTACAACCACAAGATGTTTTTTGGGCTCTGCTATTCTCAATTTCTATATTTCCAATACTTTACTCATATTATGAGGAATAGCTGGTGATATTATTCAAAAAATATATTTAAGAAAATTTAGAGTATATATGTTAAAGAGCCATATTTGGTGAACATATAGAGGTAGCTATAAAATATCACAAGTGAATATTATCATTTGAAACATAGTTAGATATTCTACTCATTGTAGATATTCGAGTTTTCATTCAGTGGTGGCTTTCGAATTGAGTTGCTATAATTTTAAATACATGTTTTCAGGATTGGGTCCGTTGCCTTGGGCTGTGATGGGAGAGATGTTTGCACCCAACATGAAAGCATTAGCTTCAGCTGTGATCACTTCGTTCACCTTCCTTCTTTCCTTCTTCGTCACCAAATTCTTCGCCAACATTTGCATCCGCCTCGGCACCCATTTTGCATTCGGCATATTCGGCGCCTCTTGTGGTGTCGCCTTCGTATTCGTCTACTACTGCGTGCCCAACACCAAAGGCATGTCACTGCAGGACATCCAGGACAAACTCAACAAAGTCAAAACTCCACCTGAGCCCACAAAGTATGTGACAAAGCTGTAGTGCAGATGTGTGCAACAAAAACATTGAAAAAAACTTTTACATCCATGTATTTTCCTCAATAGAAGATTACAAAATTCAACTCCATACATCTGATAGCAAGCTAGGAAAATATGTTCTCGACTTTTCATTGGAACTGAACAATCATCAAATGTGGTATGTGTTTGAAATGAGAGTGACAACTTCCCTAATTCGCATAACTTTCAAAAAATGTAATAATATAATCCCTTAAAATTGTATTTTAGTGATCAAAAAAGTATTGCTTTATTCTTCAAAAGATACAAATCATCATTGCTTCCAAAATGGACTGTGATTTTTTACATGTTATAATGTGACATCTCGTGGAACTCTTGGTATTTGTGCTATATTTTAATTTGTAACAGAACTATGTTGTTATAGTTTGAGTGTTTTATTTGTGACCTATATTTTACAATCATACATTTTGCATTTTGATGAGTGAGTGCATGTTGCCAGATAATTGATGTTTTAGTGTGTATGTCCTGAGTAGAGATGACTAAAGTTGACAAAAAATTGAATCAATAATAAGTGCTCAAGCGTTATATTATATTTTTAGTGGAAGTATACTTTAGATTTTTATTAAAAACTACAAATATAGGATATAAATATATATAATATTAAAAAATTGTAGGATATATATCATTTATCATTCACAAGATAATGTGAAAATTCAGTCCAGCTCATATAGGCCTACCCTATTTCCCAAATTTTGTGAAATTCATAAAACTGGAGATACTGGAACATACTTCCACAAATAGAATCTAGCTTGTTGACGTTTTTAATTTATTAATACTTTCCAATTCAAGAGAATGTAATTTGATAAATGAATGAACTTATTTCGATACACATAACTTTCTACGGTATCAAAAATCCTCGTCACTGGATTATTGTGATCTATTATTTGCCATATTATTTGTTAGTCAGTCATAATTCGCCTTGTCATTGTCTTTCATCACAATATAAATTTGTTATACAAAAATGTGTTGTAATGAACTTGGATCTTTGTAATTAAGGACATTCTACAATTCTCCCTAGTTCTTATAATAAGATTTCATGGAATTATATATGTATCCTATATCAGAAAATCGTTATTTACTTGAGTTATTCCAATCAATCATTCTAGTTAGTTGAGTGGGCCTACAGTATTTGTCATTTATTTTATAGAGACTTTATAATAATATAAAAGTTGAAAATTTTATTTCATGGAAATTATTTACAATAAAAACCCATATCCATATCATCCTATCATAACCTTATAATATCCACACAATACTAGAAATCCATATGAAAAATATTCACAGGTTATTGCAGAAGAAATTCAATTCTCTCACCCATGTTCTATAAATTAGAATTGGAACCGTTAATTCTATATAATGCATATTATTGTCTTCAATATAAATATTTCTAGAATCATGTGAGACAATAACCTATAATAATATTCTGCATGTATACATGTTAATCGAGAATTAATCTCAATCCACTGTGATTAGATAGAACCTTTCTGTATGAACTATGAATATTCATTATAATTTCTTCTTTCGTAATAATTTTTATATGCTTTTGTAGGTACTCCAGAGCGGAGCTCGGTGCCCCGATATTAATCATAAATTGGAACAGGTTGTCACTGATGTTGTGTTGTTGGTAGTATTTACTTTTTAACATTACAGGAGTAAATAGCACAAGTCGAACAAAATGTATCTTTAAATGGTTCGGTTTTTGGAATAAAGATATCATCTGAACAAGTACATTTTGTAAATTCTATCTATTAATACCAAATATCGGGGCACCAAGCTTTGCTCGTTATTTATTCATTGATAAACAGAACTCAATTCTTTGAAATGATTGGGGAAGGACTAACAGGCACAGCTCAAAACTTTTTCTTCCCCGAATTTTGATTCATACACTATAAAATTTATAGTTGGAATATTTAATATTCCAAAAAGTAGGTTATGTTTCATACACTTGAATTCAAGTGAAATTTTCAGTCCAAATATTTGAAAACATAAAAGTTCTAATTTAGATTGTTTACATACCAAATTGAATAACAAAATAACACTCACTAATCACTTAAAACTGTAAAATAATAATTAACTTTGAATATTATGATATATACCATCTCATGTCAACAAATCAGATTACTGTATTTTGATCGATTCAATTAAAATATTTCTAGATTTCTCGCGAGATACGATAAGCTAATTGATTACACAGCTGATCTCCCACAATGGCACACGCATCTTCTGTTATCGACAGACGACGGAATCATCATCTGTTTTTCCAAGGATGAATTATCCTTTTCATGTCCTTCAGGGAGTTTTCTCAGGGATGAGACCTAGTGCAATCGAAGTTTGATATCATAAACCTACTATATTCCAAATTTCGTGAAAATCGTTAGAGCCGTTTCCGAGATCCGTTGATCATAAATAACCATATAACCAGATAGCCAGATATAAAAATAGAAAAATATAAACAGAAATTGCTCGCTTAATATAATAGGATAACAACTTGTCCAGTAGTAGTCCAATAGTCCAGTCAAATGGTCGTTTTTCAGGAAACAGCCCCGAAAGAATTTTTTTCGATGGTTCTATCTGTATTTTGGGGCGCTAAATTCTAATCTGAAATTTGCTGACACGCCAGAGGGCGACTTCACCCCCAACATTTTTGACTTTTTTTAAGTTTACCATTTAATCTCGAGAACCTTGAATTTATCGAAAAAAGCATTCTCTATATAATATCAAAGATAATAAAATTTCCAATGATTTGACTGGTCGCGCAGGACTACTTTTTGGATTTTTTATCTGAAGTGTTCCACAAGATACACAACTTTGAATGTGCGAGAAATTTGTGATATTTCCCCCATTTTCACAGTTCCGCATGTGCAACGTTGCGTATCTTGTGGAACACTTCAGATAAAAAATCCAAAAAGTAGTCGAGTTTGTGATGAATTTTCTCCTCTTTTCACTCCCATGAATTATACTTCTGTTTTCAATACCGTTGAAAAGTTACAGCCAATTGAATGATGCTTTCTATTTTCTCACTCTTCTTGCAATTTTACTGTTATTAAAGAGTCTCTAGAATGAGTACAATACATGATAGAAACCTGCGATTGGTCTTAAATGAGAGAAAATTTCATGCTCTATAAGCTGAGTTGACTTAATTGATCTTGCATCACTGTTTATATCGAAAAACTGTCGAGACTGTGAAAATGGAAAAAATATCGCAAATTTCTTAGTTTTTTGAATCAAACGTATCTTACTTCACGATTATATTTTTACAAAAATCATTCACCTCACATAAAAGAGGAGATAATTTTCTTTAAATCAAGACCAAGTATCATTCTGAGTTACCGAGACACACAGTTTTGAATATAGAAATCGGTCATTTTTCTATGCATTGAAATATGGGCTAAAATACACTAAAGGAGGAATTTCCTATTTTTTAAACAAATTTTAGTGAGATGATACATGATTTTCAACCGCCTTGACGAGCTGATATGAACGAGCTGTAGTACGAGGAGATGTGATCATTCAGTCAAAAGTTATAAGTGTTTGAAGTTTCGATCCTGGACGTATCCTTATGTGTGCCCCCCACTAGGAAATACTGAAATCTAACTAGTGATTCTCATAGAACATAACCCTCGTAAGGTGATTTCAACCGAAATATGTTTCTTTTTTGTTAGGAAGGCCATGAAAAGGTATTATAATGAAAATTTGAATTTTGGCTGTAGGACAAGATTTTCTATTTTTGGGTGTATTCCCCCTCCCACCACTACTAAATTCAAAAATAGGTACCTAAGGAATTCTGTTCAGAATTAATATTGTTAATTCACTTGATGTGTGGCTTTCTATCATTACTAGAAAAAGATCCTAGTTGTATAGGGTAGAAGTGGTAGGTTTGCATAATTTTGAAAACCCCTTAAAAAAACCCTTTTTTGAAAACTCTTAGCTCCAGAATCAAAAATCGTAGAGTCCTGCACGACCACTCAATTTATTGGAAATTCTATTATCTTTAATATTTTATTCATTTATTTATCTATGAAAAACATGCTTTTTATGAATGCCTTTTCTCGAAAAGTTAAAGGTTCTCAAGATTAAATGGAAAACTTGAAAAAAGTCCGAAATTTTGGGTTTTTTTGGGAGTTTTGGGGTTGAAGCCGCCCTCTGGCGTGTCAGCAAATTTCAGATTAGCATTCAGCGCCCCAAAATACATATAGAACCGTCGCGAAAAATTCTTTCGGCCTGTTTCCTGAAAAACGACCGGACTATACGAATTTGACTGGACTATACGAAACAGAAAAAAGTAATGAAGCATTACAATAATTACTTGGTTACAGAAATATGATATTGCATTCGGGTCTACCGTATTTCTAGATAAATTTTGACCAATATCATTGCTGGCCAATAAATTTATCAAAAGTCTTCAAACATTTAGAAAAAGTTTTTTGAAATATATTATACATGAAAAAATATTATATGATATTCTTTACATATCCATGATCTATCTATTTGCGACTAAAGTCTCAATTCAACGAAAGTCACAAAACTATTCTGAAATAACTACCTATAGTCTAGTAGTCTAGTTGTATTTAAGAATTAAATGCTGCACATTGTGCAGGTCTCTGCTCCTCTGAAAAGAAGCGAAGATGAATAAGCTTCACCTATAATGTGACAAACCGTTAACCGTCAACCAGCATCATAACTTCACGAAGGGATGTTGAAGCTTCATATTAAGTAATATCAGAAAGGAGTACAGTTTGTACAGTTTAAAGTTATTGACCTTTACAACAAAAACTATTTGTAGAAGTTGAACTCGAAGTTCTCCTCAACACGACAATTCAGCTTAAGCTCACACTGTAAATATCTCTGTATTCAGGCCTGTATACTGTAGTTCTTTGCTTGCAGAAATTCAGCAGAAACTTTGATAAGGACGATGAAAAGTCGATTCACGTCTTCTTACTTATCTGACGAGACGTGAGCTTCTTCAACTTTTCCCCGTACCCGGTTCGCTGTTTATTATTTTTATCTTCCCCTGCTTCATGTTGGCTTCACAAGCACCAGCACCACCTTCTTCACAGTGTTCCATAATCTTACATTATTTCTCGCGTGTATTCTGTACCTTTTTTCGCAGCTTCTGTGTAAGAAACCAGAAC
The DNA here is from genome assembly GCF_014356525.2 of Nilaparvata lugens. Classification (NCBI taxonomy): domain Eukaryota; kingdom Metazoa; phylum Arthropoda; class Insecta; order Hemiptera; family Delphacidae; genus Nilaparvata; species Nilaparvata lugens. The sequence goes on along the minus strand of NC_052504.1, from coordinate 67,221,303 downwards.
AGCGCGATATTACCATCATTACTTGGGCTCGACTTCATCCATCAGCTGCAAACTCAACATTGTTCACTGACTGTCCTTTCACTTTTTTCAAGCCCATCATATTTTTTTCTTGCAAAGAGCGAATTTTTCATTTTATAAGAACTAAAAGGGGTAAAATCTGAAAAAAAATTAATGCTAATATTTTATGTGCTGTCTGCTTATTTGTATACTTTATCTGATAATATTGATTAGTTTTTTAATTAGGATACTCAACAAGGAAAAGGAAGGCAATATATTCTGGTTTATAATACCCTATATGATAACCTGATTGTTTTTAACCCTTCATTATTGCTGATTGATCAATTCAAAAGTGGGCAACCACTTTTATTTTATATAGTATACAATAATATTCAATTTTGATATTTATATATATTATTTTCCGTACAAAATGAGAGTCATTCTTCTCTATATTCATCAAGGTGGCTTGGAAACGTTGTTATACTGGGACTGCATTGGTAAAAATAATTATTTAAATTGGAATTCAATTCGAAATAGTTGTTTTCAAAGAAATACCAGATACAACTTTAAGATACCCAATTTAGATGTTCAAGTTGGAATCAATGCAACATAACTAGGCCTATCATACAGTACATCAACTTCTGTTGATTCTGAAAAAATAGTAGGTGCGGTTAGTTAGATTATCATAATGTGTTCTTTTGACTTCACAGTATCCACTAGAATATGTATTTAATAATACATAAGTTTCTTTCAATTTTCATCACATTGTTAAACTGTTGAACTCAGAAGCACCATTTTGTAGACAATAATTATCTAGGAAAACGTTTTTGTTCTTAATTGAGAATATTATTGTTATTACCGTTTATCAATGTTGTCTCTCCTCGCTGCTGCAAACAATCTCACTTGAAAAGGTAACATTCAGTATTGAGAAGATTGATTATTGCCTTGTATTTGTGATAGGCTTTGTTGTGTACTCATCTCATTCACTGAGGATCTTGAATATATACACACACTCCTGAATATATACTCACACTTGAATATATACTCACACTCCTGTTTAATAAATTAATGATCAATTCAAGATTTTGCATTCTATTTGTATAGTAAAAGTTATATCAGAGAAGGAAAACAAGCACATCAGTTGATGGTATATAAGTTTATACAGTACTAGCCGTCAGGCTCGCTTCGCTCGCCATATCCGTCTAGCCGGGGATGGCTCCGCCCCCAGGACCCCCGACTGGATCGTTCAAAAATGAGATCAGCGGGCTCGCTTCGCTCGCTTGCATTTTTCATTTGAGCATGCTTCATCCGATCAGAAAGTCAAAGTACTGAGAAAACGCAGAAAACCTGAGAAAAACGCTGATTTTGGGCGTATTTTTGATGAAATATTAAAGTCACCTCATCACAAAATTTTTAAACTCTAGCTAAACCTTTGTACCAAATTTGAACATTTTCTGTTCATTACTTTATGAAAGAACTGAGAAAACGCAAGAAACCGCTAATTTTGGGCGTATCTTTGGCGTTATTTCAAATTCCAAAAACACAACATTATTACACCCCAGCTGAGCTTCTGTAGTAAATTTGAACATTTTCTGTTCATTTGTTCTCGATAAAGCTGAGAAAACACAAAAAAGCGCTGGAAAAATGCAGATTTTTGGCGTATCTTTAAAAATTTTTCCAAATCTTGCTCATTTTAGTGCCATTTTGCTTATATATACTCACTGACTGACTGACTGACTCACTCACTCACTCACTCGCAGAACTAAAACTCTACCGAACAAAAACGTTCAAATTTGGTAGGTATGTTCAGTTGGCCCTTTAGAGGCGCACTAAGAACGGATTTGCAAAAATTTCCAAAGATACGCCCAAAATCTGCGTTATCTCAGCTTTATCGAGAACAAATGGACAGAAAATATTAAATTTTAGTACAGAAGCTCAACTAGGGTGTTATAATGTTGTGTTATTGGAAGGAATTTGAAATAACGCCAAAGATACGCCCAAAATCAGCGTTTTTCTCAGGTTTTCTGCGTTTTCTCAGTACTTTGACTTTCTGATCGGATGAAACATGCTCAAATGAAAAATGCAGGCGAGCGAAGCGAGTAAAACATTATCTATATATATCTCTAATATTATATATATATATATAGATGCTTACCATCATGGTATATAATTTTGATTTTCATGTGAAAAATGAATGTATCCTACTAGGACTTGTCAGCAGATTGGCTTCATTCGAAGAACCTTCTGTCACTTTGATGCTTATTCAATACCGGTATTCTTAGCGACACTCTTTTGTAAAGTTTATTGAACTACTGCTCAGAGGTATGACATTCATATCTTGCACTGCATAAGCTTGAGATGGAAAGAATTCAGAATGAATTTTTGAGATTTGTTTACTTCAAACGTTTCAATAGGTTTTGCTCATTCCATTTTCCCTCTGCGAGTTGTTTTGAGATGCAGCCACTAGAGGCTTCTCGCAACCACAAACTGCTTTCATTTCTCTATAATATTTCGAATGGTCGGATTTCATCTTCATACCTGATCTCATTGCTTAACATATAAGTTTCTTCAGTCACGCCTCTCGCGGTGCTCCATTTTCAAATTTCAGCTTCCTCAGTGCAACTCCAATAATCATTTTAATTGACCAAACGAAGTGAGGTCTAAGATTCAAGTCGACGATTTGGCATTTCTCTTAATGTTTAAATGTTTGAATGTTTGAATGTTTGAATGTTTGAATGTTTGAATGTTTGAATGTTTGAATGTTTGAATGTTTGAATGTTTGAATGTTTGAATGTTTGAATGTTTGAATGTTTGAATGTTTGAATGTTTGAATGTTTGAATGTTTGAATGTTTATATGTTTATATGTTGCGCATTTACGGCGAAACGCGGTAATAGGTTTCTATAAAATTTGACAGGAATGTTCCTTTTTTAATTGCGCGTCGACGTATATACAAGGTTTTTGGAAATTTTGCATTCCAAGGATAATATAAAAGGAAAAAGGAGCCTCCTTCATACGCCAATATTAGAGTAAAAATCAGACTATAGAAATTATTCATAATAAATCAGCTGACAAGTGATTTACACAGATGTGTGGAGAAGCCAGTCTATCTATATATATATAAAAGCGAAATGGCACTCACTCACTGACTGACTGACTGACTGACTCACTCACTCACTCACTCACTCACTCACTCACTCACTCACTCACTCACTCACTCGCATAACTAAAAATCTACCGGACCAAAAACGTTCAAATTTGGTAGGTATGTTCGGTTGGCCCTTTAGAGGCGCACTAAGAAATCTTTTGGCAATATTTTAACTCTAAGGGTTGTTTTTAAGGGTTTAAAGTTCGTCTTTTAGCATGTATATTCTTCTTCTCCCAATCTCTTAATTATAATTGAAATTTCCATATCATATGTTACTATAGAACTATAATCTAGATAGAGTACCTCTTCGAAACAGTTGTTAACTGGCAACTAAATTAATATTTTGTCAGGTTGGCATTAAGTTGAGTTGACTTTGTTAGGTTGGCACCAAGTTGAAGATTTAAATGCATTTATCGCGGAAAAATTGATTGGGCACTGCTACTTCAATCCTGAGAATATTATATTACTAGCAGTCAGGCTCGCTTCGCTCGCCATATCCGTTTAGTCTGGACCCCCGACTGGATTGTCCTAACATATGATAAAAATGCCCAAATGAAAAATGCAGGCGAGCGAAGCGAGCCTGCTGATATCATTCTTCCGCCCCCTGGCTAGACGGATATGGCGAGCGAAGCGAGCCTGACGGCTAGTTGCTTATAAGATCTATAGTTTCAATCAGGTACTTGTGGAAGAGAATACTGCGTGAGGTCTACTGTTACAGAACTACTAGTTTACCATTAAATAACATTATGAATGAACCTGTATAATCAGTACTGTACGCACCTTGACCTTTTCCATATCTCTCGCATTCAATTCAAGAATGCTCCTTCATCCGTCAACCTTCTAGGGATGGTCCTTTGTCTTATATAGATCCATTATATATTATTATCATTAATTATATTTATCACTCCATATCCAGGTAGTTTCTATCGTAGAGCCAATAATGAATTAATGAATTCAGTTTGAATTTCGTTTTGTTTAAATAAGACAGGTTTTAGTTTTAATATTAATTACTCCATAGCCTTTCTCTCTTATCTGTATTCTTTCGTAAATTATTGTTATTTTGTAAACTGTTTGTAATTGTTCAATCAGGGAGAAATTCTAGGGGTCTTTCCTGTATGTATATACTCAGGAATGTTTTAATAAATACACGAATAAATTAATATATATAAGCATAAGGGAAGATGAATGAGCCTTTGATTGAAGAATAGGACGAATAAGCTGAAATTTGCTTTAATTCAGACTGTGACCCTTAATCGAATGATATAATGGAGTGGATTGTGGCGAGTGTGAATGGAGCTGTGTGGTTTCAGTTGCACTCTATACTACACACATTCATTTCCGCCCTTGTCACCGGTCTGGATCATAAAGTTTCAATTATTCACAAGTTGAACTTCGCTCACCGCACATAGTGACCGCTCATCACTTCCTTCAACAGTAAGTTCAACGTTCATCGTATATTGTATCGGTTGTTTAGGTTACATCTTACAAATTTTAGTTGGAACCAATCTTTATTTATTTCTAGTTGGATACATGCCGTTTCATTCATGCCGATTGATAAATGGAAATTAATCAATTGCAAATATCACAGTTTTTGAAGTTGGAAATATTATCAAGAATTACTCACTTAATTATAATTATGTATAATGATTAATGACCCATGCATGGAATTGAAAAAAATTGAATCGACAATAATATCAACAAAAGAAGAATTTATTTATTTACATCATGATTTCATAGGAGTGAGTTGACTTTGTTAGGTTGGCACCAAGTTGAAGATTTAAATGCATTTATCGCGGAAAAATTGATTGGGCACTGCTACTTCAATCCTGAGAATATTATATTACTAGCAGTCAGGCTCGCTTCGCTCGCCATATCCGTTTAGTCTGGACCCCCGACTGGATTGTCCTAACATATGATAAAAATGCCCAAATGAAAAATGCAGGCGAGCGAAGCGAGCCTGACGGCTAGTTGCTTATAAGATCTATAGTTTCAATCAGGTACTTGTGGAAGAGAATACTGCGTGAGGTCTACTGTTACAGAACTACTAGTTTACCATTAAATAACATTATGAATGAACCTGTATAATCAGTACTGTACGCACCTTGACCTTTTCCATATCTCTCGCATTCAATTCAAGAATGCTCCTTCATCCGTCAACCTTCTAGGGATGGTCCTTTGTCTTATATAGATCCATTATATATTATTATCATTAATTATATTTATCACTCCATATCCAGGTAGTTTCTATCGTAGAGCCAATAATGAATTAATGAATTCAGTTTGAATTTCGTTTTGTTTAAATAAGACAGGTTTTAGTTTTAATATTAATTACTCCATAGCCTTTCTCTCTTATCTGTATTCTTTCGTAAATTATTGTTATTTTGTAAACTGTTTGTAATTGTTCAATCAGGGAGAAATTCTAGGGGTCTTTCCTGTATGTATATACTCAGGAATGTTTTAATAAATACACGAATAAATTAATATATATAAGCATAAGGGAAGATGAATGAGCCTTTGATTGAAGAATAGGACGAATAAGCTGAAATTTGCTTTAATTCAGACTGTGACCCTTAATCGAATGATATAATGGAGTGAATAGAGTGGATTGTGGCGAGTGTGAATGGAGCTGTGTGGTTTCAGTTGCACTCTATACTACACACATTCATTTCCGCCCTTGTCACCGGTCTGGATCATAAAGTTTCAATTATTCACAAGTTGAACTTCGCTCACCGCACATAGTGACCGCTCATCACTTCCTTCAACAGTAAGTTCAACGTTCATCGTATACTGTATCGGTTGTTTAGGTTACATCTTACAAATTTTAGTTGGAACCAATCTTTATTTATTTCTAGTTGGATACATGCCGTTTCATTCATGCCGATTGATAAATGGAAATTAATCAATTGCAAATATCACAGTTTTTGAAGTTGGAAATATTATCAAGAATTACTCACTTAATTATAATTATGTATAATGATTAATGACCCATGCATGGAATTGAAAAAAATTGAATCGACAATAATATCAACAAAAGAAGAATTTATTTATTTACATCATGATTTCATAGGAGTGAGTTTACATCATTACATCATAATTGAAAGAAAACGACAAACTTCTAACGATGAAAATTTTATACTGTGTAGTTTCTAAAGCTTGATTATTATTAAATATAAAACATTTAATTATATTGCACGTCTATAATGAGTTCTATTTTATACTAGATCTTTGGTTCCAGCTCCTTAGTATTCAAGTCTCTTCTTCTTTTTCTTTTCCCCTTCTGTCATTACAGCGTAGGGGTCCGAGCCTTGGCCCATCTCTTCCGCGCCTCCCGGTCCTCAGTCATTCTTCTCATTTCCCTCATGGAACTTCCTCTCTCTCGACCCAGGCCTTCAAGGTAGCTCTCCCAATTCATAAATTCAAGACTATTGAAAATTCAAAATTGCTGTCACTGAGCAATTGAAAAATTTGAAAATACATATTCATAGCCTATAATAAGAATTAGGCCTACATCTTCAGTTTATTGGATATCCATATTCACTCTCTTATAGAATAAAGTAGAGAACTACTCAGAAGTTGAATGAAAATACCATGAAGAATGAAGAACTTCTCATGAAATGAATCATGATGAAAAATGTGAACTATAAATGGATAACTATAAAATGGAAACTATAAATGGAAACTATTATGGATATCACTGATAAATGGATTCCTAAATTATTATAAAAACAAGGAATTAGCCTATTGTTATGTAAATTCGCATGTGTAGGCTACTATACAATAAAGAGAGGATAACACTACTTGTATGTGAGTATTGAAATTACATTCTCTTTCAATTATTATAAAATGTTTAGAAATTGAGTTTAAATAATAATAACTGCTAGTTTCGATATTTATGCTCTTACTTAGAGTTTGACTGGTTACTTCGAAAATAATAGCTGAAATATAGAACACGCAAAAATTGACTTAGGCCTACCTACCGGTACGGTATTATATATAAGGAAAATATTTTCAATATGTTTAAAATATATACACATATAATATTATGAATCGTCTTGAGATAATGTATCTGAGGTATTTATTTTACTCGAAATGGCAATTGCTTGCATAATGGAAAATTAAAAAAAGATAATCGATACCGGACAAATTTAGTATTCAACATTATAGTATTATGATAATTCAATAGCTCATTATAGTAGCTATAGTTCGTAGCTTAGAATTTTCCCAATATTGAACCTCAGGGGTGCCAAGGTCAAAATTGATTGCACATTATGAACTAAATTATGTGAGATGCATTTTTTGTAGGCTGGATACTAATTGATTACTCAGTCCAATTTTACGAGAAACATTATTAATCTAATAATTCACAAGAAACATAATATGCACATTCATTTGTAATAAGAGCTTCACCAAATTGTGGTGAGCTGTGCTAGAAAGTGGATACTTTTTTCGATGCTTATTCAGTTTTTCATGTGAAAATCTATTTCAATAGCCTACAAATAAAATCATCCTCCTCCTCCTCATACCATCAATAATCACTCCTCATACATGCTTGAAGGGATATAGACCTATTATGTAAGATGAAATATCTTTACAAAGGAGTACGGTCATCAAACAAGTTTAAGAACCACTGACTGAATAAGATTTGAGATTTAAATTTATTCAATTTGAAAAAAAATAGGTTTCACAGTTTATAGCGTCTATTTATATAGAGCTTCTGTATATAGAGTCAATTTTAAATTGTAAATTGTATTTAAAAATCCCTTTTTCTCACAGAATACTTAATTCACGTACACCGCCCTTGAAAGTCGATACATAACAGGGATTTGCACTCTCAGCAGAGATAGAATAAATTGAATTGCATCAGCTGTCGGGTGGTGGGGGGCACTATACATATAGCAGCGACGTTTCTTTGGTTGTTTGTTGCGTTGCGAGTGACCTGCGAGCTGCGAGCTGCGAGCTGCGAGCACACGAGTGCATCATAAAAGTTTTGCTCGTCTGCTATCAATAAAGCGGTATATTGCTGGCTGTTTTGCCATAACTGCCGCGCACCACACTGTGCAGCGAAGACTGTCTCGGGGGATGCGATCGGTTGTTATTGTTTCTATTGTGCGATTCGGATGACGTGGGATAGCTGTCGCTGTTGTGGTGGCGTTTCTCTTTTTTCATGTCGTGATGATGGTGCGTTTCGCTGATGGAGGATGCAGGTCGGTGCCTCATCATGTGGTGCATGTTGTTGAATTGGTCGTGGAACGGGCGCTCGGCCATTAGCCGCGCCTGCTCGACCGTGCGCGGGTCCAGGGCCAGCTTCAGCGCCGCCTCCTGTTCGGCTCCCAAGTCAGCGCTGCCTCCAAACCTCACATCCGACACGATCCTGCTATCCATCGGGAACGATGGACGGTAACCACTCTCCCTCTTAAAGTAGCTCTTGCTGAAATCCGATTCAGGAAACGGGTTGTTGTAGTTGAAATTGAAGTTGTCTGACCTAAACGGATCGTTCCTCTGATTCAGAGGACTATTAAACTGCATAGCCGCAGTTCTCTGTATACGTTGTGAAGGGAAGCTATTGAAATCAAAAGAATCCTCCAGCCTCTGCAGTCTGTCTCCGGGCTGATGCTCATTTCTGGCAGGCTCATACCTGGAACGGAGAGATTCACGGCCAGGCTGCAGTGGCTCCCCTGTCTTGATATCTACCGGGGTGATCGTCGACTTGTAGTAGCCCTTTCCACTAGGATGCTTCTTCATTGGCGACAAATCTTTGGGTTGGTCTAGTGAGCTCATCGGCAAAGGCTTGTAAGGAATAGGGCCGTACTTGGTGAGGATAACTGGTATGTTTCTGTCGGTATACTTTTTGGCCTGCTCCATGAGTGGACCATCGTTTTCGTCGCTGACCATGATCATTTGCGACAGCACTCTGCCCTGGTCACCACTTTCAGCGCTCACCTCCATTCGCACCATCACAACGAATAGGCAGTATGGAAGAACAACCCACGATGTTCTTCTGGTGGGGAACATTATGCAGTTGCACCTCAGTATGGATGCAAACCTTCAACATAACAAACATTAAATTGATTAGTTCAAGAGGAATTTTAAATTAGGATACTAATGAGTAAGTGTGCCTGCTTATTAGGATGAACTTCCATTACCAGTATGCTTGGTCAGCAGAGTATTCAAAATAAAAAATAATTTAGAATTTTCTCTGAACGGGAAATACATTTAATTTTATTGAACAGGAAAGCATCGTTGTATGATGTGATTGATTTTTGTGATTTATTTCGACATCAGATACGGATAAATTGGTAAAAATCCTGGATTTTTTTATTGAGAAAAGTTAGGGATTAATGAGTGTTTTGATTCGTGTGCTCTGAGAAACAGTGTTTTGATCGAGTATACGAGTATACGGTATTTTCAATAATAAATAAATTATTATTCTTCCTGAGAACAGTGTACAGGAACATTGTCTCAAATGGTGTTTTCCAATTTCCATATTCAAAAATACTTTCGATAAGACAAAATTAAACTTTACAAATCCGATGATAGTTTATTATAAATATTTGGGAAAATCATTTGTAATAAAGTTGAAAAAATTGTCAGAAAATATAAAAGACAAGAGAGATTTAGGCCTAAGTATTCTGACAGGATTAATAAAAATATGATATTCAATGAAAATCAGTCGTTAACCTTGTTGTAACAGACCGTCAATTAAAAAAGTATCAGAGATCTCAGTTAGTCATTTACCCAAGGGAGCTATTCAAAGCTATTGGTTTGTTCATCAGCGCGTAATGCTCAATCTGGGATTTCTCGGATCCCATAACAACACTACAGCACGTCGGGCTCATATATGTAATAACGTTGGCCACGACTATATGGGTTGACCCCATCAATCATATCCGTTTTTCCTTTATTGCGAGCTTGTACACGTTCGAGATTAGATGGAACATTTTCAAGATACTGTTCTGTACTTGAATATTATACTTTCCCATGGTTGTTCAATAATGTAAAGTAGCGTTAAAATAATTGAAATCGACGATATCGGTTTTTGCTAGATACATTATAATTATTATTATCATTTGTTGCTCCATTGTATCAAGATGATTATTCAAAGGTTTCAAAAATGTGGTAAGAAGAACGTTCCAGTCATAAGCGTAATCATTAAGGTGGACGCACACAGATCGTCATCGGACGGACGGCACGCTTCGGACGGATCGGACGGTTAGATTTGATGCATTGTTTTCAATTGGAGTGCGCATACCTATACGATGCGAATGGGTGAGCACACTTCAATTGAAAATAATGCATCAAATATAATCGTCCGATCCGTGCCGACCGTCCGATGACGATCTGTGTTAAAGAATTCATTTTTCAATTATGTCGAATATTTTCGTTGTTTCCATCATCAATACTCTTATTCGGCTTGTTGTAATGTAACGAAGAGATTGAGACCATTTGCAAGTCTCTATCTTGTGAAAAAAGTAGATTTTATAGTTCTAGCTTGTCACCTCATGCGTATGGAAAAACGCACCAGAAACCGTGCAGGGTTTTCTTTGGAGGGCTCTGGAGAACTCATTTCTTGACTTACAGCGCATGAAGATATAACGTTCCAAAGTTGAAAAAGTGCTCTAAATTTTATAGATCAAAATTTGTTTGTTTCTCATGCACGATAAAAGTTAAAATGGAATGAAATTTGAAAAAATAGAAAAAAACGTAGCTTTTTGAAGATAAGCTTGAAATTCGAGAAAATGTGATTATTCTATTGCAAACTGTTGGCAACTTCAGATTCTATTAAATCATTCACTATGAAGAGATAGCAGACCTTGTGTGTCTCCAGCGTTATTGTCCTGTCACCAGCTGGCTTAGATCTTTGAATAGTAGACTTGAGATGCGCGTGAACACTAGCGTCAGGTGATTAATTTCCATAACGGCAAGGAAAGTTGTGTGAGTGCGCCACACCAGATTTTTATTTATTGATAAACAGAATACAATTCTCTAAAATGATCGTGTTTATATTTCACAGCTGTATGTCATCTTATGAATTTCGGGATGCGATATTTTGATTTTTCACATACTCACTCGCTTACTCATTTTTTTCTATCCATAGCTGTTTCAGCCAAGGATGAATTTACCTTTTAATGTCGTTCAGCGAGTTTTCCCAAGGATGAGACCTAGTGCAATCCAATTTTTATATCATAAACCTACTACGTTCCAAATTTCGTGGAAATCGTTAGAGCCGTTTTCGAGATCCGTTGAACATAAATAACCAGATATAAATAAATTTTTCTTATTGATTCTGAATGTGAATATTGTGAGTTTGAATAAATAAAATTTGAATTTGAAATAAATATAAATAGCCAGATATAAAAATACAGAAATTTTTTTCTTAATATAATAGGTTTTTCTTTTCTACTTCTGTAGAAGGTGGAGTAAAAGTAGGCGCACACAGATCGTCATCGGACGGTCGGCACGCATCGGACGAATCGGACGATTATATTTGATGCATTATTTTCAATTGAAGTGCGCACACCTATTCGCATCGTATAGGTATGCGCACTCCAATTGAAAACAATGCATCAAATCCAATAGAATCTGAAGTTGCCAACAGTTTGCAATAGAATAATCACATTTTCTCGAATTTCAAGCTTATCTTCAAAAAGCTACGTTTTTTTCTATTTTTTCAAATTTCATTCCATTTTAACTTTTATCGTGCAAGAGAAACAAACAAATTTTGATCTATAAAATTTAGAGCACTTTTTCAACTTTGGAACGTTATATCTTCATGCGCTGTAAGTCAAGAAATGAGTTCTCCAGAGCCCTCCAAAGAAAACCCTGCACGGTTTCTGGTGCGTTTTTCCATACGCATGAGGTGACAAGCTAGAACTATAAAATCTACTTTTTTCACAAGATAGAGACTTGCAAATGGTCTCAATCTCTTCGTTACATTACAACAAGCCGAATAAGAGTATTGATGATGGAAACAACGAAAATATTCGACATAATTGAAAAATGAATTCTTGAATGAATTCTTTAACACAGATCGTCATCGGACGGTCGGCACGGATCGGACGATTATATTTGATGCATTATTTTCAATTGAAGTGTGCTCACCCATTCGCATCGTATAGGTATGCGCACTCCAATTGAAAACAATGCATCAAATCTAACCGTCCGATCCGTCCGAAGCGTGCCGTCCGTCCGATGACGATCTGTGTGCGTCCACCTTAATGATTACGCTTATGACTGGAACGTTCTTCTTACCACATTTTTGAAACCTTTGAATAATCATCTTGATACAATGGAGCAACAAATGATAATAATAATTATAATGTATCTAGCAAAAACCGATATCGTCGATTTCAATTATTCTAACGCCACTTTACATTATTGAAACTTTACATTATAATAAATTGAGACATTGTTCACGGCTGTTACCCAAAAATGACCATGGAGTGCCTTATTCATGACATTTGCGCCCGGACTAATACTTAATTCCACTACGTGAATGGTAACTAGGGCTGCTATCATTATTATACATTTCATGATTATATTTCATTTGAAGCTCTTCAAATCTGTATTTTGATTTTTTTGTGTATATTTCTTCGAATTGAATAAAATGATTGATTGATTGAAATCATTTTCAGCAGTCATATTTGATCATGCTTCTGCGGAATGGAAAAAACTGCTTTCTTTTTGTGGATGCCACTGAAAGTAATTGACTAGTATCCTCATCACAGCTGAACAAAGTATGGTACGAATAGTATTTCTGTTCCAGAAATTCATTTCTGCGATGAAAAGATGAATTAGAACTTCAATATCCATTGAACAATGTGGAAGCTATAAAATTATTACAGTATCATGAATTTCGTCTGTGCCTTGCGGCTACCTTGCTATACTAACATTTTTTATCTCGCTTTTCCACATTTAATTTTTGATAGAGTGAATTGAATAATCAACTTTGTGAGGAGATTAAATCCTTACAATATTATGAATTGAATACATCATCATGATTTATAATCGTCAATATTGACATCAAGTAGACTCCTATCGAAACAAATCTCAATTATAAAATCATAATCTTTATTGAAAAGGTAGTTCTATTTTTCTTGTGAGGAGGTTTGTTCTATCAAATCACCATCACCATCTGCTCCATAGAATGACTGTTGTCATTTCTCTGGGATAACTTTCATGAAAAGTATGATCTCGTGGTCAACAACTATGATTCCTCTCTTGCTTAGGTATTATAAATTTTAGTATTGGCAGATATTACAGGTTTGATATCGTAACGGTATTTTCCTATCATAGCATTGGAAAATTGACTGAATTGGGATAAAATGAAATTAAAGAGTATCCATTTGTGCATGAAATTGTACTCATTAGCCAAATTTCAGTCGGTTGGGAGTATGCAGAGTTGAGGGCTGAGCGAGGGTCATAGATTACCCGAACGGTTGTCACAGAGATCGTTGCTCACTCTAAATGGTAAAAGCCAGGAAACAGACTGCCAGGCAGGTGTAATCTATTTCTACTTTCACAAACTCTTGGTACATGACGAGTGCAATGCTTCAATGAAGCTCTTTTCTGGTCAATCGATACACAAAAACTGCAAACACATTTTCTATTCCTTTTATAATAAAACTGACGCAGAATAACTGATGGAAATGACTCTCACATGTGAAATGTAACTATGCTAACGAGTTTTGAGAATTGTGAAATTGTTGTTTGAGTTGAAAAGTGGATTTAGACTAAATAAAATACGAGCAAACTCATTTGTTACAGAGTCATGAATAGGAATACCCACGTCTATAGTGTATTGAGCTTTATTGGAATAAGTTCCAATTCATTTTCGCAGTAATGTTCCTCTCCAATTAATATTGCAGGTTCAACATGACCAACGTATAAATCCAAACAAGCATTGGAAAAAAATCAATGATGGAGCTGTGCTAGAACTAGAGTTTGATTCAAAGTTTGCGAACTGAGTTATACAAATATTAACTTTCAACATCGCTACATGAATTGACATTTATTTGCTAAACGTTAATAAATTTTGAGGTTATGAAATTATTATTGAATATATTGTGGAAAATGGTTTGAAGATTAGATATTGCATGGATTTTGAAAAGCTCCCTATGTTTAAGGGATTAAAGTTTTGGATTAACAATAATAGTGATCTCTTTTACAGAATATTGTAACAAATTTTTGTGATAAACCTCAGCTTTTTCCTCATTATGTTTCATTCTTGATCATATTCTACTATAAAATTATTACAGTATCATAAATTTCTGATAGAAGAAGCATGAGTGAAGTTTACTGTTGAGTGGATTCAGATATTGTAATAACAGAACTCGCACGGTTGGATCGGGACCACAACGCCAGCCAAGAATACTATATTATGGAATAGCTATACTGTATATATCCTTGAACGTCAGCAGCGTTTACTAGCTCTGTTCATTAGACAGCAATGAAAACGTGGTTAGTGCACTATTATTACAGCATAAGTGTTGAACCAATGTAAATCCCTTTTTCAACACAGGCCTTTGCTGTGGGCGGTTATTCCTCAACAGTAAACCCCTATCTAGCTCCCTTTCACAGGGATTTCCGGATTTAATGGCTACAGCTGACTCGCTTCTGTTAAATCTTCCAGTAAGCTCATGCAAGGACGAGGTCTTAATCTCCCCGTCTATTGAGATTGCTGGTAAGCTCTTGTAGTGCTCTGCTTGCTACGGATTTGATTCACGAGTTGATCAGGATAATGCTGATAACTAGATTCAGTCGATGAAATCCTCTGTTAAGTGGTAGCGTATGTAGAATAAAGTGAAATTTATCAGTAGGTAAGAGATGAGATGATGATGATGATGAATTGACAGTTATAATATAATTTATCATAAACTAGAACCAGGACAGTATATCAAAATCACTCTATCTAGAAGTTTTATAAAATTATCATATTCTTATTTCCCAACAACTGCATCGACAACTGCAAAGACATCAACTGCAGCTCCTTCCCTTGCAGCTCCTTTGCAGCTCCTTCTATTCAAGGGTATATAAAATACATGGAATTCATACAGTTCAAACATGAGAAAGGATGAATATTATTATATATTATATTAGGATAAGTTGAATGACAATAGTTCAGTCAGTTCACTAGTACTCAACAAGAATATTAAGAAATTCCGATGTTAGCATGATTTAATGCATGAGATACCGCAGTACAATATAATTGAATCATCTAAGGCTCTTTTGTATCAACAGTCCAAGTACGGCAATTAAAACTAACAATCTGCTCCTCATCATTGGATAATACTTGGCACCTTTCATTTATGAGCGGTTTTAGTTTTAGGATAGGAGACTAGAGCGTTACGCAATGTGATTATTCTTTTTATCACTGAGAAAGAAAGTGAGAATCATCCATTTGGAAAAATTATTCATAGAAGTGAAAGAGCGATGCACCCAAGAATAGTTTGTCGGAAATCAGGCTGATTATGAAAGACCCTAGGAAGGAAATGACACGAAAGTAGTCTAGTATTAAGTAACTGACAAATATCATGAAACGAGTGCATTGCTCTTATTATTAAATTAATTTCAGCCTTTTTCTTATGAAGGTTGATTACGCGATAAATCCTTTCTCTTCCTTGTAGATCGGAAGATATTCGACAAGCTGGTCCACGGAGCAACAATGAATCAATCAGGAACTCAACACAAACAATCAACTCTCAAGATGAGCGTTAAAAATATTATAAGCTTCAAATCGTTAAAAATGTCAAGTCCTTCCCATTGTCATGGTGATTATTTATTACTATTATTCATTATTACTATAGTCATTATTAATGACTATTTAAAAAAAGTATTCTAACACATTCTCAAAATATCTTTATATTAAACTTATGGTAAAATATTATAATTTAAAAAAGTGATCTGAACAAATAATGAATTTATGGATATGGAAGGTCAAATAGCTGTATCTTACTGGAGTGATAATACTCAGCCATGAAGTATTGTAGCATTATTCAGTCTATCATGATGTTTATTGAAATGCATTGAAAGAATAGTATAGTAGGTAATACAAGGAGACTTGCGGTTATAAATTGAATTAAATAAAGGAAATCGCAGGAAGAGACATCGCTGATCAATGAAGTGTTTCCATTATACGCCGTACGCATTGTATATGTATAGGCCGTACGCATTGAAATTGTGTTTAATAGTCAACCTGCTATTATGTTTCTAGAGAAAAACAACACATATAATGAACTTCATCATTGACTTTCGAAGTTGAATGTCTGACTTTTGTTCAAATGTCTAAACTCTATTATCATTAACGTTTTCAATCACCTTGAGTGTCGGAAAAGGCAATAAGTACTATAATAACATTGTGCGGTCGAATGATTGTCTTTCTGAAGTTCAAGAGCGTGGAATCCATTACCAGTAATAATTCATTAACATAATTAATTGAAATCTCTCGGATTGATCGAATTAATTAACAGCTAAAAGCTCCTATATACAAAAATAGTACTTGTTATTTGACAAGGTACCAAAATCAAGACTGCTCTGATTTACAAGCTGAGATTGAACTAATTGCTCCTCGATTATCCAATTTTATTCAAGACTATTTACAAAACAGGTAGCCTAAATTTTGAAGTACAGTATTATTGAGAGAGTATCAATAAAGCATAAATGTTTTATCAATGAAGTGAATTTCATACATTTTGGAAATAAACTCTTGATTTTTAATATTTCTCAATTTCTCAATAGTGGATCTGAAATGCCAAGACCATATTTATTTCGATCAGAGATTTGACTCACTGTATTCAAGGAAGAATATGACTTTTGTGTAAATTATATAAAAAAATCTGGTGTGGCGCACTAACACAACTTTCCTCGCCGTTATGAAAATTGATCACCTGACGCTAGTGTTCCCGCGCATCTCAAGTCTACTACTATTCAGAGATCTGAACCAGCTGGTGACAGGTCAATAACGCTGGCGAAAAAATCACGAAAAACCCTGTTTTTGACAACATTTTTGCCATTTTAGCCGCCATCTTTAATTGAATTTGATCGTAATTGTTCGTGTCGGATCCTTATATTGTAAGGACCTCAAGTTCCTCAATTTCAAGTCATTCCGTTGATTGGGAGATGAAATATCGTGTAAACAGGCGCACATACACTCATACACACACACACACACACACACACACACACACACACACACACACCAAAACCACTTTCCTTGCCCTTTTACCATAGGTAAGGAGAGCAATACTTTCCTTACCTATGGTAAAAGGGCAAGGAAAGTAAAAAATTCAAGCAAGTAACTGGTATTCCATGGTGAATATTAGTGTTACTGAACATCGTGGATGAGTATTAAAGTCTCATTATTGATTGTTCGAGAGCATTTTAAAGCCTGTCCAATGAATAAAAATATGATATCTGCCAAGAATAATAGCAAATCGACATGTGACAGACTCAAGTGGGGTTTGAGGGAGAAGCATCAGTAGACGTATCCAACATGTTAGTTCAGCTTTACTTTGAGCTGCACTGGAGTGCTGTTAAAGTTGAGTGCTTGCCATAAAAGCTTTATATTCCAACAGATGAAGCAATACTCAACATAGGGATTTTCTAAGTGGTGCATAGGTAAATGCTTTATCCGGAACGATAGCGTATTTCTCTTTTCTTCTAATACATTGTTGTAGGTAGCTGTGACACGGGACATGGGGACGAATAAGGTTTAAAAATGATATAAAGAGGATAACAATAAATGACAACAATCTTTGCGTATAGCTAATATCGAATGCTTTTCGAAGGTTTATCGCGATATCGGAGGTTTAGAAAACTCACGAGTTTCAGAAAATATAGAGAGGACAGGGAAACTATATAAAATGTGTAATTTCAGAGCTTGCAAGAGTTGGTCGTTGTTTGAAATTTTGCACAATGATATTGATGTGAACGCAATGACGTTTGGTAATAATGGGTAACTGGTATAACTGGTTTGGAACGTGTAACACCGGTGGTAGGATTTTATAAAAATGATCCTAATGAAACTGCCGCCCATTGAATATTTCGACACCATTTGTAGTCATGAACGTATCGCTGTGGTGTATCTTGAAGGCTAGGTGAACTGTACATGTCATATAACAATACATTACCTAAATTGCTCTGAAAAGCTTTCAAAACGTAATCAATGTCATTCAGCAAGATTTGCTGAATTCATTCCAGTCGAGTTTCCGCATAACAGGCATAAAATGCGGAGAACGCCGAATGAGAGAACATCTTTCTGATATGAATTAAAGTAAAGAGGTACTTTTCAACATTCTGATTGTTGGAGCTTAAACGGCATGATGAATATTCATACCATTTCGCAAGTAGTTTTTCAGTTCTATTTATTTGTTGAAATTACAAAATTCAAAATTCTCTATTCCTTTGCACCACCCATAACAGGGTAATGGGTGAATGGGAGCACATGGGAATGTGCTCCCAAATGGGAGCACATCCTTCCGTTGACATATTAAAAACTAAAGAGGCTATTCTCTATATTTTAATCCTAGGAAAATGAATGGTATGATGAATACATACCAATCCAATAGTAAAGGGGAGTTTTAATCACTGAAGTTCATTTGAATTCGAGTTTTATGTTAAATGAATGTATTTTGCAAACTTGAAGAATGAAAGAACAGATATTTGAATCCACTATACCAATTCAGACCTTTCTTCAAGTTTCGTTGATTCAACTAGATGTTGAACATGTTTGACCTGCGCCACCATGAAGGTTTCGGAACAAACTTAATTATTGGCATTATTTAAGTTGTCTATAGGATTTACTAAGAGAGTAGGTCTACAGTAATTCATTTGTATCTCACAGACATAGTAATTCTTGATACAGGCAATTATAAGCCAATTAGATGGCTTATCAAAGTAGGGCTATCATAGGATAACTTTTGTAGACCTCTCCCTCCTGAGAAATAGCATCAAGAAAATGAATATTCTACCTTTTAGAATCAACAAGCAGTGATTGATTTAGCATTCACTTCAGAGAATACCATTCAAGTGATAGTAGTAGTATTATAATGATTTTACAACTGAGGTGTGTGCAGTAATTTATCACGTTACTCCAAGCAAAGGCACTGGCTGCTACGTAACATTGAGATGAATGTCGAATTTGATGGACCTGCAAATTTCGACGGATCTTGTGATGTAGTGGTTGAAGGCTATCAACCTCTCCTTACTTGCATCCTATCCTTGGCTTGAAATAGTAGGCTATTCGTTCAACCGTTCAAACATGGTGAAATGAAGATGTTGTGGTGTTTTTGTTGATGAATATTCAGATACCAGTAAGAAACTCAATAAGGGAAGGCTGTTTGCTGTTTCAATTGCCTCTCAAGAGAACGACTACTATGTTCAATCTTCTCTTTGGTCGAGGCTATTTATTAATCTGTTTTTCATAAATACATCACTTGATATCATCATTGTGAGTTTGATTGATTGTTCCAGATCCTCTTCTCATTGGAGATGACGTAGGAATATTATCAAATCAATATTTAAAAAAAAGGAGAAATTACACTGATTTACAGTCTAGAGCTCCTGATATGTAAATGTGAATTGACTTGAATGGAGTTTTATCTCTATCCCTCAATTCAACATGTACGTATTCTTTTATAATCATTGCATCATGTTTTGAAAACATGGACCAATTCGCATACGAAATAGAATAGACAAACTATCACCAACTCAAACTATTTTCGTATATGATTGAAAGCTAATAATTGAGTAAAACAAAAATATAAGAATCCATCAAGTATGAAAGAAACCACCTCGGATGAGGTCCACTATCATGAGGGCCTTATGCGTTTAATTAAATGCGGTACCTCATTGTTACCATATTACAAAGAGTCCAATTCAATTTGGATGGGTGAATGGTTTTCATTATTATAAAAGCTCTGATGATATTGAAGTCCGCCCCAGATTCACATAAGTGGTTTGTCCTTCGAATAATTGGATTATAACAGTAATTATACTTGTCATCAAAATATTATGCAACAATATCCAAATAACATCGCTATGTAGTAGCATGCTGGGAAACTTTGGCAACTAAGGTTGGATCGAATCGATTTTTAGTCACAGTGGTCCTGAAAGTATAATTCGGGAGAATTATCTTGTTTACTCGTGCATAAATTGATCACCTAGAAATATGAACAATATTGTTTACTAATGAGAAAGTCAACGGACAGGCAATGAGCCTTGAACCTCACCGTGGAATACCCAACCACTGGAACATTCAAAAAATGAAGGAATGGTTGGTAATCCACACAATTATAATTGTAAGAGCACGATGCGCCTGAACAATCTATTACCTACTATTACTCAATTTGGAAAACTTATGCTTCAACTTCGTAATAGGATAATTTCATTAAGTTTGTGGTAATAAAATAACTTTTCACTGGCTGCTTCCACAAAAGTGATTAGCAAGTGATCTGATAATTGACCTGTTAATTCAATGAGCAGAGATTGCTCGATTATTAATTTTGTAAGTCTAGAACTTCAAATTGATTGGTGATTGATAGAATGTGGGAATCGAAAAACAAAAAGCCTTACTAGTATTAGAGTTTTTTCTTGTTCGAAATTTTCACCACTTTTATTTAATATTCATTTGACAATGGATTGATGTGGATTTCTTGGAGTGAGAAGCTGAGTTATTCTTGGTAGCCTATTTCTCATATTATAGTAATTACTCCAATGAATTTTTTTAATGTTCTCACTGCTGAGTTTTTACTTCTTAAGGAAAAGTAGGGAATACTAAGAAAGTATGAAGAAAGAATGAAAGAATGAAGAATACTTAAAATTGACAAATTTCAGTGCAGAGAGGGGACCCAGGGGATCTGTCAGTATTCCAAGCTGATTGTGGAAGATAATGTCGGGAAATATCTCTCAGGTGAATTTCCAGTGTTTGTGCTGAATTATCCAGTTAATTAATACTTGAAAGCGATACTTTTTTAAAACTGAACGAGAATGACGGCTTTTACGTGGGCTATGATAACTAGCTACGAATCCTCCCAACGAAATCTCCATCCCATCCCGTCCCAGCCTATAGCTATAGGCTATCTCAGGCTGAGAGGATAATACTCATGTAAAACATGATCGGCCCATCTTGACATACGATAGTCATTAGCAAAAGGTCATTGCCGCTGTCTCGAAGTCATTAGCAACATTGGTCACCTTAATGAAAAGCCTTTGTGAAACTTGAATATAATAATATAAAGAAAGGAATTGGCTTATACATGTACGGGAAACGAGATACATGTTGTTTGACTCATAATCACTTCATATTCTGAACTATTGAACTGACTAACTTGAAATTTTGCATAAAGATTATTGATTTACCGAGGATGGTTATAGGCCTAGTTTTATTTCATCAACCAACCAATTGTAATTTTAATAGTGACAACAATTTTTTTTTTAATTTACTATTCAAAGTTGAGAGCCGAATCAAATGGTTTTTTCATTGTAAGTTATCAGAGTTGTTGAATCTTCTATCATCAATAGGCTATAATCAGCATGGAGCTATGAAACTAAATGCGATCTATTTGTGTTTTAACCGTCCCTTGCGGAGAACGCATAACACTTGCTCGTTGAAAGATAAACTCAACAATTCTTTAAAATTGATAGTTCGCCCAGTAGAAAACCCATTCAACTCTTTTCAAATAGAAAGAATCAGTAGGGTTTTTAACATAAAAAATCATTCAGTTTCATTTCAATTGAAGTAAAAATGAAATTCATAATAATTTAGTGTTTGTTGAAACAGATTGCAAATTGCTACAAATATAAGGATTTCAAAATCAATTAAGGTAGGTCTATCTGACTTCCAAGTACAATACCTGATAAACACTGGTATAGAGATGCAAAGATTGTGTTACTGAGTTCAATAGCGTACATAATTTATCTACTTTTCACTTCCCTTGCCCTTTTGCCAAAGGTAAGGAAAGTATTGCTTTCCGAAAAAAATAAGATACCCCAATTTCTAAATTTCTATACGTTTCTAGGTCCCCTGAGTCCAAAAAAGTGGTTTTGGTGTGTGTGTGTGTGTGTGTGTGTGTGTGTGTGTGTGTGTGTGTGTGTGTGTGTGTGTGTGTGTGTGTGTGTGTGTGTGTGCACGATATAATCATCTCCCAATTAACGGAATGACTTGAAATTTGGGAATTGAGGTCCTTACAGTATAAGGATCCGACACGAACAATCTCGATCAAATGCAATTCAAGATGGCGGCTAAAATGGTGAAAATGTTGTCAAAAACAGGGGTTTTCGCGATTTTCTCGAAAATGGCTCCAACGATTTTGATCAAAATTATACCTAAAATAGTCATTAATAAGCTATATGAACTGCCAAAAGTCTCATATCTGTAGAAATTACAGGAGCTCCGCCTCATCTATGCAAAGTTTGATTTTAGATTTTCAATTATCAGGTCTCAGATATAATTTAAACGTCCAGTAACATTTTCACCTTAAATTGAAAATAAGCTTGAAGTTTTAGAAATGTTAATATTCAATATTGCAAACTGTTGGCAACTGTTGATTCTATTAAACCATTCACTATGAAGAGATGGCAGACCTCGTGTGTCTCCAGCGTTATTGTCCTGTCGCCAGCTGGCTAAGATCTTTGAATAGTAGACTTGAGATGCGCGTGAGCACTAGCGTCAGGTGATCAATTTTCATAACGGCAAGGAAAGTTGTGTGAGTGCGTCACACCAGATTTTTAGGCATATACATTGATAGATACAATATCATTTTCAACTACGGAAGATTGGGAAAGGAACAACAGGCTTTAAGTCCAAAACTGTTCCTTTCTTAAAATTGGATAGAAATTGGTCAAAATAGTACAAAATCCTTATTATCAGTATAATAGAGAACTTCAATGTATTTTCAAATTATATACGAAATACATACAATGTTGGAAAAGGTATGTTGTGTGAATTACGCTCACGGAATTGAATGATAATATTATGATAATTATTGATAAATGAATGATGAACTTCATCAACTCATATGATTATCGTACCAGATCGAAATCTCCATGTTGATTTTTGATTCAGAGCTCATATTGAGGATTATTCCTTCAATCCCCATACGGACTCAATCCACTCCAGTTGCGTTGATCAGAACATCGAAAGTGTTTACACTATGAGGATGCAGAATACAGACTATATTTGCTTGGAATAGAATTATAATTACATTTTCTCTGGCTCTTGCACGATTGGAAAAAGTTATGTGTGTGGGGAGTCAGTCAACTCAGTTTGTATAAACACACATTCGTTGTGCTCATGCAATCAAAAATGTTATTTTTATAGTTCCATTTAATGAGAGATTAATAGTTTTTATTGATAGTGTTTTATAGGTGGTCAGATACAAAAATTGATTCACCAGTACTTGAGAGATAATTCCTCTCAAGTTGAAATCACTTAATTAAAATAATTTATTTTCTAAGATTTATCTAGAAGAAGCTATTATCTCATTCAATTGAAGACTGATTAGTTAATGATGAAACTGGAATTGGAGAAAAATTCTGCTATTTGCTCATTAATTTATTGGAAAAAGTTACATAAATTCAAGTTAGTCAATATAGAAAGTTGAAAGGAATAAAGTGCATTTGAATAAAAGTGTATTTGAAGTGGAAATCTATCCACTTCGAAATAGCCTGATCACATATTTTTACTCTACTCACATGTTAGAACTGAGATATAGAAGTGTCTGCTGTTGATGTTGATAGGTAACTGTCGCTTCTCGATGACAAGATGTTTGTGAGAAGCGTTTCGTCAGCAGAAGCTCGATGGAGGCAGGAGTCAAGATGCTCCACTCCAGCCGGCCTGTTGGAAACGCCAGAGAGGGAGTCAGTCACAGATCGGTAGGTTTCCGTGTTACAGTCAGCGGCGGTTTTCCTCTCGTCAATTCGCACCGGTTCTGTCTCATTAAGTAATGGGTAAAAGTGATCAGATGACAGTGAGTCAACTTGGTCGGCGACAACAATCGGCCAAGGCAAATGAAGTGAGCGACTTGCTCGGCTTAGATAACGATAACATTCGCCGCCTCTTGTTATCCAACTGGGAGAGCTAAGCAGTAAGCGCATTCAACAACATTGACTGCGGCGTCCTTCTCATTATAATAGCTGCCGGGCTACTACTACAAATGCACGCACTTTCAAGACGAGACTGCGGTTACACTCAACCAAATTAAATACAACGCCTTCTTTCCCAATTCAAAATTGAAATTATCATGCTATCCAGTCAACGCCTCTTCATGAATTCCGGGAATAAATTTTAATTATCAGAACAAATCTCTTTTGTTTGTCAACAAAAAAAACTTCCTATTCCGCTGTTCCTCTCTGATATCAATTATTAAGGAATGAGATGGATTCACTTTCACTCAAAAGCGTTTATCTTCTACTGAAAAAACTATTTCCATTACAATACGTCTCAGAAAGTTACGTGATTTGTGATAATGGCAACAGTGATAATAATTACTTCCTATCAGAATTTCATCACAGCCTCAAGATAAACTGAGATCAAGTGTAAGATCACACGTGCAAACCTCAATGTGAACATTATGATATGAACATATCTTACAGACTCACGTAACGTCATGTCACATTGCGTCGCGTCTCAATTTGCGTCTAGCCTAATGGAAGACGTTCAGTTTCAAGATGTAAAGGGTGACATCCTGTAGGTGGCATCTAATCAAGAATCTAGTTACATTATATTTGAGAAAGATTAGAAAACCAGTTTGATATATATATATCTTATTGATCCTTCAAGAACAAATTGTGCTGAAGTCATGAAAAATGAGATTAAATATATCTTGATAACATTTTAAATATTGATATTTCTATGACATTCTGCTATCGGATCAATAGTTTACTAAGGATGTGATATTCTGGTGAAAATTTATGAGATTGGAAAAAGCTTTCACCTGTATGCTTTCCATTTTCAATTGTCGTGCAAGTAGATTTTTTTAAAGTTTTGAAGATGGAACAGCTATTGGGGATAGCGATAAAGACAGTTAATATTCCATCATTACACGTAGAAATCATTCAGATTTTCAAGGTAGATTGTTCCAGTTGCTTGGAACGGTCAACCTTTCAGACAATGCCAGTGTCAGCGCTTGGTATCAATGCCTTCTTTCGGCACAGATATTATTTGATGGAACAACAACCTTGTTGAACAATCCTGTTAATGAATGATGATCTAAATGCTGAAATTATGAATGCAAACACAATCCTGCTGGACCATAACGGCTTCTTTGATATTCCAATTCTCCTTATAAATAAATTGCTCTCTCCACTGGAATACAATCTATGTACACCGTGACCCACTAAGAGGTTTACACGTTTAATTTTATATTACGTGCATATTCATATACCAAACTTTTTTTCAAATTTTAGACAGTTTACAAAGTAGGTTCTGAAAATATTGTGGGAAAATTTCAGCTCCCTAACCTTCGTAGAAACAAAATGGCGACACATAGAAAATTGTACGCATTCGCTTCCTATAAGAACTACTTCCATGAGTTATTATCTGATTTGTTTATTTTGTTGCGGTAGTCTTGGCTCATTCGATGGTACCAAAAATGGATCAAGCAATCTTCCAAAAAGATAGTGCTCCACCTCATTTCGCAAGTCATGTCAAGCAATTAGTAAATGACAAACTTCATGGCCGTCGAATTGTTCGTGGAAGTGATTTTTTAGATTGGTCACCCGATCACAGATTTATCTGTTTGTGACTTATTTTTATGGGGTTACTTAAAAGAAAAAGTTTATACCCATAGCTTCAATAATAATTATGAGGAACTAAAACGATCAATAGAAGAGGAACTTCTCCAGATACCGCGGAGTTTCTTTGTGAGAGCTTACGAATCATTTCTTAAGCGCTGTTATCAGTGTGTTGCTTTGGATGGATTTCAATTTGTATGATTTTGGATTCTAAGGTTTTTCATTAGGCCATGTTCTAGTTTTTTTCATTCAAGAGTCATATTGCCCTAAAGTGCAACAATAAAAATCTTTTATAAAACCAAAAACACCTTTTTAATGTTTTTAAGTATCGTTTTTCAATATGCTGCCATTTTGTTTCTACGGTGGTTAGGAAGTTGAAATTTTCCCAGAATATTTTTAGAACCTACTTTGTAGAGTGTGTAAAATTTAAAAAAGTTCGGTGCATGAATGGACACGTAATACAAAATTGAACGTGGGACATCCTATGTATTGACGTGAATTTAAAAAGAATTTTCAGAGTAACGCCCTCCAAATTATCAATAGAATAGCCCATAAACTACATTTATGTGAGTCATGTGGAATATGATTAAAACATAAGCTATCACACAATTAGCATAAATATGATATAACCACTGTTCAGTGCATTGCATACGTCTACTTCCTGTGCTGTGATTTATTCAACCAGCGTTGATATTGAGGGCGTTTCATCTGACCACTTTAGCATGTTCCGACCTGGAACGTTGGTTGCTCTTCAGTTATCAGTCTCATTATGTAATAAATAGTCGCTGTTCTCAATAGATGCAGAATGCAGTTTCTGTGGAGATACATGCAACTTATGATGTATAATGCATTGATAGTAGAAGTGACGAGTGCAAGCTTGTCATAGAAAATTAAAAATACTGTGCACCTGATACAGAATACACTATTCAAAATTCAACAAGCAGAATATTATTGAGTAGATACAGGATTAGCAGGATTTATTTAGAGAACTCAAAGTACTCATTCATTCATAAAATTGATAATAATAATACATGTTTTAAATACAAATTTATAAAGAACTTATTGAACTAATTATAGCATATAATAGTAGAAGTATGAAGTAGAAATTATAGTAGAAGTATGAAGTATGTATTATTGAGAAATAATAATTCCTAATAGTTTTGTAAAATGATTTCTTCAAGTTCTACAAAACTTTCTGCCATCCTTCCTGAAAAAATGCTTCTAGGCTACTCCCACATAGATTTATTGCCAAGATTATCGGCAGTCACGACTCTAACAACACAGATGTTGCAATATCTGCTTGCTCCTCCATTTGTTGCGGTGAGAAGATATTGAAAATGTGCTGCGTTGCATCACAAAACATGTGATGGAACCAATATCATTGTGTATCTCATAGAGGTTTCAGAGGTGAGCTTTGCTACTTTGTGCACGAAAGCTGTATTCGTCATTTTTGAAACGTTTCAGGGAACACATTCTATTTTTCTATTCTCTTATCCTGGGAGATGTTCACGAGAGAGGAGGAATCGGATAGTGGTGGGTATCAGGATCTCAATCCCTAAAATAAATAAACTTTGTCATCTGAAAAAAATATTTCTACAGATATCACATTTTGTGTCTCCTTCATTAAATTTAGAATAATACCAACATTCAATAGAATAAAGAAGCTGCATGGGGAGATATGCTAAATGGATAAGCTTTGTGATTCTTTATTTATTCTATTTTTATATCCATTTTTGACCGAACGCAGTGAGGTCTATGTTTTAACTCAGATTTCCTTTCGTCCTATATGAGAATTATATAGAATTAGATGATATTTGTCAGGAATATTCCTTTTTTAACTGCGCGTCGATGTATACACTAGGTTTTTTGAAATTTTTCATTCAAAGGATAATATGAAAGGAAAAAGAATTTCGTCCATACTCCGATATCACTAATATATCTTCTACTCTGAGGATAGGATTAATCAGACTACAGAATTAATGAATTATTCATAATTGATCATCTGACAAGTGGATTATTCCACTACTTCCGTAAACAAAGCCATAGTGCAAGACAGGTGGTTGATGGTAACGTCAGCACAGGTAGGGCTCCTGCACCAATAAAACACTAGCTGATATAGATATGTAGGAGCCCTACCTGTGCTGACGTCACCAGAATGCACTATGGCTTTGTTTACGGAGGTAGTGATTATTCATTGCATGCATTACACAGATGTCTGGAGAAGCTGGTGAACAGGTGACACCAGATACTTGTGGATGAGAAAACTGGGTGAGGTCTACTGTTCACAGAACTACTAGTATGAACTGAATCAAAGAGCTGGAGTTTTAAGAGCTCAACCCACCATAACCGAAAAGTTCATATTTTTTTGATAGGATTACAACTATTTAAAAATTATGCGCCCAATCACTTGCTCATGATAGCTGATTGCTTCGGTTGATTATTTTCTGACGTTGAAAGTTCTCAACTTTCCTGACTGGCTCAGCTCCCAATTATACCCTCCAAGAATAGAAATTAATCCTGTCAAGCCTATACTACTTTTTTATACTCCACTGCATGTGATGAAGCGTTCAAAGTTTGATAATATTCTGCATAATACTTTGAAAAAACATTGATTTAAGCTGAAGAGTATCACTAAGTTCACAAATTAATCTCCAACTATATTATTGGTCGAGTTCGCAACTGATTGGTAACCTATTTTATCAACATTCGAATTGGATGATTCACGTCCTGTGAGTGTCATTGCCAGAGAAATTCATATAACTTATCCAAAGTCATTGGATGGAATGCTATGAAAACATGAATGGATTGCTCAGATGAATAAAATATCAATCATCGATGATCATTAGGGGAGAGAAAAAGAATTATTCTAGATGTACGAGGAATCCAATGTGATAAAAAAGCAAAATCTGAAATCTTGGAATGTATAATTCCACAGTTACTCCTTGTTTTCTAAAATATTAATTCATTCACGATATATTTGATCTTTCCAATAATTATTGAACGGAAGTGGTTTATTGGATTATTTACTCAATTGGGGAACTATTCTGAACGATAGCCTATTTGGTTATTAGTCTATTAATTGAATAGTGTTGAATTGATCACAAGTACTGTGGAATAATTAGTAAATGATTAGGGATGCCTCAATCGCTATTCAACAAGTGGAAATTGCTCTTAAAAGCTCTCAAGCATTCCGGTCACGTGTTAGACGCTCTCTCTTCCTCTCTCTTAACTAATTGGGGCAACATCTTCGGTCTTCAATTGCCACTTGGTGAAATCAGTAGGGAAATACTGCCAATGATTGAATATTAACCATTATGAAAATATATAACCTTTCAAACCATGCTTATAAAACATTTCTAGCATTGCTCCACATCTTCTTCTTCTTCTTCTTCTTCTTCTCCTTTACCGAATAAGGGCAATCTTTCTAGCAATTATAACTCTGTTGACAGCTGCTCTAAAAGGTTTCAATATTTTCGTCTTTTAACAGTGAACATTATCTCAGTCTTATCTTTGTTTTTTTGAAGAACCCTTTGTTATTGCGAATTCTTTCCATCCATGATATTTTTAGGATTCTCTACAAAGAAAGAAATATCTTGAGAAAATAAATTCCTGTCACTTTGTGGATTCGTCTATAGGACCACATCTCGAAATCTCCTAGTTTCTTCGTAGTAACTTTAGTCAACTACGTCCAATACTCTGCTCATACAATATAATGGGGAATATATAAAAACGAAGGAGTGTCATTCTCAGTCAAGGGTCAAATTATGCGACAAAAATTATTCCGACATGCCTTTGAATTTGAATGCTGCTCTCGCCTTTTCAATCCGAGGCCTTACCTCCTGAGAATGATCTCACTGCTCATTCAAAACTTTACCCAGGTAAAAATATATACAGAGCGAATCATATGTATGGGAACCCTTTAATGAATTAGAGACTGTTGTAAATATAATAATGTAACTTTCAGGATAAGTTATTGGTCAAATACTCTACCTTTTCCCTAGTGGAAGTGATCAATAGAGATCAATAAAAAAATGTATTGATATCAATAGATATTTGGGCCAATACACATCAATAGGTATCCATGGATATGTATTGATGTGTATTGGCCCAAATACCTATTGATATCAATACAAATCAATACATATCCATGGATATCAATACATAACCAGCTGTATTGATATCAATACACATCAATACATTTCCATGGATATATATTGATGTGTATTGGCCCAAATACCTATTGTTATCAATACATATCCATGGATATCAATACATAACCAGCTGTATTGATATCAATACACATCAATACATTTCCATGGATATGTATTGGCCCAAATACCTAATGATATCAATACACATCAATAGGTAGCCATTGATATCAATACATAACCAGCTGTATTGATATCAATACAGATCAATAGCCATCTAATCAGCCTGTCTCCTTTATAGAAAAAATCCTCTTTTAAATCTAGGAGAGCAGCTTAGGATGAAGATAACATTTGCAAGTATTATAATATTTTAACCCAGCTGCAACTGGCATTAGACAAGAGAGTATACCTGTTTAATTATCTATAATTAATATAAGTGAATTGGATTCAGTGAATAGATGTCTATTGACATATTGATGAAAAATTAAGGGATGTAAATAGTTAAGACATGAATAATGTGAGAAGTTTGTTTATTAAAATAACTCATATGCATGTCATTTATCTATTAAGAAAGGTCCTTATTGTGGTGCTCCAGAATACTTTAATCTCTTCCTGTTTAAAGTAGAAATTTTTTGAGCTACATACTGGTTTATGTTATTGTACCTCAATTTAATCTCAATTTTTGTAGCATTCAGATTTTTCTCCAGGATCCGGTGTTTGAACATTTCTAGAACAAATAACAGTTCAAAGAATACAACCTTTACAAATTAGAAAATAAGGATTTTATTTCCAGAATTAATCTGCTAGCAAATTTATTCAATAACCTAAAAATGTATTTAAATATTGTAAAATGGTGTACCTTTGCTCCTTGGAGGGTTATCTCTTATGATAGAACCCCACGTTATGAAGCTATAATTGTGTAAGGTGGTAAATTTCCAATCCTTTACAGATGATACGATGTTCTTGATATTTATAAGAGCAGTCGCTAAATTCCCTCTTTTGCGAATAAATTCACAAAAAATTAAGGCCGTCCGGCTCGCAAAATTACTGGGTTCAAACCTCAGCTCTAGCTCAGTGGTAGATACATGAATTTTACAAATACAAGTAATCACCATAAGGTTCAATGACCGGTGATTAATAATTCTTACCGCTGCTTCTATGAAGTTCTTGAAGAATACCAGTGAGGAAATTAAAAGAATATTTGATGACTGATTAACAGTAACCATGTACCACTAGAGAATGATAAGGACCAACTATAGTTGTTTCTAGTTGATTCTTAAAACGCTCGTCATGAACACAGGTATTCACCAATTTATCCTTCCAAAATTCCTTAGAACTTACAACGCCAGTTCTTGAAGCTCTCTGGATCCTTATATGATATAACTGGAACCTTATTAATATAATTTTTCAATATACTTGTTCTGGCAGACTAAAATGATTATCATCAAAGGACGATAAATACTGAGTGCTCTTAATAAGATCAATACTAATTGATTCAATAATTTTATGTGCTGCTGAATATTTATTGGTACTGAAACAGCTCAAACTGTATATCACGAGATGAGTTAGGATATAATAAAAAATTCTATGAGTTTGTATGCTGACATAAAACACAAAATATATTCCCATGAAACAGTGTATATAAAATGTTCGATATATCTATAATTTTTCTTAAATAAATTCTTTCTAAAATCTGAACAATTATCACAGGTTTTGATAGTATTCACAATAGTGAGTTTCAAATTCATAAACACATTATATTCAATACTGATACTTAGACTTCCAGTCAATACAAAATTCTGCAAATAAAAACCTGTTTGGTCTATAAGTTTGATATGATATACTTTGTTCAATTAGTAAAATTAATAATTAACCAATTATTATTCAAACATGAGATCTCAGGGATTTATATGAGTTCGGGCCGTGCGTGGAAGTAAGCTTCCTACATATATCAAATAAATTTATAAAATGTTCTTATGAACTATGTGATATCACTCAACACGTTGTGACTTTTTCTTTAATTCAGGTTAATTTGAATAGCGCTTTTAATTAATTTCCCCACTATACATAGAAAACCTAAAACGAGCTCGTTTGACTTATCACTCACATTCATGAAGTTCTTGACGGTCTCGTGGATTGAATTAATTATTTCCAATAATTAATTAGGCAGGCTCCTTTCGTCTCTGCTGGGCTAACGCGTGGTCCAGATTCTTATAAGTTTCTTTTTCTAATTAAAGATATATTTATGGGGAACAATTACGATTACGAACTCTTCAACAACACTGAGTTCACAGATAATTTAACATTTAATACAAATATTTCACATTTAAAACGGGTTTGGCTTGATAGTTTTTAAAATTTTAAGAGGAAGAAAGAACCCTAAACTCCATGTGCATCCTCTCAGGTCAAGATCTTAAGCCAGAAGAAGGAGGTTTTCAGAAAAATTTGTCTCTTCCTAGAATAATTTTGTAAGCTACTCTCTGATTGGCCTTCAATTTAATAAACTCAATACAATTGGTCGCCTCAGAATCAGGGCTTCCTCAACTTTTTAATAGAAAAATAAATTAAATAAAAAGTTTTTATACAAATACCTGTATTGTTTATCTTGAATTAATTTCATAAATAAATCGTAACATACGATTTTAATAGATAATACATTTAGTTTTTTATATGAGTTTTGTATACTCTTGGTTTTTCGTGCTTTTTAGATTATAATAAATATTTATACAGAAATAATAGTTGTCCGTATTTCTACACATTAACCTTCCTTAGTACATATAATATATCCTTTGTGAGTAAATTTTATATAATTCAACCTGTTATACTGGTTGATCGAGTGATCAGCTGATTCGCTCAGCATTGATTCTAATAATTATCGATTTATTCAAGATCGACTAATTCTTTTCAAAAATGTAAACAAATAATTCTAACCTCAATGTTCATGCAAACTTTTATTTTTTATAATCCGCCAATAATAAGTAAGCCGCTTTATAATTTTTTAATCTTGCCAATGGGTTCTCATAGTTATAGAATCACAATTATACATGTTTTCTTATCGTTTTTGATAATACTATTACTCCTAATCGCTAATAATATTCGATTTAAGTTGGTTGATCCTTTGACTAGGTCTAACCGTCTTTCCATTTTATAATTCTATTAAATTCATTGGTGCATTTTAAAATATTTGATGGTACTAAAGTACCACGTGACAATATGCATGACTCTCCCTCTCCTGAAAGGAAAGTCCAAGATAACACAAGAGCGTTTTTTCCACGTGAAAATTATGTCCTCACAGTTTTACATTATAACGTCATATTCTGGTGGAAAAGTCGAGAAAATCACATTTTTTCACGTGAAGAAAAGTGTAAATGTTCCAACTTTTCACGTGAAAAGTACGTGAAACTGAAACTTGAAAATAACGTTTTTTTGTTTCTACATTTTCACGTTATACTGAACATGTATACTGAACTCTCAGAAAAGAACATGAATAAAACGGTTTTTTCTACATTTCTTGTCCCACATTTTTTGGTCATTTCTTTCGCATGAAAATTTCCAAAAATTCACATGAAAATAACGTTTTTAAAATACATTTTTACAATATTTGATCGTGAAAAGATGGAGAAGGATTACCTTAATTATTCTGAATGAATAAACTTTTCAATTCTTTATTTTTACATTAAAAAACTATAAATCTTATAAAACTTTTGAATAACCACAATATAATATGAAGTAAATTCTCTACCCTAACTTTACAATAATTTTACACAAAACTGAATAAAAATTAAATTCAACTATAAAGTCCTATTCAGACAAATGGATTTTTCCTAGTAAGTAGTGATATATTATGCAATCTAACAGCTGGACACTATAATTACAAAAAGAAAGCTCATTTTCATTTGTAATTATTCAACTGCTGACAAATTTCAAAAATGTTTCATGTAAGCTTCTTTTTTCAGCTGTTGGACTTTGTATCAGCCATTTGCTTGTATTAGCTTTGCATCACTAATGGGAAAAAACCATAAATGTCTGGATGGCCAATAGGGAGATTTTTGCTTTAATAAAATGGTGAAACAACAATAATTTATATTAAAATTGAATTTATTTTCAAAACATCACAGTCTTCAACCCTTCAATAAGTTGGAGACTGTTGTAGATATAATACAGTAACTTTCAGGATAAGTTATTGGTCGAATACTCCACCTTTTGACATACAACTGAATTTCAACTCCTCATAAGGGGGTGACTTGGGGGTTGTAAATCAAAGATTTTGAATGTAAATACCCATTGTGTATTATCTTAAAAGCCTTCTCAAAACGAGAAAGATGAAATCAATAAAAATATTCTATGATACTTTTATCCAAAATGGCGGCAGATTGAAGTTTTGGTTTTTAAAGAAATAATTGATAAAATTCAATCAGCCGCCATTTTGGATAAAAGGATCATAGATTTTTATTGATGTCATCTTTTTAGTTTTGAAAAGGCCTTTATAATGATGTATCACACAATGGGTGTTCACATTAAAAATATTTGAGTTATAACCCCTCATTTCTTTACAAACTGTAACTTCAATCAGCCACCGTTTTGGATTCAAGTTTCATAGTACATTTTAATTGATGTTATGTTTCTTGTTTTAAAAAGCCCTTTAAAATATTATACCACACAATAGGGGTTTACATTAAAAATATTCCAGTTAAAACTCTTGAGTCACCATATTATACATTCTGAACCTAGTCAACCCCTTATGAAGGGGTTATCAAGAGTTTGAGTATGTCAAGAGTTTGAGTATTTGACCAGTAACATATCCTGAAAGCTACAGTATTATATCTACAACAGTCTCTAATTTATTGAAAGGTTCCTATACATATGACTCACCCGGTATGATTACTAACTTATAATGATTAGCACAAGCCTAGAGCTCATGTGGACATCACCCATAGAAAAAAATTGTTTGACTTTATATTCTCTTTTAAATTAATCAAAATTGAGACTTACTTAGATTTCTCTTTGCTGGTAAACCGAGTTTTTGGAGACTTCAGCCAGTATTTGATTACCGTACTGCTTCTATGTCTTTTTCTTTTGTGTTGGAAAATTTCATCACCACAGCTCCTATCAGAGATGAAACAAAAGTTTACTTATAATTAATCATATTTCAAATAATATTTTTTGACTGGAGAATTGGAAAAACACACATGTTGCAAACACACAGTCTCACTCTCTCTTATAATATAAAATATATATTGCTAAAATGAGAGGACTACACCGATAGTTTTTCTAAATTGGAATA
The DNA here is from genome assembly GCF_014356525.2 of Nilaparvata lugens. Lineage (NCBI taxonomy): Eukaryota > Metazoa > Arthropoda > Insecta > Hemiptera > Delphacidae > Nilaparvata > Nilaparvata lugens. The sequence continues at coordinate 67,185,999 of NC_052504.1, read as the reverse complement.
AGATATAAAGCTGTTAATATAAATAAATGAATCAATTGCTTGCTGGAAAAAGTATAAATAAAGCCTGCCGGTCCAGAAAACAACTGAATAAATTTTAATCTATCAATCCACAGTCATATATTATTGATATTAAGTTCATTATAATAACATGAGTGTAGATTAGTTTGTGGTGACTTCAATCAGGCCTACTTAGGTTAGGCTAAATAAAAAGTTCTGCTACACATTTAAATTTATATGTACCAGCATATAACCCTGGAATGTGACTGCCTAGAATGATAATTATCTTATTTCCAGCAATGATAGATTCAAGAGGCTTTTCTCTTATTATTATTAGGTTATGTTATGTGTGACCTATAATAGTCTTTCGAAAAGATTATAATTTAAATATATAAGTATTTAGACCTATAATAAATTTATTCTTTCATTTTACAGTACATCAATAAAAACAAAATCTTACCTATATTTCCTGGATAAAATCACAAAAATTACTGTTGTCCTTTGCAAAAAACCGTTGGTCCTTTGCAAAATTCATTGTGGATTGTGCAATGTGCATCGTGTCATCATGATCATTCTATTGATAGACCCAAAATGTCAATATAATATTATCAATAGATTGATAAATAATAATTATTGACTATTAATAATTACATATTCTCAAACATCATCTACATCTTTGTTTGGAAATGTGTTATTCAAATTACATAGTTTAAATAAGTAAAAGTAGAATACAATCCTGATTTCTACATTTTTGAATGCAATAAAATCAGTTTCGCTGGGAAAAATGTTAGAATTAGTTTGATATATTGATTGTTAAGACTTTGATATTTCCATTTCACAGTATCAATATTATTGATAATATATCGATATTTTCATTCGATACCATAGTAATGGTGGCAATTTCAAAATTATTGACAATGTTACTGTTATTAAAACATTTGATATTAATTTCAGGTGGAGATTATTGATTTTTTATGGGGGGGACATTTATGCTTGACACTGAAATAATGTTGGAAACGATAAAATAGTAGGTTGTTATTATTTGAATTGAAACCCCAAAAATCATTCCAAAGTCTGTTTGAGTAATTCCGGATACTGCATGATTTTCCTCATAAACTGTGATCTAATTTGAAAAAGTGTTATAACTTTTCCAATTTTGAATGGAATCCTTTTAAATTCTAGGGCAAGGTTGATAATATGAATAGAAACGTTCATGAATTTTTTCAGAATTTTTCATGATGAACCAAATTAATTAAATTGAAATTATTTTATTAAATTTTAAACGTCAGTAGCACGTTAACGGCACATCTGACAGGATTTTCACATAGGACAAAAAGTGCAGGAAATTCACTTCTACACCCGAATCAGTCATCAAAAATACATTATTCCGGGAAAATTGAAAGTCTGCCAAAATAATTCAAAGTTTTTAACTGCATTTAAAATTACCGCAAAAGGTCTATATATTGTTAACGGTGCCCTGTAGACGATTTTTGCAAGAGACAAAAAGTGCTGAAAATTAACTTCTACACCCGAATCATTCATCAAAAATACATTGTTCCAGGAAAATTGAAAGTCTGCCAAAATAATTCAGTTTTTAACTGCATTTAAAATTACCACAAAAGGTCTATATATTGTTAACGGTGCATTGTAGACGATTTTTGCAAGAGACAAAAAGTGCTGGAAATTCACTTCTACACCCGAATCATTCATCAAAAATACATTGTTCCGGGAAAATTGAAAATCTGCCAAAATTATTACAGTACCAAGTTTTTAACTGCATTTAAAATTACCTCAAAAGGTCTATATATTGTTAACGGTGCCCTGTAGACGAATTTTGCAAAAGGCAAAAAGTGCTGGAAATTCATTTCTATACCCGAATTGATTAACAGAAAGCTTAATGTGAGACTTTTTGGAAAATTCAAAAAATTTTCCATCAAAAATTTAATTGGCATGACATTTTTTTATCTCGATAACGGTGTGTTGTAAACGATTTTGCAACAGATAGAAAGGGGTTGAAATTCGATTTTTCATCCGAACTGTTGGTCAGAAAGCCTAAATTGAGAGTTGAAAAAATGTTTGATTTTCACTTTTAACATTTTCACTTTTTATTCACGTGAAGAAACGTGATTTTCACATCGTGTGTTAACATGGGTAATATCATCCTGAGAGCTCAGAAACCTGTCCTTATTGATATCAATGAAGATTTTATATAATCAAAAGAAGCTCATTGACTGTATTTACCATGATTTCTATTTGTTTGTATTTACTCCTAATGATACCCATTTACTTTTATTGATATCACTAAAAGTTCAGTGATAACAATAGATTTTCGTTGACTGTATTTACCATTATTTCTATTGATATCCATGAGCACCTATGATATCACTGAACGTACAGTGATATCAATAGAAGTTCATTGACTGTATTCACCGTGATGTGTATTGATATCCATGAACTCCTATTGATATCACTAAACTTGTAGTGATATCAATATAAGTTCATTGACTGTATTTACCGTGATTTCTATTGGTATCCATGGATTTCTATTGATATCCATGAGCTTCTATTGATATCACTAAACTTGCAGTGATATCAATATAAGTTCATTGACTGTATTTACCGTGATTTCTATTGGTATCCATGAACTTCTATTGATATCACTAAACTTGTAGTGATATCAATATAAGTTCATTGACTGTATTTACCGTGATTTCTATTGGTATCCATGAACTTCTATTGATATCACTAAACTTGTAGTGATATCAATATAAGTTCATTGACTGTATTTACCGTGATTTCTATTGGTATCCATGGATTTCTATCGATATCCATGAGCACGTATTGATATCCATTAGCATATATTGATATCAAGAGAATTTTTCTATCGATTTCTATGGATCTCTTCCACTAGGGTTGATGGACAACTGAATTTTAACCCCTCATGAGGGGGTGACTTGGGGGTTGTAACTCGAATATTTTATATGTAAAAACCCATTGTGTGGTACATCATTCTAAAACAAGAAAAATAACATCAATTAAAATGTTCTATGATACTTGAATCCAAAATGGCGGCTGATTGAAGTTTCAGATTTTTAGGTAAAGAGGGGTTGTAACTCAAATATTTGAAATGTAAACACCCATTGTGCGTTACATCATTATAAAGGCCTTTCTAAAACAAGAAAGATGGAATCAATGAAAATGTTCTATGCTATTTTTATCCAAAATGGCGGCTGATTGAAGGTTTAGTTTTTGAAGAAATAAATGATAAAGTTTTATCAGCCGCCATTTTGGTTAAAAGCATCATAGAACATTTTCTATTGATGGCATCTTTCTCGTTTTGAAAAGGCCTTTCAAATTATGTATCACACAATGGGTGTTTACATTCAAAATATTTGAGTAACAACCCCTCATTTCTTTAAAAACTAAAACTTCAATCAGTCGCCATTTTGGATAAAAGTATTATAGAACATTTTTATCGATGCCATTTTTCTTGGTTTAAAAAGGCCTTTAAAATGATATACCACACAATGGGTGTTTATATTTAAAATATTCGAGTTACAACCCCTAAGTCTAAGTCTAAAGAGAGTTTTTGAGGGGTTGAAATTCAGTTGTACGTCAAAAGGTAGAGTATTTGACCAACAACTTATCCTGAAAGCTACAGTATTACATCTACAAAAGTCTTCAACTTATTGAAGGTTTCCCATACATTTGACTCACTCTGTATGTTGACTCTTACTACACTACCCCACCGGCAATGATAAAATGTACAATGTCAACTTCTTCTCTACTAATTATCATTGTTGTCTTGTTAATATTGATTTCCAAACTATATTTTCTTCTAGCCTTTGTCACTTTGTGCATTAGCAGTTGAAGTCCCTGCGGAGTGTCGGCAACAATGAATATAGTCTATCATCAGCATACTTAAAATTGTTGAATCTCTCTCCATTCAATAGGATACGCCGGCTTCCGAGTATTTCAAGGCTTCTTGGGAAATATCCTCTGTGTTCAAAGTGAATATTGGAGGAAATAATATAAAAGTTTTGGGCTTGAGCCTGTTGATCCTTTCCGCAAGTGATTGTAGGCTACTGATTGTAATAAAAATGATTAAATAAACTCTGTCAGAAGCTTTTTGATATAAAAAGGCATAAAATATATTGCAGTTCATGTCGCGGCAGCGTTGGAAAGACTCCTGTATACCAAAAGTGCATTTCTAGTTCACCCAGTCCGTTCATGAAGACAAACTTAAAGCCGAACTGTATACTAGACCCTTAGGCTAGCTTCACACACATTCGTTTTCATTCGGTTCGGTTCGTTGCCGAAAACGAATGAGGCTTTCATACATATCAGGTATTAATTCGTATGGTTCTAATTAGGTATTTTCTTCTCAAACACAGCTGTGTTTGGATTTTTACAATTCATGCTGGTATTAAAATATGAAAGCTGGTGTTCAAATAGTGATATGTAAATTCTTGATCAACAAAATTTTCAATTTAATTAAAAATTGTGAACTATTTGAATAGTTTATTTTTGATTATTTTAATTTTGGACGTTAAGAGTGATTATTTTTTTTAATTGAAAATTTGTTTCAATTTTGACACATGATACATAACGTTCATCTCTTCCCTGAGTTTTAATTCATCTTCATATATTTTAGCAAACTATTCATTGAGAAAAAAATGCTCCAGTGAACTAACAGAAATAAATTGACCATATGATTTTGACATGGACGATTTTTAAACAGATAATCACGATATTAGGTTAAAATAAAAACAAAAAAGCGAGCGTTTGTAAAAGACTTTGTTTTTATTTCCGGGTTCCTAGCAACGAATTCGAATATGATAAAACCTATTCGATTCGATGGGGCGTTCGGTGCTAAGCGGTTGCTATTCGGAACCGAATTCGAACCGAATCACCGTTACACACTTATCGGAATTTGCCGAAAATTAAACGAACCGAACCGAACCGAATGTGTGTGAAACTAGCCTTACACATCTTATACAGTCTGCAATTAATAATTTTTAAAAATATTCTTAACAAGTGGGTCATGAGGCTGAAGGTTCTATAACCATTGAACTTTTCAGCACTGTTTTTTGAGAAGAGCTATAAATTCTGATCTTAACCATTCCTTTGGAATTATTTTACTGTTATAGATCTCATTAAAAACCGATGTCAGCTCCTTTTTGAAATCTACATTGAATAGTTTCAAGATTTCCGACTAAACGCCGTCCAGGTCAGCTGCTTTGCCAGCCTTTAATTGATTGTATGGCTCGTTCAACCTCATCAACAAGGATGTGTGTCCAGATACCTTCGAATTAGCTATTGTAACAAGTGTAGCCAGCTCTAGACTATTGATTCTGCAATCGGCCTATAATTAATTATTTTAATAATAGCAATCCGTTGTCCATTAATGAATAATTCGATCAGTTTGGACTCAGAATGGTGGTGAATATCTTGTGTGAATGTAAACACTTCAAGTGCAATAAAACATTGATCGATCTCAATTATTAGTTCAAAAACGAACTAATTTGATGACAATATTAATTAGAAAGCATAAAGGAGTTTGGCGCTGAGCCACGTGGAAAGCCCATCCGAGTTCGACGAGACTCATCCTAATTTTGAATTAGCAAGTATTGATTTGTAAATACTAATACCTCAGTGATACTTCAGCTCGTTTCTGGATGAGAACCATCTATTCCACCTGGTGTAGCAACTTCTATTCTGTACAAATAACGAGAGCTGAAACTTTGGCCTACTTTATGAGTTGTTAACTGTATACTGGCAGCCAATATTAGTTGGTAAGTAAACTCATTCCCAACTTGCTATCCCAAAATTGGTGTCGGTGTATAGTGATATTCAACAATGGGTGTGTAGTGCTATTAATTGATGAATAAACAGCTAAGTTTGCGCAGAAACCCACTTTTTGTGATTTGATGGTATTCTGTGAAGGTATTACAGTAATGCAAGGATTGAAACTGATTCTTCTGAATACTGTTACTAAATATTATTACTTTTTGAGTTGAATCGTTCAATGAAATAATCTACTGCATGAAATAATAACTATTGTGGATCATATGAATATATATCTATCGTGATATTATAAAGGAAATAATTCTTTTCCTCAAGTTGTTTCACCATTACTTGGGGAAAGTATTTATTTTATAGTTCACTTGGTTTACAGAAGCTTCCCAATTATTCTTTAATGGGTTTTCTGCAATGGTATTAGTATAACAGAATATTAATTGATTGGATACGTGTGTTTTGTGAATACACTTATTTTTGTTGATGACTAAATCCTTATTCAGGAAACATGGACGGGCTGCAGTACTCCATATAATTATCATCTGACAAAAATATGTGTGGAGTATGACCTTCGAATTTCAGCTACAAAGACAAAATGATGACTTTCAAAGGAAGATGGCAAGTCCGGACAAAAAATTGTGGTTGGAGATTCAATCCTGGAGAAAGTTTCAGTCTTTACTTACTTGGGTTGTACCCTTACCTACAGAAAAGATAATCCCAGTATATCGATATACCAGTGTTAACTTATGGATGTAAATCATGGGTTTGTAGGGAAAAAATAAATGAGCGGAATCCAAGCGGCTGAGATGCGCTTTCCAAGGAGTGTAAGGGGATGCACACGATTGGATTGACTCTGAAATGAGGATATTCGAGAGGAGCTGAATGAAGAAATTTTAAAAAGTTGATGGAAAGCGCACATTGACAAAATGCCAACCGGTAGAACCCTTGTGGAAGATCTTAATTACAAACCAGCAGGTAAGAGATGCTGAAAGACCAAGGGGAAGGTGGTCTCAAAACTAAGTACGATTATGAAGATGAATTCCAATTATTGTTGTAAGAAGATATTTTGAAATAGTTATCAAAATCATTGAATGGAAAGAGTTTATAGGTCTCAAGCAAACAGCTGTATTGCTATCGCTAGATACGATGTCAACAAACTCAAGATTAGATAGTAACGGGTATCCAGGCTACAGTTTTGAACAGCCGAATGAAAAGGAAAATATTATTGCTATTAATTTAATAATATAAAATAATAATTTTTGAGGTTAGGTTCTTTGATACTTACTAGTCGGCAACCTAAATAATTGGTCGAGCCGTATAAATTGAAAATTAGCCAGACACCTGTGGCAAATTTAGTTGCATACAAATAGCATTCGCTTAGTCTGTGATCAGAGGGTTAGTAACAAGCATGGCATGTCAATGTAAAAGGAAAAGCATTTTAGAAAATACAAAAATATTTATTATGTCATACGAGCATGGACAAAATGTTTAAAATAATTAAAAATATTAAGGAAATGGGATATACCTTACTCAGTGCATGAATACATTTGTAAGTTCAGAATATGCCAATCAAAATACAGTAACTGACCGGCGGTAAAAGCGAGTTAATTCAAAATATACATTATTTATTATATAAATGATAAGAATTTGTAAACTATACAGTACCCACATTTATGTAACAGATACAAGATTGAAACAATAATATTTGTTCTTTATGTGGTAAACTAGCAGATTAACACGGACTACATCGAATCATATTATTGCATAGTAGTGAGGCAGTGGATAGCACCAATCAGAGTGGATATTTAAATTATATGAAAAATTCAAAAATATGGAAGTATGGTCGTGAAGAGAATAGGGGTAGATCTAAGCCCACTTGCTTGCCAGAGGTCACCGGGGACAGCCACCAATTTAGAGAGCACAAGATTAGATCCCTTTTCAAACAATCATACATTTTAAAAATCTGAAGTTGAATAATTAAAAAATTAATTTCATAAGACTCAGTGAAGTTGTAATATAACATGAGTCATTAAATTTAAATAATTCCATTGAAGAAAATGACAGCAGCACACCAGAAAGGCCTAGGACATTGAAACGAATCTGGATTGCCATCATAATTGTGAAAACCGTCACGTGAGTTTTAATTGAAAAGTTATTAAGGGGGCCCTCAGTGCTTCGAAATAATCACGATTGAATAAAGCTAGCTCGTCAAAGGGTTATTTAAATATTAAAAATAATATCAAAACTTGCGCAAGTCTTAAAACATGAAGGGAATATTTTTAAGAAACATTTATGAGATTACTATTATTGAATATGTGCAAAGGGAATATTTATTAATATTTGATTTATTGTAATTATATGCTCACTCATATATCTTTTATCAGTAATTTATTAGATTTTTGTAAAGCTCATGTTCATGAGATAAATAGATTTATCTGATTTCCACCAGAGGCCGAACCCAAGCCCTGAGATATATATATTTTAATATTTATATTTTTTATATTAATTTGGAAATAAGATTTATAAGTTTTACTCGACAAGCAACAGCAATTCGACAACTGAGCTGTAAAGTTTGAAAGTATATATGCTGATTAAAGAAGCACATGGTATTAATTGATGCTAAGAACCAAAGTCAATTATTAGTGAGCAGTCTGTGATATTTTTCAATATATATATTTATTCTCATATTATTTTTATATTTTTTGCTCTATTTTGTTTATTATTGCTCGTTGATATTTCATGTAATTATAGTTTTGTGTTTATTGAATGGTGTACCCTTTATTTATGATCCTATCTTCATGCATGACCAATCTTGTTATAGTCTATTTTATTACCAGTATTGATATATTATTTAAATTATCAACCAACTATATTCTTCACCAAATAAGTTGGATAAATCAGCAATATACAGCATTGATTATTAAATCTTTGGAAATATTACATTCTCAAGATTTACTTAAATTATTCAGAACCATCACATCCGATTTGGAGGAACTTAAGGGTCATAGTATTAAGTTGCAGCAGCAATATAAATTAATAGAATTTATAAGGTATTCTGATAGAGGGTCGCCTTTGATTCCACTCGGTATCATTTTTCATTGCTGACCACTTTGGCGAATGGTGGCGGGTGGCATCAGTGGAGATACCGCATTGTCCAGTATAATAATCAGAGCCCTTATATCTGTCTATCTCTAATGCATCTATATTTGTGGAGTACACCAAATCAGTCACAAAAACTGTTAAAGCGGCTGACGTTTGCAGCCAGTGAAAGCAGAGAACTGTTTGAGCTCCTAGGAGAGCTGGTAAGAAACTGGTGGTATTTTTCTCTCATGAGTCACAAAAATATTAAATTTATTTAAAAATCTTTGCTCTACCCACTGCGGCCAAGCAGGGCACATGCGACGCCAAATATAACATCACATAGTTTAGACTTTTCAAAAGGTTCTTTTAAAGACCAGGCAATCATGCCCATACTGTAGAAGTCAGAAGTAGAAGTAGAATACTAAAATATTAATATAAACCTTTTCTAGCTCCAACTAATAAGAATATATTGTCTGATTCAAAGATAAAATGAGTTACATCTTGAGGGATCGTGACTTTAAGTTCTCTGAAATAAGATTGGTAATTCTTATTAGCAGCATTGATATTGTTGGTATTGCATAATCTTCTTCTTCTTCTTCTTGCCTTCTAGGATTGGGCATATTTCCCTGTCTCGATTCACAACTCATATTCATATAAAGTGTTAATTGATCATTATTTTTATGGGAAAATTATATTTTATATATTGGAATTCTTTATCCTTTTTCAATAGTTCTTCATTTTAGAAATAATATTATAGCTTGCATTGAAACCTGGCATGACATTGATAATATTGAGTCAGTCAGCTGTGTCTGAGCTGTTACAAAACATCTGATCAATTGTAAACAAAAGTGTAACCTCCAAAAGTTCAATGAGTAGGTAATTCATGAATGGTTTGTACTCAATTAGCAAAATAATTATAATTTTATTAAATAATTCTTTGAAAAAATGCGTAATACAAAATGGTACTCTTAGCTTACACTCAGCTGTTGATAAGGGAGCCTTATCGCTCGGGTGCTAACTGTTTGTTTGGCAAACCTTCTATTTTATAAGGGAAATTATAATTTTTATAGTTAATTCTCTTCTTTCATGAGATTTACTCAAAATATTCATCACAGTGTATAAGCCAGTAAATATTGTAACATACATAAATAAAGAAATCTAATCTAAAAATAGCAGGCATATGAATCTAATCTATAGCCCATTAGCACAACCAAAGAGGCAACCGCTTTCCAAACAGTAGGCCACAGTAAGTTTCCTTCCTGAACCAGTTTCCTTTGTTATGAAATTCCTATAAATATCACATCCAGTTGTGGATCATATCTAGAATTATACATTGCCGAATACTCTGAATTCATCTACTGCACTTAGAATATTGAGATAACTACTAATAATACAATACCTGATAACACCATTACTAATAATGACAATTACCTGGATGCACTATTGTTCTCAGATGATCGTTGGATAATCCAAGAGAATGAAGATGAGTTGCAAAGACTAGTTTATTTCTTGAATGAAATGTGCAAAGAGTCAAAGAGTATAACTCCTGAGTCTCAATAGATAATTAAGTAATGGAATTTTCAGGCGAGTCAGATCAAAGTTTGTTGTGGATAACAGAGTGCTGGAACCGGTGTCACATTTCAAGTACCTAGGCTGTGACTTCAGCTTTAAAGGCGATCTGGACATAGAGGACAAAATAGGAAAATTTCAGTGAATATGTGGCAGTATCACTCGAACCCTTGCGAGTAAAGTGAATAAGGAAACAATGGTGACTTTTAATAAAGTGATGGCTGTGCCAGTCATTCTCTATGTATTCTGTATGTATACAATATGAATGCTGTAAGAAATGTATAGTTATATTGTATACTTGAACAATGAAAGTGATGAAAAATAAACGAAATATGTATGTATAAATAATGTATACTGTAATATATAGTTTGTCACGTGGTATTTTAGCACCAAAGAATACTTTGAGTAAACCAGTGAATTTTAATAGAATTATAAAATAGAAAAGAAAGTTAAACCTAGTCAAAGGATCAATCAAATTGAATCGAATATTGTTAGCGATAAAGAGTGATCGTATTATCTAGAATGATAAGGAAAAACATGCATAACTATGATTCAACAACTAATGAGAATCCATTGACAGAATTAAAAATCATAAAGCGGCTTATTTATTATTGGCAGATTATAAAAAATAAAAGTTTGCATGTACGTTGAGGTTAGAATTATTTGTTTACATTTTTAAATGGATCAATCGATCTAGAATAAATCGATAGTTATTTGAATCAATACCCAGCGTATCAGCTGATTGTTCGATCAACCAGTATAGGTTGAATTATAAAAATTTACTCACAAAAGATGTATTATATATATACTAAGGAAGGTTTACGTATAGAAATAAGGACAACTATTATTGCTGTATAAATATTTATTATAATCTAAAAAGCACGAAAATCAAGAGTATACAAAACTCATATAAGAAACTAAATACATATTGTAACATGTTAACATCGTATATCGAGATTTATTTATGCATATAGTTAAGATAATCACTCCATATATTTATAAAAGAAAACTTTTTATTTATTCTTTCTATCATAGAGTTGAAGAAGCCCTGATTCTGAAACAACCAATTGTATTGAGTTTACTAAATTGAAGGCCAATCAGAAAGAAGCTTACAAAATTGTTCTAGGAAGAGATAAATTTTTCTGAAAACCACCTTCTTCTGGCTTGTGATCTTCTTCTTGTGACCTGAGAGGATGCACATAGAGTTTAGGCTTCTTTCTTCCTTTAGAATTTTAAAATTATCAAGCCAACCCCTTTTTTCAAATGTGAAATATTTGTAATTAATGTTAAATTATCTGTGAACTCAGTGTTGTTGAAGAGTTCATAATTTGTAATAAATTCCCATAAATATATCTTTAATTCGGAAAGAAATCTATAAGAAATCTGGACCACGTGTTAGCCCAGCAGAGACGAAAAGGACCTGCCCAATTAATTATTGGAAATAATTAATTCAATCCACGAGACCGTCAAGAACTTCATTAATGTGAGTGATAAATCAAACGAGCTTGTTTAAGGCCTTTCTATGCATAGTTGGGGAATTAATCAAAAGCGCTATACAAATAAACTTGAATTAAAGAAAAAATCACAACGTGTTGAGTACTATCACATAGTTATAAGAATATTTTATGAATTTACCTGATATATATAGGAAGCTTACTTCCATGCACGGCCCGAACTCATATAAAACCCTCAGATCACATGTTGAATATTAATTTATTAATAAATATTATTTGCAAATTGATCAAAGTATATCATATTAAATCTGCAGACCGAACAGGTTTTTATTTGTAGAATTCTGAATTGACTGGAAGTCTAAGCATCAGTATTAAGTATAGTATATTTATAAATTTTTAAAACTCCCTATTGTGAATGCTATTAAACCCTGTGATAATTATTCAGATTTTAGAAAAGAATTTATTTAAAGAAAATTATAGATATAGAAAATTTTATATACACTGTTTTATGGGAATATATTTTGTGTTTTATGTCAGCATACAAAGTCATAGAATTTTTTATTATATCCTAACTCATCTTGTGATATACAGTTTGAGCTGTTTTGGTACCAAAAAATATTCAGCAGCATATAAAATTATTGAATAAATTAATATTGATCTTATTAAGAGCACTCCATACTTATCATCCTTTGATGATAGTCATATTAGTCCGCCAGAAAAAATATATTGATAATTATATTAATAAGGTTCCAGTTATATCATATAAGGATCCAGAGAGCTTCAAGAACTGGCATTGTAAGTTACAAGGAATTTCAGAAGGATGAATTGGTGAATACCCATATTCATGACGAGCGTTTTAAGGATCAATTAGAAAAAACTATAGTTGGTCTTTATTATTCTCTATTGTGTACATGGTTACTGATAGTCAGTCATCAATTATTCTTTTGATTTTCTCACTGGTATTCTTCAAGAACTTCATAGAAGCAGCGGTAAGAATTAATAATCACCGATCATTAAACCTTATGGTGACTAATTGTATTTGGAAAATTCATGTTTCTACCACTGAGCTGGAGCTGAGGTTTGAACCCAGCAATTTTGTGAGCCGGACAGCCTTAATTATTTGTGAATTTATTCACAAACAGGGGACTTTAGCGACTGCGCTTATAAATATCAAAAATACAACTTTACACAATGGCTTCATAATGTGGGACTCTATCATAAGAGATAACCCCACAGGAAGCACGTCTTTACAAGTTGCAAGTTGGAATTAAAATAGAGAAAAAAAAATCGAAAGGGATAGAGAGAAGCATATGGCATATAAACGGAATGAGAAGAAAGAGAAACACCAGAGAATGAGCAAAACAGAACAAGAATGTTGAATGACATAAAAGACGGCTAAGCCCATTCTTATTCTTATGAACTATTGCAGAGAGAGAATGGAGAGAGGTGTACGGAGGGTTTCAGAAAGTTTGATATGGTTAATTGTATTCAATTGCAGTTTTTGGATTGTGATCTTATTACATTCGACTTATAGTCCATCAAAAGGAAACTATACTATTATTTTGACAGTGTTCAATTCATGTTTGGATAATGATAATTACACCTATAATTTTAAAAGAGTGAACATCAATTCTACATTACAAAAAAATAATAATATTGTTCTAATGTCTCTCAATCAGAGTGTACAAAATTTTTTTTCACTCAAGAAGGAAATTGTAAATTCAAATCAATTATCACGAACAGAGCGGGTTATCTTGAATAATGATAATTACACCTATGCTTTTAGAAAAATTGATAAAAATTCTACATTACAAAAGAATGCTAATCCAAAGACTAGAAATAAGAGTATAGAAAATGATTTTTGGCCTTGGCGCTGGTCCCTGGGTCCTGGGGGCAAGGCCACGCCCATATGCTGTTCCTGCAACTATTCACTACACATAACATTTATCATTGCAATGTACTGTACGATAGGTATGGATTGAAACTTGGAATAAATTCAAAATTAATAAAAAAATAGGCGGTGTTTGGCAAAGATGAACTCCAAACAATATTGTGATTGTGATATTGAAATACAATGACAATCAACACCTTAAGATTCTAGCGAATAAAAGAATCTATGGCCCGGTTGCACAACAGCCGGTTAAATTTCAACCGTGATTAATTCCACGAGAACCAATCAGAGAATGCGTTTTTGAAGAGACTGCTTCTCTGATTGGTTCTCGTGGAATTAATCACGGTTAAAACTTAACCGGCTGTTGTGCAACCTGCACTATGACTGTTACCCAGTTCTATTTGGATGTTCATATCATGAGAGTGGTTGGTTTCTGAAGGTCGAATACAAAACAATCTCACTTTCCCACACTTTATCGATCCCCAATAATTAATTTTCTAATAATCAATTATTGATCACTGATATTCTCATAGGTTGCTTGTAAGTTCGATATCTGAAACGATAGGAATGTTTCTGTGTGATAACAGAAAAGTGCGATATTTCGCCAATCACAATGATCTAGAATGATGGGGACAGTTATACTTAGAGATAACAAGAGAGGTTGAAAGATATACGTTTATGGAATAAGTTAAATCGAGAAAATAGAAAAATAATTTTATGGTGAATGAGAAATCATAAAATCAAATTTAAGAATAACATTAGTGAATTCAGTTCATTCAGATGAACAGATTAGATTATTTACTTCATTTGTGTAGATTACAAAATTTTGGCTTGAATTCTGGATTATAATATTTAAAAAGGAATTATCCAATGAATTTTATAAACCATAAACTGAAGGAACAGTCAACAATATGGAAATTAGATGAATTTTTTTTTCAGATTGATTTCTACACTGTTGCAGGTTTGATGCCTAGTGAGATTGGACTCCCCGATAATAATGATATTTGATAATGATAATAATGTGATTGAGATGCATCTACATGACACGGTGAAGTTCAAACATATAAATGTCCATTTTTGGAAAATGATATTCACGGATATTTGATCTTTCTCATCAGCACTCCACCATGAGAGAGACAGAGAGAGAGAGAGACACACGCAGAGAGAGAGGGAGAGAGAGAGAGAGTGAGAGATAGATAGATAGAGTGTGAGAGTGAGTGAGTGAGAGAGAGAGAATGATATTGATAAATTGATTGAAATGAAATTCAGCTGATGACAAAGCCATACTCTGGCTGAATAGCCTTACCATTGGAGTTTAATCTCTTCTATTCTTTCTCAATTTTCACATTACTGCTTTGCCATACAAAGTAATAATCCTTCCTTCCTTTTTCCTTTTTTCCTACGTCCTGGTACCCCCAGAAGAAGGGAGTTTATTGCACAAAAATATAAACAAGAATAATGATAAGAAAAGTCATAAAAAATGATTATAAGGTGTTATTATAAACCGAATCAGTTTGAAATAGATAGCAACTTGTCAATCCTCTATTTCTGCGATAAAAATAAACACCAGACGAATTATCTTCTCCAAAACCTTCTATAGAAGGTTTGACTGGAAATAATAAGAGAGATGTAGACTAATTAAATGTTTTTATCCAGATCCTGGAGTTGAATTCGGAAAGAGATATAATTAATTTTTTTAAATTTATGTTTGCAGTGATAGAAGTGACAACTTCAACACGCTTTCCTTCTAATAATTGAATTCATAGAATGTGTACAACAGTATCTGTGATTGTACTACTTCCCCGCCCGCTTCAAACTGGTTTCAATGCTCAATAGGGTATTAGCTGTCGGGGAGAGTAGTTGTCGGGTACGATCACGACAACCCGACCTATTCAGCAGGGGATTTACTGACGGGGAGACTAGTTGTCGTGAGCGTGTGAGGAGCTTAGTTGTCGCCGACAACTAGGCTCCTTTTTTCTAGTAGGGGATTTACTGTCGGGGAGACTATGACGGCAATGGTATATTTTGCCAGGGGATTTACTGACGCCTGTGATCAAAATAGGTAGGAGACTAGTTGTCGGGGAGACAGGTTGGCGGCGACCCAATCAGAATAACGATAATATAATAATGTGTTGTAACTTAATAAATCGGCAGTGTTTCAACAAATAATAATTGTCGATTCTCTAAGAAGGATATAAAATATCCTTCTCATTAACACACGACAGATGTAAGAGTAGTAGACAGGCACGGCCCTAGGGACTTTGCCGCCCTGGGCGGGATCGGCAACTGCCGCCCCCCCCCCCGCAAGTATCCCGTCTTCAATTGTTAATACCGGGTTCCACCCCTCCTTGAACGATCGCCTAAAGCCGGTTACACATTGGGCAGTTTCTGCTGGGGCGGTAATTTCGCCGTCGCCGCCGTTCGAGCAGTAGTCTATGGACTTGAATGGAAGCTTACACACTGGGCGGCATAAACGCCGCGCGGCTATATTGCCGTTGGCGGCAGCTGTGTAGCCGTCCACTGCCACTGCGGCTGGCGGTGTTTTTTCCGCTCTTGTCTACGCAGTGGCCTACATGACCAAATGGGCGTTAATACATTTGGCGGTTGTCTACCGTCGCCGCTGATCAGTCGTTTTTCCAGTTGCTCCAAGTCAGAGGTCTTTGAAAATCAGCCTTTTAATTTGTGTCTTGTTGTAAAGTTTGTAAGTTGTTTATAACATTCATTTATTGTTTTAAGTGTTTGTGGTTGACGAGTGTGAGAAAATGAGTAAGTTAATAGACAATGAGTTGTAAATATCATTTGTGGAACAGAGGCCAGTTTTGTGGGACAAAACCCTCGACATATTTAAGGATTGAGATGCAACAAGAAATGCGTGGAAGGAAGTGTGTATGGAGATTAGGGGGATTTGAAACTCTGGAAGACAAGGAAAAAACTGTAATATGTTGTATATCGCTGTCGATTTAATAAAAACGTTGATTTCAATGAATCCAAGCAAGGCTATTCCTCTGCTGTCTTCTTTTCCTTTGACGCTACAACAAAAGTGGTAAAAGTTGTAGCCTTTCCATTTTAAGTTAAACACTTAATAATATATACTTTTGAAAAATGTGCAAAATACAACTAACTGAACACTCATGAAACAGAGAAGTTACAACACATTTGCGATGAAGAACTACAATAATTATCTTGGCTACTGATCATACGTGGCGGTAATTTTGCCGCTCAATGTTTGGCGGTATTTTTTCCGCTGAATCTGTAAGCTCGACTTTTTTTCGAGGCGGCGACGGCAGTTTCGCCGCCGCGGCAGAAACCGCCCAGTGTGTAACCAGCGTTATATTGTGTCTCCGCTGTGATGCGACTCCACAGAGTTTCAGTAAACTCTAAAAAATTATGTTCAACAATATTTATTGACATTTAAACAAATATTTGACAAATATAAATATTGGGGAACAGTAAAGTCCAGTCAATATAGACATAAAAATGGGGGTTTGCTTGCAATTTATATCATAGTTCTGATTTTTTGTATTTTATTTGGATACATGAGAGAAGTTCAGAACCAAATTCTTCATGTAAAATTCCCTTGTGCTAATACAGAGTGGCCCAAAAAGTTCGTATTTTAGGTTCATTTTCCAGTTTTCAGCTATTTCCGGCAAAATCAGTGATCGGACAGAAAAATTTGCTCTTGCTTTTTTAAGATCATAAAATTCTGAATGAGATGAAATCATTTGGAACTCTCTATCTCCAATGAGTACTGAGTTATGATTTTCCAAATATGAGTGATATTTAAAAAAAATCAATTTTGATCATATTTAGTATTTGATCAACAATATATCCTGATTACAATCTAGATGTAAAATTCAAAATCCCTCTGGGCGTAATTTTGTGCTCTAAAATCTGAGACTAGGTAGAGCGCTCTATCTCAAATAGATTTCCAGGTACACTTGACAACAATGCTCATTGTATTGTGAAAAAACACCTTATTTTTAGCTTCAATCATCATCACCATCTATAATTGTCGTCACAGTGATATTTTGCACAATGATATAAGCTCAGGAGATTATGTTCTATGAGAATCACACGTTAGTTGCACTTCATTTCAGTATTTCCTAGTGGAGAGGCACGCGAGGACTCGATCAAGGATCGCTTGAAGATCAAGCTATCAAAATGAAAAAGTTTTCTTGGAAAAACATTTTTTTTCAATCATTAATTTCTGAGACATGTGCGCCTAAAGTTTAAATTCTTGAAATGTACCGAATTTGAAATGTCCTGTCCCAAAAATTTAAACTTTAGGCGTTCATATCTCGAAAAGTAATGATTGAGAGAAAATGTTTTCCCAAGAAAACTTTTTCATTTTGATATACACCTGTACAAATCGAAAAACTATGAAAAATATCACCAGTACAAGAAAGTTTATTTTTAGCCTTTGCACAGCCTTAAGACGTAGACTGCAACATAGTATTAGACCTCCTTAACTTGCTAAGTAATTAGAACTACAATTTCTACAAGTTTGTTTAACACACCTGTTTAATTAATTAGAACTCGTCTGACCTTTGCATGGGGAAATTCCTTCACCAATTCTTCAAGATCTGGGGACTGAACTATTTTATGTTCGCTAGACCACTCAGACGTTCCTGGGACTTTGTTGATCTTAGAAAAGGCTTCATTAGCTCGAGGTTGAAAAGCTTCTTATATAATTTTACCATTCACATTTGATATTATGAATTTATTATTTATTTGTATTTTGAAATTTTCCGTTCCTTTAAATTTGCCGCCCCCAAAACCTGCCGCCCTGGGCGGCCGCCCGGTCCGCCCACCCCTGGGGCCGGGCCTGGTAGTAGATGTAAGAGATGTCTAGAGATGACCACTTGTGGAGCCGACTTCTCTAAATATTGTTATACTCATATTTCGACTCATAATTTGATTTTTAGACTCATGAATAGTCTAAAAATCGTTTCCCGAGTATGCTACTCTTGTGTTGGTGATGTTTCAGATTATTGAGTTATGTATTGCTAGTTTCAAAAGGAAATCTGAATAAAATCTGACTTGAAATTATTGCAATGATTCATTATCATTATAGAATTTCCCCCTCTTGATTTAGTATGTTGGAAACTGGTACGAGGAGAGGAAAATACAGTGTAGATGGAGGAGAGACAAAGAATTTGGCAAAGAAAAGCGTGATCTAAGTGCACCTGGAAGACTTTGTTAGCGCCCAAGTCAGAGTGGCTGAGCCATTGTTTGACATGCAGTCACCTCCATCCATTGTGCGGAATTTTATTGTGACGCTCTTGTTTTCCCGATGTTTCTATCGATAAGGTACTGGGACCTTGTTTCTTTCCATCGAGAAGAAATCTTTTGAGCCTCGAGTGCCCTTCAATTCCCTTTCTTCGCTCTACTCAGCCCTTTGTCATAGCTCTATCAGTGGACCACATCTTCAAGATCAATGAAAGCTGATTGTCATCAGTCTATACCTTGTCTTGCTGGAAATTTTGTCTTACTGGAAGGTAAAATTTGCAAACTTCTTATAATTCGAGATCTCCATGGAAATAAGATTTTATATTTGTGTCTGACTTATTGGATTCTTATTAGATTTTGATTTCATCAACTATTAACATTCTACTTAACAACTTAAGATAATGTAATTCAATCCTCTGCTCATAGGTCAGAAATATATAATATTCTCTAGCAATAGCTGGTCAGGTTAGCAAAGACGAATGAAGCATCGCATCCTTCAGTCGGCTAGCGCTACCTGGTCGTAGGTTCGAATCCCTCCGGTGAAAATGAATGTTTGATCATCAAATGATCCACGCACTCTCGACTACCCACAAACAAGCTAAGAGATCATACGGGCATCATCAACCATGGAAATTTATTTGTCAATGGAAATCAAATATTGATACTTGGAGGAATATCTTATTCTTATTGAATGTACAAAAAGGCGCTGGGTACCGGAAAATGTTGAATGTTACAGGTTTGCGCAGCTCTGTAAACGGTAGTTTTAGGTATTCTGCACAATTGATGTTAACACATTGGAATTCAGTAATAATTTCCACTAATTGGTCATTGAAGTGCGGTTTGGTACTTGTACTAGCTGTGAGAGAATTAAAAAATAAAATAGTGTTCTAATTTCCGCACATAGAATATTTTTTATCATTACCGTAGAATATTATAAAAAAGTGAAGCATCACAAGAGAACATAAATATAATATCATTGTTTAACATGAAACAAAGATAAATGAACTCACGTTCATAGCTTTATTTCAATAACTAGTGGGCCCCCTGGGCTGAAGAACTCTCTCATGAACTAAATTTTGAAATCTGCAGCTTGTAGGCTCTTCTGAGAGAAATTTTGTATTCTGCCTTCTTCCAACTGTTGTCCATTTACAACAGTAAGTTTTGAAAATATATTATTTCCTCCATTGATAAAATCGGGCAGAATAACTTCAAAAAATATGCTGCTGATATAAATAACGGTGCATTTTGATACACCTTCAAATTTATTATTGTAAAGAGAATTAGCTAGGTCTCATTAAAAGAAACCAGAAACATTATCATCAACTGTACTATCAATCAACTGAGATAGATAAGATAATAAAGATTCTAAATACTGTGATTATTGACAACGGTACAAAAATAGAATTAATTTTTTAACCATTTGATAAATAAATAACAAAGAATTGAGGTTAGGTTCATTAGTAATAGTCTAGTGCCTGTCGGCAACATCAACGGCGGTCAAGCCGGACACATAGAATTCTATCAGATACCTTAGAATAGAATAATTATTGTATACAGTATCCAATAAAACGAGGACAAAGGGGTTTTGTAAATTCTAGCATGCCATAAGGGACATAAAACGTTTGAGAAAACACAAAAATATTTATTGTATAAATACCATTAAACAGAACATTTAAAAATCATGATAAAAATAAGGGGAAGTAGGATTTAGTTCAATGTGCGTAGTAATACAGAAGTACATTTGTACAAGAAAATATTGATGTACCAATCAGAGTCTAGAATTTAATAGGCGCTAAAAAAACTTATAAAAATATGTTGTTATTTGTAAAATTTATACATAATTGTGATTTGCCATGGCTTACTTTAGTTAATAGGCTATAGTGGGCTGTGGTGAAATAAGAGTAGTTATATCCTTTGAAACCGAAACAGGTGTGTACGCCTAATCCTGGAAAGAAGAAGAAGGAGAAGACATATTAATTTTTATTGCTTAAGTCTTCCAGTGAAGCCTACAGTTCTAATCTATAATTATTTCTTCACTTTATATTCTTTCGCTACACATTTATTTCATTTATACTTTTTTCACTTCACTAGCACTACACCAACTCGAAGGGCTTTGTTCTCTTCAACCTCCTTGTGAGTTCAGTGCTGTCTAGTAGTTGGATGACTCTGGTGTTGTCGTGTTGATGAAGACGTGACTCATGATAGGCTGCCAATCGTCTTAATCACTGGTCACATAGGGGATGTGCAGATCTCGGTACAAATCGCTGTTCCCTATGTACCAGGGCGCATTCACCATGTTCCGCAGTACTCTGTTTTGGAATGTTTGAATCTGATTGATGTTAGATGTTATAGAGCAGCCCCATAGCTGAATTCCATACGTCCAAACAGGTTTTAGGATTTGTTCTCTTGTCCATCAGAGTCTTGAAGAAAAATGTAATGTTCTCGTGAGAAGGTTATGCTTCTGGAAATCATTCTCATCTCCCATTATTCTTGTTTTACTTCCTTCGATTACTTTCTTCACTCCTCACTGATTTTTCACTTTCTTCACTGATTGCTTACTCTCACACGTTAATTATACTGATCTCCCCTCAATAGATTTCCAACAGTATTCTCTCCAAATATTTCAGATTCAACAAAGATATCTCCTATTCCACTTCCATTCAAGTATCACCCCAAGACAATCAGTCAAACTCAGCCAGATGAAAAGTACCTATCTATTCGTAGATATAAGTTACAGGAATCAGTTGATGAAGCTGCTTTCACACCTATTAAGCAAAATGTTAATAACTCAATCTTCATAGATTCTATTAGATCGAACGGAACTTGACAAACACATATGTTCATCATGTTTATGATATGTTATAAGTTATGTTCAATCTAATAGAATCTATAAAGATTAAGCTATCAACATCTCTTTGGCGTAAACTCAGCTTTAGAGTTGTATTCCCTTTGTAATCGAATATTTAATCATATCACATGGGAGTAATTGACATTATTTGTGCTTCAACTGTAAATTTATATTAAGAAAATATTTTACTCCTGTTACACGGTACTCTATATGGGGTAGCCTATATTATTTGATTAACTCACTCAATTACTTGACTTACGCAATTCCAAAGTGATCATTAGCTCGAGGTTGAAAAGCTTCTTATATAATTTTACCATTCACATTGATATTATGAATTTATTATTTATTTGTATTTTGAAATTTTCCGTTCCTTTAAATTTGCCGCCCCCAAAACCTGCCGCCCTGGGCGGCCGCCCGGTCCGCCCACCCCTGGGGCCGGGCCTGGTAGTAGATGTAAGAGATGTCTAGAGATGACCACTTGTGGAGCCGACTTCTCTAAATATTGTTATACTCATATTTCGACTCATAATTTGATTTTTAGACTCATGAATAGTCTAAAAATCGTTTCCCGAGTATGCTACTCTTGTGTTGGTGATGTTTCAGATTATTGAGTTATGTATTGCTAGTTTCAAAAGGAAATCTGAATAAAATCTGACTTGAAATTATTGCAATGATTCATTATCATTATAGAATTTCCCCCTCTTGATTTAGTATGTTGGAAACTGGTACGAGGAGAGGAAAATACAGTGTAGATGGAGGAGAGACAAAGAATTTGGCAAAGAAAAGCGTGATCTAAGTGCACCTGGAAGACTTTGTTAGCGCCCAAGTCAGAGTGGCTGAGCCATTGTTTGACATGCAGTCACCTCCATCCATTGTGCGGAATTTTATTGTGACGCTCTTGTTTTCCCGATGTTTCTATCGATAAGGTACTGGGACCTTGTTTCTTTCCATCGAGAAGAAATCTTTTGAGCCTCGAGTGCCCTTCAATTCCCTTTCTTCGCTCTACTCAGCCCTTTGTCATAGCTCTATCAGTGGACCACATCTTCAAGATCAATGAAAGCTGATTGTCATCAGTCTATACCTTGTCTTGCTGGAAATTTTGTCTTACTGGAAGGTAAAATTTGCAAACTTCTTATAATTCGAGATCTCCATGGAAATAAGATTTTATATTTGTGTCTGACTTATTGGATTCTTATTGGATATTGATTTCATCAACTATTAACATTCTACTTAACAACTTAAGATAATGTAATTCAATCCTCTGCTCATAGGTCAGAAATATATAATATTCTCTAGCAATAGCTGGTCAGGTTAGCAAAGACGAATGAAGCATCGCATCCTTCAGTCGGCTAGCGCTACCTGGTCGTAGGTTCGAATCCCTCCGGTGAAAATGAATGTTTGATCATCAAATGATCCACGCACTCTCGACTACCCACAAACAAGCTAAGAGATCATACGGGCATCATCAACCATGGAAATTTATTTGTCAATGGAAATCAAATATTGATACTTGGAGGAATATCTTATTCTTATTGAATGTACAAAAGGCGCTGGGTACCGGAAAATGTTGAATGTTACAGGTTTGCGCAGCTCTGTAAACGGTAGTTTTAGGTATTCTGCACAATTGATGTTAACACATTGGAATTCAGTAATAATTTCCACTAATTGGTCATTGAAGTGCGGTTTGGTACTTGTACTAGCTGTGAGAGAATTAAAAATAAAATAGTGTTCTAATTTCCGCACATAGAATATTTTTTATCATTACCGTAGAATATTATAAAAAAGTGAAGCATCACAAGAGAACATAAATATAATATCATTGTTTAACATGAAACAAAGATAAATGAACTCACGTTCATAGCTTTATTTCAATAACTAGTGGGCCCCCTGGGCTGAAGAACTCTCTCATGAACTAAATTTTGAAATCTGCAGCTTGTAGGCTCTTCTGAGAGAAATTTTGTATTCTGCCTTCTTCCAACTGTTGTCCATTTACAACAGTAAGTTTTGAAAATATATTATTTCCTCCATTGATAAAATCGGGCAGAATAACTTTAAAAAATATGCTGCTGATATAAAATAACGGTGCATTTTGATACACCTTCAAATTTATTATTGTAAAGAGAATTAGCTAGGTCTCATTAAAAGAAACCAGAAACATTATCATCAACTGTACTATCAATCAACTGAGATAGATAAGATAATAAAGATTCCAAATACTGTGATTATTGACAACGGTACAAAAATAGAATTAATTTTTTAACCATTTGATAAATAAATAACAAAGAATTGAGGTTAGGTTCATTAGTAATAGTCTAGTGCCTGTCGGCAACATCAACGGCGGTCAAGCCGGACATATAGAATTCTATCTACCTTAGAATAGAATAATTATTGTATACAGTATCCAATAAAACGAGGACAAAGGGGTTTTGTAAATTCTAGCATGCCATAAGGGACATAAAACGTTTGAGAAAACACAAAAATATTTATTGTATAAATACCATTAAACAGAACATTAAAAATCATGATAAAAATAAGGGGAAGTAGGATTTAGTTCAATGTGCGTAGTAATACAGAAGTACATTTGTACAAGAAAATATTGATGTACCAATCAGAGTCTAGAATTTAATAGGCGCTAAAAAAACTTATAAAAATATGTTGTTATTTGTAAAATTTATACATAATTGTGATTTGCCATGGCTTACTTTAGTTAATAGGCTATAGTGGGCTGTGGTGAAATAAGAGTAGTTATATCCTTTGAAACCGAAACAGGTGTGTACGCCTAATCCTGGAAAGAAGAAGAAGGAGAAGACATATTAATTTTTATTGCTTAAGTCTTCCAGTGAAGCCTACAGTTCTAATCTATAATTATTTCTTCACTTTATATTCTTTCGCTACACATTTATTTCATTTATACTTTTTTCACTTCACTAGCACTACACCAACTCGAAGGGCTTTGTTCTCTTCAACCTCCTTGTGAGTTCAGTGCTGTCTAGTAGTTGGATGACTCTGGTGTTGTCGTGTTGATGAAGACGTGACTCATGATAGGCTGCCAATCGTCTTAATCACTGGTCACATAGGGGATGTGCAGATCTCGGTACAAATCGTTGTTCCCTATGTACCAGGGCGCATTCACCATGTTCCGCAGTACTCTGTTTTGAAATGTTTGAATCTGATTGATGTTAGATGTTATAGAGCAGCCCCATAGCTAAATTCCATACGTCCAAACAGGTTTTAGGATTTGTTCTCTTGTCCATCAGAGTCTTGAAGAAAAATGTAATGTTCTCGTGAGAAGGTTATGTTTCTGGAAATCATTCTCATCTCCCATTATTCTTGTTTTACTTCCTTCGATTACTTTCTTCACTCCTCACTGATTTTTCACTTTCTTCACTGATTGCTTACTCTCACACGTTAATTATACTGATCTCCCCTCAATAGATTTCCAACAGTATTCTCTCCAAATATTTCAGATTCAACAAAGATATCTCCTATTCCACTTCCATTCAAGTATCACCCCAAGACAATCAATCAAACTCAGCCAGATGAAAAGTACCTATCTATTCGTAGATATAAGTTACAGGAATCAGTTGATGAAGCTGCTTTCACACCAAAGCTATTAAGCAAAATGCTAATAACTCAATCTTCATAGATTCTATTAGATCGAACGGAACTTGACAAACACATATGTTCATCATGTTTATGATATGTTATAAGTTATGTTCAATCTAATAGAATCTATAAAGATTAAGCTATCAACATCTCTTTGGCGTAAACGCAGCTTTAGAGCTGTATTCCCTTTGTAATCAAATATTTAATCATATCACATGGGAGTAATTGACATTATTTGTGCTTCAACTGTAAATTTATATTAAGAAGATATTTTACTCCTGTCACACGGTGCTCTATATGGGGTAGCCTATATTATTTGATTAACTCACTCCATTACTTGACTTATGCAATTCCAAAGTGATAATTGAACTAAATCGAATAATTATTCTCTCTTTATGAAATATGAGTTTTTTATCGACTAAGAGACACATAAATAATGATAATGAGATGAAGTTTGTAATTTTGACCATAATTTGTATACTGTATTATGATGAGAACTATCAATTATTGAGGCTTGAGAATTGAAAAATCGTGTTCAGCGACCGAAAGTAGATAAGATAGCGTTCCTGAAATACATAATTTGAATGCATAGACTAGTAGGAGCGATGCGATAATCAGGCCACTACATGCATTATCACCCTCCCCCCCACCGCCGCATCAATGATCGTAACCCCCAAACTATATATATCATTGAATTCAGGAATAAACAGCCTATTACGTTTATTTGGGACCTTTTCCTCTAAGTCGGCTAACGACTTAAATATTCGAGAAATAACAAAAAAATCCATAATAAAAAAATAGATTTTTCAAGATATTTTTTTATGGAAAAACTATGTGGTTTATCGCAAAAATGTAGAGGACCACATTGAAAGCCAGTTATGTGTACATAATATTGAGAAAAAATTCAAAGCTGTACTATGAATAGTAACTGCAGGACAGGCGATTTTATAAGCGCACGTTTTTTACAACTTTCCCCCCTCCCACTAATCTGTCGACCACCCTGGGACGTGACGACATCGAGTTTCATACACAATAAAGATCCCCTAACAATAATCCGAAGTCAAATTCTCTGCCTCTCTCATGTATGCTCAATGTAAGCCAGTGCCTGGACTATCAGCACTTTAATTATTGCATACACTATTTCAACTACTCTCACTAAAAAAAATTATGTCTGCTTGCTATGACTGCTTGATCAATACTCGAATAAGAAAGTATCATCGAAAAAGAAGAAAGAAGAAATTCTCACTTGCTTGCCAGAGGTCACCAGAGTCACCAGCAAAACTTGAGAGCAGTAGACTGAACCCTCATTATACTATTTTATGCCAAAGTTCAAATTTAAATTTTATTATTAATCAAATATTATTATAACTCAGTGGAGTCGCTGTATGACAAGAGTTGCTAAATTAATTGTTTCATCACTGATGACGACGACACCAGCCCACCGGACTAATAAGGCACAGGACACATTAGGCGGAAACCATGCCACATCTTTAAGTTTGGGAAAATCTTCGCACGTGAGTTGTAAATTTCAGTGGGCCTTCATTGCTTTGTATTTATGAACATAACAAAGCTAGCTCGTCGAAAGTTACATTCAAAAATCATGCTTGATTAATAATTACTTGCGCATTTAGTTAAGAATAAGAGAAGTCTTACTAAGAACTTGAATGAAAATTAAAGAATTAAGTAGCCAAAGAACTATTATTCATAGGCATTTTGAATTATTCTATAGACTTATATCATCATTATTAAGAATATTATTGCATGGAGGCAATTATAAGAAGGGTCAAAGTTTCATTTTATCTAATTTCCACTGTATGCCGAACTCAAGCCCTGAGATTCACGAATGTTTATAATATTTGATATTATTGGAATATAAAGTTATAGATTTTATTGGACAAGCGGAGGCAAGTTGAGAAATTGAGCTTATATATATCTTCTTCTTCTTCTTTGGCTGTGCCTTATCCCATTTAAATGGGGTCGGCATTCCTTCCTCTTAGTCTGCCTCTCCACAAAGCCCTATCCAATGCTTCCTGCTCTCTCCTCCAACCACTCTCCCACAAGTCAGCCGCTATTCTATCTCCCCACCTCATCCTAGGTCTACCTTGTCCTCTCACACCTATATATATATATATATATATATATATATATATATATATATATATATATATATATATATATTATATATATATATATATATATATATATTATTTGTTACGAACAAGCCTAGTGAAATTTAAGTGAGCTAGTTCTGTGATATTTTCTAAATAATATATCCTTATATTATTTTATACTAATTGTTCCATGATTTATTATCGCCCATTGAGTACCTATGTAATACACGAATTTTCTTTATTGACTGGTGTACCTTTTATTCATAACCCTGTCTTTATGCATGACCAATCTGGTATTAGTACATTATTTCCTTATTAACGTAATAGTTAAAATATCATATATGGGTTACATATTCTTTATAGAATGTGTTGGGCAAATCAGCAATGTACAGCATTGATTATTAAATCTTCAGAAATATCAAATTCTCATGATCTATCTAAATTGTTCAGAATCATTAACAAAATTGAATTGATTGAAACACAGGGTCATAGTATTAAGTTGGTGCAGCAGTATACATTAATAGTAATTATAGGGAACTCTGATGAGGTGTTGCCTTTGATCCTTCTTGATATTATCTCACATTGCTGACCTCTCTGTCAGATGGTAACGAGTTGGTTTGGAGTCGATGCTATATTGTCTTGCACAATATTCAGATTCCTTATCTATCACTTCAGCATCTATAATTGCGGAATCATCCAGAGCAACGGTAAGAATTGCAGACCACAAAACGGCAGCAGATTGCAGCAAGTGCGAGCAGAATTTCATATGAGCTCTCTGAAGAGATGATAAGAACACTGTGGTATTTTTATTTCAGCAGGAGTGAACGTAAAAATTCTTTGATCTCATTTGCTATACCAATTATAGCTAGCTAGGCATATATGTATAATTCAAATACGGATTTACATATATTATCAGTTAGTCCATTGAAATTCCTGGTTAAAATCAATTCACAATATTTCATGTAACTATTGTATGTTTTCTATCTTGATTATCGAGTTTATCTGTAGAGTACACAGTACATAGTTATATTGAGAGCCTATCCTTTTTTTTGTCTGAAGAAAAACGAAGGAATTGGTAAATTTTCTTGCACAACGAACTCCATTTGTAAAAATGTTCGAAATATAATAATTAAAAATTTGAAGCTGATTGGTTGAAGCTTTCGAAAGTTATTGTAGAACAAAATATTGTTCAATATTTTTTTGTGAAAAATGTAGAGTACATGATAGTTAGTTTCTAACACTATCGAAAACATTCAATTATCTCAATTCCGCATCCTCTCTATTTATTTTACTCTTCTCTCCGTGAAATTATTCGATTCTCCATTCACTCAACTCAATTGCACTCACTTGGTCACCTCCAACCTCACCCCATGCCTTCCCTTTTCAACCCTCCCCGACCCGCGACCACTCCACTCGCCTGGTTTGTCTGTGCTTAAAATTGCGAGTCCGGTTTTCCTCAGAATAAAAGAGCGGCCAGGTCTGGCGCAAGATTTTTAGACCACATGTTAAATTATTCAGTACATTATCCCCTGAGCGGACTCCAAATCCTCATACGTGGCTGAGCTCGATCTTCAGAAATACACCCAACAGTGTTGTGAAAGGCAAATTTTATGAACGCAAGCAGCAATCTAGAAGCGTAAGACCACATTCACTCACACAAGCTCCTGTGTTTTCTATATACTGACTAGAATAAGGTGGAGTCTCGCTAAATGAGATCTTCTCTCTCCTCATTTTTGAGTGCACAGCGTAATTCAATATCAACATGTCATTTATCAGTTTTTTGATCTAAAGTTGAAAAAGGTGTAACGTTTGTGAAATTCCAGGCTCACTATGCTATAATATGAAACCATACATATAAGTAAATACTACTTGCAAGTGACCGAAGTATCTCTTATAATATAGCTAGAACTATGAGAGATTTAGGATTGGGATTATGAGAGATTGTGAACTCATGAGCTTTTCTATGATATGATAATTCTCGTTGACTAGGAATCCTTTAACATTATTATTTCTTGCCTTCAAGAAGGTTCTACAATTGAAACGGATTAGTTCCTGAGACCTCTTCAGAGATTTATCAATTATTATGAACATGTACTTCATAATCATAGATATTGGGTAATTAAAATCAAATACACCACAGTAATTCGCAATCCAATCATCTACAAGACTAATAGATTTCATTCTGGACAGGTGATACTGCTCTGTCACCAAACAGAGTTTCATCCTTCTAAAAAGCTTCTTTATCCAGTATAAGCAGAGGGGAATTGCAGTAACAATTTGGGGCTTTGTTGCAAAAAAGATGGTTTCGAAAAAGCAACCCACACTTCAGTTGTGAGTTGATGTGAAGCGTAGGCTACAATCACAAGCCGGCTGATTGCCTGAACACTGTTCTCGGACTTTGAAGCAGACAACTGTAAATAGAGTCCTAATCAAAACCCCTATCATTGCCCTCAAAAACAAACATCACTTTTCCACTGCTGCTAACAAGCACTGATCCAACAAACATTTCCATTCATAACCCTCCGCGCGTTGTTCCTAATCCTACCTAATTCATAATATCATGTCAAAACCCCTATCATTTCCATCAAAACATGTCATTCAAGAGTCTGTCAATTTTGATAATTGTTAATTCATTTAAATGTCAACACAGCAAATTGGAGTTGCTCTTGAAATTTGATGTGGATTGAAAGCACAAACACTGATATTACGCATAAATGATAATGGAAAATCAGCTTTCATTTCAAGCTGAAACATAGTCACCAAATCTCTAGAATTATATTGATTTTGCGCCACTCAAATTTAAATGAGGCTGCTATAATTAAATAAAAATATCTGTATATTATCCTATTTTTAACATTGAAATACGAATTATCAATTTGCAAGATGACTTGATTGAATAATCAATTCATCCACTTAGAAAAATTTAGGGCGGGTTTCCGAGCTCGGGATTTAGCTAAGCTCTAGACTTTAACTGGCTTTAAACTCTGGAGTCAGAATATTGGTTTTCTGAGTCAGAGCGTTAACGTAGTCGAGGACTTGAATAGACTCCGGAGTTTAGAAGATAAAATCGTGACTCAGAAAGTCGATTTAGACCCGAGTGCTTATTTTAGTCCTGGACTCTGTAAGTCCAGAACTTATAGATCCCGAGTTCGGAAACCGGACCTTAAAAATCAATTTTAAAACTTTGTATACCCACATATTGAAGTATTATTGTTTATTCAGTAGTTTTGCAAATTTTTCTGTCCGATTACTGGATTTGGCGGAAGAAGCTGAATACTGAAAAATTAACCAAGAATACGAGGTATTTGGGCCATTCTGTATCTAGCTAAGAAAATTTTGCTCGAGAAATTGGTTCTGGACTTCTCCTATGTATCCAAATAATTATATTAAAAAATCAGAACAACCTATTGCTAGCATCTATACATTGATAGTGACTGGACTAGAGATGACTTGATCCGGAATTCAAGAAATCATTGTGACTGTTATTTTCTATTATCTTCTATGCACTCCCTAGTATTTAATTTTTGGCCATTTACGTGGTCTTTCACCAGCGAACTACAAGGGAATTTTGTGTGCTGGTTGGTTTTTCTCATGATTTCGTGATAATAATGAACTTTTCATTTTTATTTGTTTGCGAAATATTGTATTACTAATGTCAGAGAAAACTTCTATACTTGAAAACTAGAAAACCTCTAGATTGTTTATTCTATCAATAGCAATGGGTACCTGGTTGTGGGTTGCACAGTTCTACAGTATTACTTTGAGAAATGAGAGCTCATTCTTAAGAAGCTGTTTTAGTATGGATGTTTCGTACTGATCTAATTATTGTTGAATAATCAAATTTGAATGATCTGAGAGTAGAACAAGATAAGCCTAACTTTTAGCTCACGTCTGTAGTTATACGTGTATTTACCTAGATTTGCACAATTTTGTTCAAACTCAGTGTCTATTTACTTTTACAGTTACAAGAGCTGAGCTCTGATGAATCTCGACTGAAGTCGAGAAGGAGAAAGAGTAGAAGGAAAGCTTTTGCAATTAATGAATAATATTATTCTGCTCTGGGAGGGATCCGTCATTTGATCCACACTTCAAAGGCATCTGGATACCTAGATTGTGCAATATCCACACGCGAATATCTTTATTCATTGAGTCAATCATCCACGAAAAGAGAAACAAATCATCTTGTTTTGTATCAATGAACCTTCCTCTGTAAAGCTCTGTGTAACTTTTCAATAGCTTGAGCTAAGAAAATGCTTTCAACGTTCAAATTTGATTAAAAAACTTCATTCTCCACTCACTGTTTGCTACTCTTACACTACAGAATTTGGAATTCCTTGTAGCTTGAAGCTATTATTACGAACAACGATCCAGGATTGCTAAATTTTGAGATCTGGGAAATGGCTTAGAAGTTTAAATGGATTTCTCAATAGGAATAATATTCAAATTTCAAATTCAAATAATCTTTATTCCTTCTTTACAACATAGGTATTTTACAAACATAGCAAGCGAGATACATATAGTACACGGAATTCCCCCACAAAGACCAATCGTCTGCGTGTGGAGGAGAGTTCCATGCACAACACATTTGCAATCACAAAATATTTTTTATAATAATTACAAAGTAAATGAATATTTTTGAAAAAATAAGAAAAATAAAGAAAGATAACTTATTCATAATGAGAGAGGATGGCTCTGAGACCGTGTCACGCTAGGTTACAAATAAGAGAAAGGACTAATATTTATCATTAAAAAAAAGGAAAAAAATAACATTTATATCGTGTCAAGAAAAATCACTTAATGATTTCAAGGAATTTTATCTCTACAAGGGTTGTTGGCGGGTGTAACGAGAGCAGAGAAGGGCTTCAGCTGCCTCTCAGCCAATGCTATATAGCCACCTGTCGACACCTCTTCTATACACGGCCAAACAGCACACCTCGGCCTCTCTGATCTCATTTGGAATGTTTCTATAATTATAAAATGTGTGCTAAATAATATGAATTTGATAGTTCTGACCCTTGTGTCAATTGAGGAATTTCATAATTATAGTTGGACCTATGGCGAGTTTCATAACGGGAATTTGAATTTGTTTCGCCAATGGTCTAAGTTTTGTATTTCTTTATGTAAATTAAAAGTGATTTGATAAAATGTTGTCAGATATTTAAAACCGAAAATTATGAAAAAAGCAAGGTAGTCGGGTATCTGTGATTTCTTTTCAGTATTTTTTTGATTATTGTTCTTTATGTTACTGCTAGGGGTTCAACGACAGTAGAGGAAACACCACCCCATGCCAGGATGCCATACTGGATCAGCGACTGAGCATATGCAAAGTACACCATTCTGCACTGGTCTATGCTCATTACTTGGCTGATCTCAGGAAAAGCAAATAATAATTTTCTGAGTCTGCTCTTGACACAATGAATATGCTGCACCCAAATCAACTTGTTATCTATTATAACACCTAAGTATCTGTAGTAATCAACTCGTTCAAGGGAATGACAGTCACAGTCCTGACTCCTTGCATTTCCGTATGACTGCATCTGCAATATGAGTTGGCCAGGATCAGTTTGGTTTCTTGTTACTATTGGCATGTATTTAGTTTTTGTGACATTAACGGTCAGGCAGTTGTGATCAAACTAGTTTTCAATTCTTGCATGGTCCAATGATGCACCGCAATAAGTCCACTCCCATGTGCCCTCAGCTGACACCAACACCGTGTCATCAGCAAATAAGAACAATTTTCCATTAGTTTGCAATTTTGAAATATTGATGAGAAATGGATGAGAAAGAGAAGAGGTCCAAGAGTGCTACCTTGAACCACTCCAAACTTAACTGGTTCCGTTTCACTAAATTTTCCATCAATTGAAACGTACTGCTGTATAATCGACAAAGTAACTTTTGAACCACTGCAGTGAGTTGTTCTTGATGCCACACATCTCGAGTTTGGTGATAAGTTTAGATCTATCAACAGAATCAAAGGCCTTTGCCAAGTCTAAAAAGGTTATTAAAACTTTATTTTTTATCTTAACAAAATGTTAACAAAATGAACTTTGACTTACTCAACATCACGGAATGGACATGACAACATGGTTTAAACATTAATGAAAATAAATCAAAAGCAATAGTAATAGGACATAATAGACGCTTACCTAACCTTGACTATGCCAATGGACCTTTTGTGACAATAAATGACCAACAGTTGGAGTACTGTAATACAGTAAAAAACTTGGGTGTCTTAATGAACAGACATCTCGACTGGACCGAACACATTACTAGCACTTGTAATAGGGTCTTTGCTGGCATACATTCTCTGAAGAAGATCAGCCCTTTTCAGGTAAGGTTGATGCTGGTAAAGACCCTAATCTTTCCGACCTTTCTCTACTGTGACGCTGTTACCCATGACATGACTGTGGCACTGTCTGATAGGCTTCAGAGAGCTCAAAATTATTGCTTGAGATTTGTTAATAATCTAGATCGAGGTGAACATATCACTCCCTACTTCGTTCAGCTTAACGTGCTCAGGCTCAAAAGGTTTCGATCCTACCGCATACTTATGTTTCAAACTATTCAAACTAATGGCCAATAAGAGCCCTGATTATTTGAGTTTTAAATTTAGATTTCTGGGAGAGGTTGGGAGAGGTGGAACTAGAAATAGTTTGTCTGTGTTGAGTGTGCCTAGGCATCGTACGGTGGTCTATAACAGGTCTTTTCATGTGACTGCCTGCCGACTGTGGAACTCGCTACCAATGGAGGTGAGGGCAATTCAGCGGCAATCCCAGTTCAGTGCGGCTGTCATGAACTTTGTGAGGGGGGCTGGCTGGAGCGACTTATAGCTACTGTGTATTGATTAATATATCTTCTTTGTACGTGTGTGTGTGTGTGTGTGGTGTGTGTGTGTGTGTGTGTGTGTGTGTGTGTGTGTGTGTGTGTGTGTGTGTGTGTGTGTGTGTGGTGTGGTGTGTGTGTGTGTGGTGTGTGTGTGTGGTGTGTGTGTGTGTGTGTGTGTGGTGTGTGTGTGTGGTGTGTGTGTGGTGTGTGTGTGGTGTGTGTGTTGTGTGTGTGTGTGTGTGTGTGTGTGGTGTGTGGTGTGTGTGTGTGTGTGTGTGTGTGTGGTGTGTGTGTGTGTGTGTGTGTGTGTGTGTGGGTGTGTTTGTGTGTGTGTGTGTGTACACGATATCTCATCTTCCAATTAACGGAATGACTTGGAATTTGGAACGTAGGGTCCTTACAATATAAGGATCCGACACGAACAATTTTGATCAGATGCAAAGTTTGATTTTGGATTCTCAATTATCAGGCTTCAGATACAATTTAAACAGAAAATTCCGAGTGGAATAGATTGAGCATGAGAATCTCTACAATTGATGTTTTGTAACATTTTTACCTAAAATTAAAAATAAGCTCGAAATTCGAGAAAATGTGATTATCCAATTGCAAACTGTTGGCAACTGTTGATTTTATTAAATGATCCACTATGAAGAGATAGCAGACCTCGTGTGTCTCCAGCGTTATTGCCCTGTCACCAGCTGGCTCAAATCTTTGAATAGTAGACTTGAGATGCGCGGGAACACTAGCGTCGGGTGATCAATTTTCTTAACGGCAAGGAAAGTTGTGTGAGTGCGCCACACCAGATTTTTATGATAACTCACCCGGCCGCCTGGCATTCAATTAAACGCACTGTACATTTGAGAGCAAACAAAATAAGAATAAAAAGACTCGATTATTTCAATTTGAAATGAATTAAAACTAACACTTTGGTGTAATATCGTAATTACAAAAAAGTGCCATGTTTCTATGACGTTATTTTTTAATGAATAACGCTTTGCCTCTGCTTGGCTGCAATCGGTAGAGCATGAGAATTGAATTCTATAAAATCTGGTCGTGGTTTTCTAGGATACAATTTCACTAAAGTCTTAATAGGCTCATTCAGGAGCTCTTGCAATAATTTAATACTGATAATTAACAAATATATATGAGATTTATACTCTATGGTATTGGGGAGTAAAATGAATGGTACACCATAAAAAATTTGATACATATATTGAACGAATAATCTCAGTCAGATCAATATAGAAAATATATAGAGCAACAAAATACACAATAAAGACAAGAATAAAAATATCAAGATAAAATATCACAGATCAGTACACTATTCTTCAGCTCAATAGCACGAAACTTTACCATGTGCTTTTCAGTTCATTGATAATATGCATTCATTTGCATGCAGCTTTGATATTGACTTGCTGTTGCTTGTCGATTTAGGTAATCTCACTTTATATATTATTTCATAAATCAGAGAATGATAAATTGACAAATCAATAATTAAATATTAATTTCTATAATTTCCAATAAATTTCTCAATAATAAATATGTATCTCAGGGTGTAAGATTCGGCACCTGATGGAAATAGATAAATCAATTTATCCAATGAACCAGAGCTACATTATATTTTTACAAATTATATTATAAAATCAATGATTGGGTGAACGTTAGTATTACAAACTTAGAATTTAACATTCTTTTAATTGGTGTACTTTTGATATATAAATTGACTCATTCCTATTCAATAAAGTATTTCTTATACCCTTTTAAGACTTGCGCAAGTTTTTTGATTAATTTCTTAATATTTAAAACCTTACCGACAAGCTAGCTTTTATTTTTATTTCACTCGAAGCACTGAGGGCGCCCTA
Source organism: Nilaparvata lugens (assembly GCF_014356525.2). Classification (NCBI taxonomy): domain Eukaryota; kingdom Metazoa; phylum Arthropoda; class Insecta; order Hemiptera; family Delphacidae; genus Nilaparvata; species Nilaparvata lugens. Next base: position 67,149,727 of record NC_052504.1, on the reverse strand, counting down.
ATTTTATTTCGACTATTTGTTCACTCACGTGCTGAATTTTTATAAGTTGCTGGCGGCGATCCGAAATTCCTGGCAGTCCTGGATTGTTGGTGGCCGAAGTCGTCTTCTCCAAGGGATTAAATAAATATTTGAATGACTTTCGCTTTAATACAGCATCACAAAGTCTTATAGAAAATTAATAATTAGATTTAAACTTTAAGTCTTTAAAAGGTACAATACAATAAAGAGTCTTGTGCTCTACAAATTTTGGTGACATTCCCTGGTAGTGTCTAGCAGGCAAGTGGGCAAGTTCTACTTTTCTTTCCACAATTTTTATTTCTGACTTGCAAATTTACATAAATTTAAATAATTTGCTACTATGCCATTTGAAGGTTCAAATAGTTTGTGCCAATCTATTAAATTATTACTTATATCACATATCTGATATTTTATACTTTCTCGGGCCATATCCAATACATGAACTGAACAGTAAAAATTTACAAAATCTTATCATTTTTAGAAATATATATAGATTCATTTGAATCAGCTCTCTATTGCCGCCCATCGATTACTACAATTTGATTGGTTCATGCAAATTTATTACAGTATACTTGCGCCTATGAATCTCCTACTTCCTTAGTAGATTAATTTATTTTTATTTTGTGTTTTAAGTACATTTATTACATGCAGTATATTTTTATAAGATTTATAAGTTGTTTCTCACTTTATAACAATTAGCCATGTGCTTTTTTAGTTCCTCTAGTTGCATACCATTTAGTTACAATAAATTTCTGCCAAGGTGTCTGGCTAGATTTTACGTTATGCGACTCAATCGATCATTATGTCGCCGATCAGTAGATATTTTACGCCTAACCTCAAATTTTCAATACTTTATATAATATTATATAAGTAGCAAATAACTTTCCATTTCTATTCGGCTGTTCTAATATAGCCATGATACCTGATATTATCTAAAAAGTGTAATGTGAAAAAGCATAGGCTAACCGACGTTAAAAAAAATAATAAAAAAAGTAAATTGAAATTTTTTTATGCGTACTGTATCGTTTCATTGAATAGCCTTATATAACGCAACTGAACAGAAAAATAAATTTAGTTGAGTTACTTAACTATTGAGAAGGGAAAGAGAATATATAAATTGTTAATAAGAGATAATATTTCAATTATTGATTCTAGGTTTAAAAACTTGGAAAAATATAGTATTTAAGGTAAATTAAATAGATTATTCAATCATGTGTGTAGGATTTCACACTGGAACATGCTACACATGTGATAATATATCGGAAAAATAAAGATAATGATTTCCATTCATAAGAAGTGTAATTTATGAGTGGTCGGATTTTTCAGAACAGATTCTATTACCTTAATTTTATAAATCAAGTTAGATATAGCGTTGCTCTACTGAAGCTAATAGTAATAATGAAATCACAGCTAGACTTAATCTCTACAATCAAAGATAGCTTGTTATTACAACGGTGTAATCAGTGCTCTATGATAACGAAATTTTCCAACTGTGGCAACAGCACGCCTCTAACTTCGTTTCATTGCATATTATCTCAACAAGTTGAATAGTCGAATATAGGGTATAATCATGCTTTAGCAAATACCTATAACCTATACCTTCAAATATATTCACGCTCTATTAGAATATTGTTGAAACTAAATATCATAGAGACTGTATAATCAGTCTCAATATATGTGATTAAACAGTCTCTAATGATAATAATGATATTGGGTAAATACAGTATAATCTCTTATCGCATTCTTATCGTATTCAGATAGCTCGGTTAATGCGTGGCGAACTCAAATCGGTACCTTTGACGCATAATTATAGACAATAGTACCTGAGTACCTATGTTAGTTGTATAATTTTAGATTTTATTTTATTATTTAGATATCTCGTTAATCACTGGTATACTAATAGTTCATTTAATGAGGTTTTTGTTAATAATTAGTTTCAACACTGCTAGCAACTTAAAAGATGATTATACTGCTCCATTCTATAGTTATTGAAAAGTTCACGCCAAAGTGCGAAAGAAAGTAGAGAAAAATGTATAGAGAAGAGATATATATCTTATATAAGAGATAATATATCTTAACTATTGATTTGAAATACAGTGAACTTTGATAACGTTTCTAAATTATTACTCCGAGACGTCAAGAGTTGATTCAGACGGTGAGGGGGAAGGTTAAAAAATCATTCTTGGGGGGTCTCCTAAACTCAACCCACTATTTTATTACAGACGAGCAGGTGTAACCCGCGCTTGACTAGTGTCTGAGAGAAACACAAATAAGAGATTGAATTATAGTTCCATAGTGGGAATTAAAAATCCTATCAATATTCACTTGGAAACAATAGAAAAAATATTGGAAAAATAGAATACCGTAATTCTAATACAATAATAATGAAATAAGATAATTCAGAAAATAATTTTAGAATAATTATATTTTTCTTATAATTTTTCTATTGTTTTCAGATGAATTTTGATAGAATAATATTTTTAATTTCCATTATAAATATCTAATTCAATCTATTATTTGTGTTTCTCTCAGACACTAGTGAAGCGCGGGTTACACCTGCTCGTCTGTAATAAAATAGTGGGTTGAGTTTAGGATGATGGTTCTGAGTCAGCCAAGTGCAGTGAGCACTATCATTGATGAAGCGAGTGGTCGGCCTGAGTCATCAAGTTAATCGCCGATATTATTCCGCTAGAAGATGAAGTTTGAAACTAGAAGCCAGGTTTGGTTTCCGTAAAGTTGGCTTTGGGGAGGAAGTCAGTGAAAACCAGTGCGGTTTTGTTGGCTTTGAGAGTTCACAGTAGTAATGACAGTGGGAATGTGTCTGTTTAAACTCCAATTAGGTACGGTCAAATTTGCGAAATGCCAACCATGCCGTGCACGACATTCCATATGGAATCCAGCGTATGCGCTCATAGAACGGCCAGATATATCATTGCGCCCCCGACTCGAGAAATGCTAGCGAAATTCATAACGATAGAATAGAACCCGCGTGCATTTCGCAGCGCTGGCTTTCAACTGTAATTAATTCAAATGTTGTACTGTATTTAGCATGACGAGAAGTGACCAGTGTTCTCTTTGAATATAACTGTGGAGCCTTTGAGTCAAATTCATTATGAAATTTCCCTCTTCATTTCACGAATGAGTAGCATTGGATGTAATGGAGTAATCAAGAGTAATCTCCAGTACTGAAAATTTTCAAATAGCACATGTTTTTTCATCATAATCCCACTATCACTCTTTTGGTTGCTGCTATTGAAAAAGCACTCCATACATAATATTAGTACCTATGAATCCAATCAAACTTTTTCAACTTCCGAATCGGCATAACTCATCTAAGATAGGCTATAGAATGTATAGAATATAATACGAACGTACATAATGCGTATTCCAATTTGGAAGTTATGAAATTGAATAGATTGAATATAGTGTCTGCCAAACTATTTTGAAAGATACGAGTACAAAATTCAATAGCTTTCATATTAGATTTCCAAGTTTATTCTGTACACTATGTAGTATAAATGAAATTCAAGTCTGATCATGTCAACTTGAAGAAAATTCTGTAGCAAAAACTGACATTGATTTCAATAGTATATACTCTTATAGCAGTTGGGAGCGATGACGCGAGATGACCAATGACATACCCCCAAGCAGAATGACGCACCTCTAATCCCAAGTCCCCAAAATGTTATCTTCGCGAAAAACAGTTATAAGTGGTAATATTAAATCACAGAGGTGATTTCGTTCATTTCTGATAAGATCTGATTTGTCTCTGATTAAACATTTTTGACATTTTTTGGGGATCCCTCCCGAGATGAAAAGTGAGACAACAACGTTGTCTCTGAGGTACAATATAATTTACTGGAACTTAAGAATCTACATTCCACAAAATTGAATTTTCTCAACTTTAACAGTGTCTGTTGATAGTTTGTCATAATGGCTCTGCTGGATACACTTATGTAGATATTCAATTTTGTTAATTTGGTGGTTGATGTTCGAAGCTTTATAGTTTGAAAGGGAGCGGTAAACATAGTAATAATCGGCTTGGAACAGAGTGAACTGTGTGCCTCTCTTTATGCGAGAATCTTGTCAGAGCAGAGCAGAGCACAGTGAGAGACTGCAGACTGCACAGTTGCTGTGAATTGGGTTGCAATTACGCTGCGGTCTCGTAATTGATTTCAGGAAGCGTTGTGCGAAAATTAGGGAGCAAAGCAACGCAGCTCGCTTGTTTCCAACGCTGAGCTCATCTTGTTTAAAAATGTTAGCCGCAGCTCTGATTTCATGCTCTGCTCCACGACTCCTACTGGATTCCGCTTCGCTGAGTAATGTGGCCGTCGCATTCAAGTTATAGCCTCCACCGCCTCCGACGCCGCCACCCCCGCCACCCACGCTTGACCATTTTGCAACCACTGCCTAAAAACGAATCCCAATAAAAGTCCAAGTATAGATGAAATGTCTGCCATTACGCTAAAAATGCAAATGTATAGCTTTCTATTGCTTTTTCACCCACAATGCTCAGTAATTTGATCATCAAGCCGCACAGTCACATGTGACATCTGTCGACAATAATAATTTCTGTAAATGTATTTTTTGAGTTTGAATTCTATTAGCTCAATAGACTCGGCATGATATGAATTATTATTATTATTAACAGATTTCACCCATTTTCAGTTCATAGTGACAGTTCAATATTGGGAAATGGCCAATATTGAACTTTGATAATCCTTTGTTATTCGAAATATTATTGCGCTCTCTTAACTATATGATGAACACCCCTCCCAAGCCCAGTGACACAATCTCCCAATGTAGAAAAATTCACATTCTGCCCTCCCATAGCCCCGCAAACCCAAGAACTTCAAAAACGCAGTTTTTGGGCACCTCTGCTTGATTGTTGGACTCATTTTAGGTTACTGTACTTGTCATTCATGAATTTCATCTCATTCATTTTGCAAAAAAATCGTAAATTGATCTTAGTTCCAGGAAGCCTTGTAGAATATACTTTTATACGATTAAAATTACTGCAAATCCACTTTAATTCCTATACAACTTGAGAATTCAAGAATTATTTTTTCTATAACACTGCTCGTTTCTTTTTGTAATTTGACTGCAATCTATCACCTTGGTTAATGAACAGTTCAATTCTAGCTTAAATTAATACATTAAAGTTTGACATTGAAGGGGTATTCACTCCTTCACAGTCTAAGTGAGCAATGCCCATGCACTGTTTCTTTCAGAATCACTCTTACTACATTTAACGAGATCTGTAGGCTTCTTCCTTTTCAGTCTTCTCACTGTATTAGAGTTGTCAATGAAGTGTGGAGCTTGGATGTTTTGATTATTATGTAGAGTCCCTTCATGGTTTCTGACAGCCTTTTATGACATCGACTTCTTCCATCTGCAGGTCCCTGTGGAGATTCGAGTCTCTCACAAAGTATGGAGCATTGACAGCATTCCTCAAAACATTGTTCTGAAATTTCTGGATGGTGTTGATGTTACTTTTTCTTGCACAGCCCACAGCTGGATGCCATACAACCACACAGGCCAAAGAATTTGTCTATACAATAGTAATTTATTGTAGGTTGAAAGGCTAGAATTTCTTCCCAATAACCAGTACATTTTCAAGTATTTGGAATTCAGTTCTTCTTTCTTTTTCCTGACGTGTGACTTCCATCTTAGTTTTGCATCTAGTGTCATTCCAAGATACTTAGCTTCATTTGCAAACGGAACTTCTACGTTGTTTAATCTTATTGGAATGTACACATAATGCCTATTTGTGGAGACAACATGTGTGGACTTGCTTCCATTCAACTTAATCCGCCAGGTTTTAGTCCATTCCTCTATTTTCTTGATGGCTTCTTGTGCTTTATTTGTAGCTTCCTCATTAGTTTCTGCTAAGACAGCTGTGTCATCTGCTAAGGTTGCAATAGTGCCATTTTCTGGAACAGGAAGATCGCTGGTGTAGAGCAGGTACAGAGTAGGGCCCAATACACTTCCTTGAGGTACTCCAGCTTTGATTGGTGTTAGTCCTGAGTAGCTATTACCTTGTCTCACTCGGAAGAATATGTCTGACAGGTAAGATTTTAGCAATGAGGCATATTGCTGAGGTAAAACTTTTTGTAGTTTCTTGATTAGACCTACATGCCACACTTTATCAAATGCCTGAGCGACGTCTAAAAGGATAGCAGCACAATATGTTTTCTCTTCTAGAGTCTACTCAATAACTTGAGTAATTCTATGGACTTGCTGAACTGTTGAATGTTTTCCTCTAAATCCAAACTGATGATCAGGAATTAATTGTTCACTCTCTATCACATGTTTCAATCTGGAGAGCGAAACTTTTTTGAAGATCTTGGCCATTATGGGTAATAAGATGATGCATCATGTGGTGGTTTACCTGCCTTGGGGACCATGATGACTTAGCTACCTTTCATGACAGTGGCACATACTTCATCATCAAAGCTAAAATTGGAGAAACTACATGGAATGGAAGATGATTTAATGCTCACAATCTCGTAACTAGCAAATTCTTGTTTCATCAATTGTTGAAAAGTTATAAGACTTGAAAGAGCGAAAAAATGGAAGAAAATCTGGTTTTTCGAGAATGCATCACTTTAGAACATGAATATCTCGGAAAGTATAGGATTTATCTGAAACCTCTATCAGACAAAACTTGTAGGAAATTTATAAGGCTTCATTTTTATGTAGTTGATTATGTCAATATAACCCATTGTTCCCAAGATATAAGCATGTAAGTAATAAGTGGAAAACGCAACTTTCAAACCACCCTCATCCCTTCAGTACATGTTGTAAGGGTTGGGATGTTTGATACGCTCACCTCCAAACTAGTCTCAACAAAGCTGCAAAGTCGAAAATTGTGTTCCAAACATTCCCTTCAAATTTCATTGTCAACTGACCTATTGTTGCTGAACAGAAAATTTCACTCTCTACACTAATATTGCTGCAACGTTCGTAGAGAAATGCGTAAAATAGTGAGAATATACATCAAATTGAAGATAATTTGATGCTCTATCAGCTCATAATCAGTACGGATTTTTTTCATCAATCGTTCAAGAATTATAAGGCCGAAAAGATGAAAAACTTGAAGGCAGAAGTGTTTTTTCAAAAACTGTCTCACCTTCAAGGGCGAATATCTCAGAAACTATGAGAGATATGGAAAACATGTAAGAGACAAAACTTGTTGGTAAGTTTGTAAGCTCCAATTTTGCAGAAGATATAGATGTTCATAAGATGCATAGTTTCCGAGATATATGCGAAAAATGAAAAGATGGTACTTTCAAACCACCCCCACCCCTTTAGCACAGGTGGTAGGAGTAAGGACTTTTGATATGTTAATCCTACAACTATCCTCAAAAGAGCTGTGGAGTTGAAAATTGTGTTCCAAACTTTTCCCTCTATACCTTTATTTGAGCATTCGTTGCCTGGACTAATAAAGATACAGAATAGATATTATCGGGAACTGTTAATGATCATATATTTTGATAGTGTTTTAAAAGTTTCCAAGTGTGTTCTAAATTTAATTTTCTAAGAGTTCTCTGAATTTTATGTTGATCTTCCTTTTTAAATATTTATTGTTATTTATGATTAACTTCTGAGAAATATCTATGATAACTTTCAATTCTTCTTCCTGAAATTAGAATCCTTTAAGTTTCTCATGATTCAATCTAAGACGTTTTTAATGTAAAGCAGACAGAGTAGGCTATTATCGAATTAGCTATATCAGAGATAACTTTCTAAATTTGGTAATTCTATTTTCGGTTTTCATAATGCAACTTAAATTTTGTTTCATTAACTGTTGAATTTAACTGTAAGAGGTGACAATATATTTGATATCTTCTCTCTATTTCGTTGTTTCTTTTGTCATTTCTGGATTCCCGTTCTCTAGCACTAAGTATGTTTATCAAGCATCCCTTTTATTAAGTTATATTGTGTGTGCTTCTAAATTCTAAATTCCAAATTAACTTTCCAAATTCATAGCACGGCACAGTTGTTTATCCGACACTCTCGCGTTTATCGAAACATATTGTCCGAAATTATACTCGAATAGCACTCGCGCACGCGTGCGAACGCGGTTGCACAAAAACGGCCTCGTTTAAAACACAATCGACCAATTTCTGCTTCGCTTGCATAGATAAACACTTCTCGTAAAACACTTCTGTGTACTTTAACATACACTGAGAACTTATGATTTAAGGGTAGGTAACTGATAGGTAACTATTCTATGCTCGTTAGGCATTTTTCATTTTACCGTTCGTTTCGCATGCGTTGTAGGCAGCAGACACGTTCATTTCAGGATTGTCGATGTTACAAAATTGTTCGTAACATCAGCAATAGCGACAATCAGCCTACTGTATTTTTTGAAATAAATAACAATAATTTAATAATAAAATGAAAATGCTTATTTTTCTCAGTAGTAGAATGATGTATTAAATTTTCCCACAATAAGCTCAGCATTTATTGAAATTGATTTCATTAATCTAGAACAATGATAATTTTGCCTTTGATCAGCTGATTGATCACTGATTCTTTATCGATGATCACTGATTCAATTTATCAAAAAAGCCATGAGCCATCCATGATGGCGACGATCGACCAGGGTTTCAGCTTTCAGTTTAGTCAAACAACCAATCACAGAGAATGTGTCGTCAGCAGTAATTTTATCTTTATTAGGACTACCCTAAGATTCGATTTTAAGTAACCCCCCCCTTCTCAACAATATTTCAAGACTGCAATCTGAGTTCAAATCCACACCCTGTTGGCAGCCCTGATATAGTAATTCATAGTAGTATAATTCAGTTATGCATCCATTCCATTCATTTAATTTATTTTATTTATTGATAATCACAAATCATAATATTATACAATAATGGTTCTATTGCTCTATACAATAATATAATGATTGGGAGAAGACAACAAGTATAGCCCAAAACTGAGGGGTGAAAAAATATTTCCAGCATTTCTTGGCATTTAATGAAAGTCTCTTCTGGCTTATTCATCCCAACCACTCACTGATACAAAATATTGCCTCAGCTTCAAAATAATATTCATGAACTCTATTGTGTCAAGTTTGATCTTACAGATCTGGTATTTTACGCATTCAGGATCTGACGATATTCTAGACAAGTCTTGTATGGTTAATTATGGAAATATGATATATTGGAGCAGATTTTTCTAAAAGGTCAACAGTCACTAGATAGACTGGTCGAAGAGTTTATGAGGACGATCGCTGATTTTGGTATAGTGCTTTCAGTGACAACTGAGTGCAGACTGCAGAACCAATAAATCAGCCGCAGCTAGCTCTACTTGGCGTAAATGGATTGAATATCCAGCGCCTAATGGTGTTAGAGCAGTGGCCAACTGTTTGACTGACAGATTGCACAACGAAGGCTACTATTGTCCTCATGATTTATGCACAACTTTACTGTCAGCTTGTAGCAGTAGTCCGAACATTAGACACAGACAACGGCTATTCAGCGTTGGGCATTCCGCTGCAACATATCCCGAATAACTGAAAGAACCAGTCCACGGGGGCCTTCAGTGCTCCATTTAATGATGAGACTGCCTCATGTTTCGGGCTTCGAGTTTTCATGGCAGCCAATCGAATAAGTTTGATGCCATTGGTAGCATGTGCTATGTAATTCATGATCACTTTCTAAACACTGGAACTTCATTCGGAAAGCTTTCAAATTGAATGTGTTCATTCAATCTGTACTACTATTACCATAGTCGAGAAAAGCTAGGTTCACAATACAAATTCAGTTCAGATCCCATACTCAATGGATCATTATTGATTCATCTATACGAATTCATTAAAATGATTGAGAGATTAGCATAAGATGGAAACGCGCCAATTAGTCTCCCCGACAACTAGTCTCCCCGACAGTAAAGCTCCTTTTAAAGACAAGATTAAAAACTTGCAAGTATTAGATAGAAATTATCTAAATACCAGATTGAAACAGCTTAGCACAGAAATTTTTACTAGAGTAAATGAAACTCATTCATTATCGGTTGATAAGGAATATTTGGATAAAACTGTGCAGGCATTGAATAACAAACCACATTCGAGGGGATTTACTGACGGCAGTTAAGGGTGCAGGAACACACTGTGCGTTTTTAAAAAGACTTTATTCAGGCCGAGCCTGTACACTACAACTACATAATACAGAATATTGCTTAAGACTACTTTACATTGATTCTAATACCGTATTCATATGAAACAGTTAGATTGATAACATTGGGGGAAGCTAGATTAGAAATTACACAATAAACAATAACAACTGATTAAACCAATTTAGTAATGGATTGCGAATAAGATATCAGTAATGGATTGGACTAAGTACATAGAAGATAATATTGGGGAAAGCTAGATACACAATAAACAATAGACAATAAATACAATTACAATTAAACAATTGTAATTTTATTTGTAAATTTTTAAACAATTTATACACAATAAACAATAACAACTGATTAGACCAATTTAGTAATGGATTGCAGATAAGATATCAGTAATGGATTGGACTAAGTACATAGAAAGTTATAATCTAACTGGCGTCAACTGAGCTCCTGAGAGAGGAGCTTTACTGACGGGAAGACTAGTTGTCGTCAGCGTCCGAGGAGCTAGTCGTCGTCTACGGTCCCGACAACTAGTCCCCTCCGAACCAGTAGGGGATTTACTGTCGGGGAGACTAGTTGACGCTAGCGAGCAAGAAGCTTGGTTGTTGTCACCGAACCCGACAACCAAGCTCCTTGCTCGCTCTGTGTGCCGGAGTTTTTGCGAGTAAACTGACATTTATATATTTCATGCACTTACTCTATGGATTTCCTCAAATCACGCCAGGTTTTCCCAGTCATTCATAGCTTTTTTAAGAGTTATATCACATTTTTCAAATTTAACAAGTAATTGGAAACAATTACTTCCGTTAACAATTTATTTCTCAAGCAGAATTCATAAGATTTACAAATATATTTATTTATATACAAGTAATAGACCGATATATATTATACAACACATCCACACATTTCAGCTATTTATGAAAAAGATGCAATTTATTTTTATATGGCTTGTATCAAATCATAAAAAATGGAAATTGAGTGAAATACATGTTGAGAATATATATGAAATTAAAACTCATATATGAGTTGAAAATATGTGATAGAAAATGGAAAAAAATTAGGTGAGGTAAGTTATGATATACTGTATATATTATATTCTATGCATACATGCAGGAATCACTTGCGAGACGTACAAACTCATTCTAAAACTGCTTGCCAATTCAATAAGGAACATTTCCAAGTCAGTTGAATTCGGAAAGAGAAATAGTTTGCTTTTTTAATTTTATGTTCGCAGTGGTAGAAGTGACAACTTCAACAAGCTTTTCTTCTAATAATCGAATTCATAGAATGTGTACAACAATATCTGTGATTGTACTACTTCCCCGCCCGCTTCAAGCTGGTTCCAATGTTCAATAGGGTATTAGCTGTCGGGGAGACTAGTTGTCGGGTACGATTACGATAGTACCATAAGATACAACCCAAAACAGTACCTAAACCGAATTTTGATACATATACTGGTTCAAAACGTATTGATTATTTTTCTTTCAATCTATAAATCTATTGGGCTTGTGAATATATAATACTTATTAGGTAACTCGTTCCAATTCATGTATCATACATTGGCTTTTGAAACATTTCACAAGATTTTATAAAAAAAAGAAATTCCCTTCATATAGGCTTGATGAGATTTGGAGTGGAACAAGTAGTATCAGATGTTGAATGCTTAGCAATATTTGAAAATCAATATACACTGCACTGTCTATTAACAATACTTGTTGATTGAATATAATGACTTGAGTTTACCTGTGCAATGACTGCTTTGTAAGGAATCTTCAAAAATGGTTCCTTCCAATGATTTCTGTGTTGATAACAATCCTTAAACACATTACAGCTTCGAAATTTGATAGTTTCTCGTCACATTGCTCCAACATCAACTATCGAAAAATGAGTCTTCATTCTCAAGGGGGAATTACTCTCTGTTTTTCGTTTCAAAGTACCTGAATCTTCCATTCACATAAATTCATCATGTTTGGCAAACTTCACCAAGTTTGCTCTGACTGAATAAGATGAAACTCAGTTTAACGATGCATTACTACTAAGCTCCAACTTACAACGCGTGATGTCATTGCTGTAACTGATTCTAAATAATTTACACGTGAAGCAGTCTATTGTATGTGACTAATCAACTGTGAAGTAAAAACGGAATGCCATTTTAACGACTTTCGCTTCTTGAATTTGATACGCAGAATCCGAGTAAGGCGAGGTGTGAATAAAAAATCACGTCCCGACTTAAGCACGAGTGTTGTGGCAGCAGCAGGCGCTAGTGCATAGCCGCCGACTGGGATAAGTGAGTGCTTGTTGTCATCTATTGTGACTGTGTTCTTTTTATTGTAGGTGGGAGACAAATTACCTGTGCGCTCTTGTTTCAGTTCTAGTCTCGCTTCAAACGCCTCCTATTCAACGCGTTGCTGCTTTCAAAGCATCGGTTACAGTTTCAATAATATGATATACTCCGCTCAAATATGACAGTGCCAAATTGTGCTCCTAATTGAGAAGCTGTTTGAGCAGTATTGAGGATTATAGGATGAAGATATCGATCTTTCTTTCATGTTATTATAGTGAGCTCAGTGATAGATAAGGAATATTTTTTATAATCATCACGTTTCAATATGTGCAATCAACATGTGCAAAAGGATTTTTTCTTATAAATTGTTCAGGGAGATGCTGTTTGTGTGTATTTGGTCTGTGCAAATATAATTCATCTGTAAGTTCGCCTTGTTGGATCCGAAGTGAACGATTACTGTTCCCCTTTTTACAAAAAAGGTTCTAAGGAAATGATATGTTCGTATTAGGAAATCGAGGTAAGTAAGCTGTTTTCGTTGTTGAACCCGTATTTCATCATTATTTACAGAATTTTATATCAAACGAGAGATCTAGAGATTTGTTTCCATGTACTTTAAGTTCAAATCTCTATTCCCGTATGCATGACCATGTGCCAAGTTTAAGATTATTAGCTTGGTGCATTTCATATATATATATATATATATATATATATATATATATATATATATATATATATATATATATATATATATATATATATATATATATATATATATATATATATATATATATATATATATATATATATATATATATATATATATATATATATATATATATATATATATATATATATATATATATATATATATATATATATATATATATATATATATATATATATATATATATATATATATATATATATATATATATATATATATATATATATATATATATATATATATATATATATATATATATATATATATATATATATATATATATATATATATATATATATATATATATATATATATATATATATATATATATATATATATATATATATATATATATATATATATATATATATATATATATATATATATATATATATATATATATATATATATATATATATATATATATATATATATATATATATATATATATATATATATATATATATATATATATATATATATATATATATATATATATATATATATATATATATATATATATATATATATATATATATATATATATATATATATATATATATATATATATATATATATATATATATATATATATATATATATATATATATATATATATATATATATATATATATATATATATATATATATATATATATATATATATATATATATATATATATATATATATATATATATATATATATATATATATATATATATATATATATATATATATATATATATATATATATATATATATATATATATATATATATATATATATATATATATATATATATATATATATATATATATATATATATATATATATATATATATATATATATATATATATATATATATTAACTTTTAAAAATTCACGGATGGATGAACATGCTAATATATCAACCGGGTACATCCGATAAGCAGTGCTTTTCGGATGTACCCGGTTGATATATTAGCATATATATTATTAGCACATATCACCGTGCACTTGGTTACTTAGCAATACACTTAGGTAGATTAAAACCAACTACGTTCAATGTGATATTAATGATAATAATAATAAATTTTTATGAATAAATATCATACGCTCTGAACAATAATGTCACATAAAGTATCGTTGGTCATGATAACATGTATTTACGATTACTGAATCGAGGATATTCACGATTCATGTTGAATTGGAAACGAGATCGTGAACTTCTAGTTCCCACGATAATATTATCAAGATGAAACATAAAGTTCCGGTCTGTAAGTTGTTTTCGCCTCTCACACTTCTTGATCTTGAAATGACGAATCCGTTCCTGATAGAAGTTGATGTCTCGGATAATATAAACATCGAAGTTAGGAAGAGTAAATTGAGTTCCATTTTCGTTAGAGATTGATGCAAGGCACTCTATTCATATCAGGCTTCACATTTATAATCCATTTATAATACATCACAGAATGATACGTTAGTCGTCTATATTTATCCAACGCTCGGAAATTTGTTTCTTGTTTTGTAATGGACTCACTCCAATACGAATGCATTAAATCAAGCCGTAGCCCAATGGATGCTGATTGCATCAAATCATAATATATAATGTCTAAATAAATTATATGTGTAATAAATTATAATAAATTTGATATGTCTATCAAATAATGAACTGTAATACGTGGAAGGAACATTTTTTGATCAACAATAATTGAATCAACCCGTCTTCTTGATCTACAAATTAAATACTTTGAGTCACTAAACGCCATAAAGCCTACTACTGTAATATTTATCATTATCATTTATGTATCAAAAACGTTGAAATGTAGCCTACAAGTTCTAGGATTCCCCAGGTATTTCAAATTTTGAAAAATAGTCAAATCTTGCTTACTGTTATCGTGATAATTAATTGAGTCTCTATGTTCGATTTTGTTTAATTATTCCTGGAATTCATTGATCTAATTATTAATATTTTAGCTTTTGATAGCTGGGTTATCAGCGTCATAATCATCATTGTCAGCATACTCAGTCGTATCAGCTATTTGGAAGATGGGACTGTTTTTCTAGAATTCACTCTACATTCTGATTAATAATTTACTATAAAATACATCATATTGAAGTACGAGTCAATTTCATTCGTGCAAGCTTCAACTGAAAACTCATCACTTAGCAAGAGCGGTTTCACAGAATGATTAGGCTGGATTTTTCCAGTTTCCCTTGGCAAACTCTACTCTATCAGGGATGTTTTCTCATGAACTTTATTCAACTATTATATTCTATTCATATTCTATTATTATTCTACTATATATTCTATGGTCTATTCATATTCTATATTCCATCAACAGAGGAATATCTGCACAATTTGCGTTCAACCATGATAGACTAATGTAAACAATTAGTGGTACATAGAGTCGCATTAAATACGTATAATTAATTACAAAATAATGTATTTAATACGGTATCATCAATGCGTTTCATTCTGGGTTTAACCATACTTCATACTGTGACAGGCCTAGCTCCAGGGAGGGCATGGACCACACGAAAAATAGATAAATTTATGAAAGTGCTCACTTCTATGGGTACATGAATATATGCCCCTCTGGGTAATATCAGACCTGAGAATTTATTTAATTGGTTGAGAAATTTGTAGGTTATCCCAGATGTAGGATTGGAGTGTTCCAATAATATTGAGCTTTAATAAAGCAATCTTAAAATTATTACCTGGTTGTTGTTCTGATAAAGAGCCAATGCAACCCGAACAAAGATATAGATCACAAATCCATGTATGATTGTGCCTCTTACCGCTATCAGAATTGATAATGAATACTTATTTATATTAAATAAATATAATTTCCGAAAAGAGGTTCGAGTACAGAATCTAATCCCATCAGTGCTGGGTTACATTGACTTAAATTCTGCAAAATGCCACATACACTGTTTAATTTAGTCTGGAAATTACAAGCTAAGCTGCCGACAGTGACCAATGTAAAAGCAAATGTAAACAGAATTATATTTATTAATCCCGCAGTGATCCACCGATACATTAGCAACCATCCACAACCTTCCACTCAATTAATTTCCCGACTTGTTACACTGACCATATGAGGTCTATCGCAATACCAATGGTAACGTGTCAAAGACGATATCAAGGTTTTCAGAAAAGAAACGAACTGGAAGATAATATGCTCAGTTATTTCAAAATATTGACAATAATTTTCAAGATAAGCAGATAGTAAATAACAATTTTCAAGTGAATAGTGATGATCGGTATAACGTGTTCTGGTTTAACAATACCAGACATGTACAGATTACAATTTAATAATGATTTAAGAATTGAAAGAAGATGTATGTTGAAGTGATAATTACAGGGTTGTGAGTTCTGCTTTGGAATAGCTTGATCGATAGACATATTATTATAAATTAATCT
Source organism: Nilaparvata lugens (assembly GCF_014356525.2). Lineage (NCBI taxonomy): Eukaryota > Metazoa > Arthropoda > Insecta > Hemiptera > Delphacidae > Nilaparvata > Nilaparvata lugens. Next base: position 67,133,163 of record NC_052504.1, on the reverse strand, counting down.
AATTTAATGATGATTATTATAATGTAGATTAACGTTGGATTTCCCCTGATTACAATCTGGTCATGACCATTAATTTTCACTAGAATTTATATTACTCATGAATCGTAGATGGGGCCTCAATATATTTACTAGAAGAACACTCTCACGCGACTCTGTTTTCCTTTTTCCTTGGTTCGCAAATAATTATTCTTCTGCCATGTGCTGAATTTCTGGCCTCCAAGTAGAACGTGTTGCTGGTATATTACTCTGTGATTCATGTAGATTCAATCGGGTATTTTACGTTAATTATTATTCCCACAAACAAAAGGAACTTTACAATTAACATTTAAATTCACAAATAAACAGTTAAAAATAATTTACATAAAATTTTTCAACAAAAACGTAAGTTTACTCAAAACGTGTGACTACGGCAAGGTCAGTGCTAGAACAGAAAAAATCTTCCTCCTCCAATTAAATTCACAATTCTATGAATCTCTTTGTTTCTAATTTGCATAGGACGATTGCTATTGGTTGCAGCTGAGTGACGTAGTGCACACGTCATATTTTTATGAAAAATGGTTCCTTTGTTTACATTCAATTCCCTGACTTACAAGACGAACAAATACATTAAAACATAAATATAATTCAATCATTTCGAAATACAGTTCCATTCCAACAGTGTAGGTGAATTAATAATAATACATAACATTACAATAATAGAGATCTCGACATTCTGTGTTGCATCTTAACAATTCAAATTTTGGTATCACTTTCTTTGTCCTCTGATTGGTTGTTCGTGCAAAGAGAAATAAATCTAGCAAGATCGCTTCTATTTAATATTTATTTGTTGATAATCCAAACAATAAATGTAATTAAATTAAATAATACCGTTTGTCAATGTAGACTTACATACAAAGAGTATTTGTAACTTGTTGCTATTATTGTACATCAGAATACTATATCTTTTTTATAATTTGTTTTTCAAAAATAAACTCATTTATTGTGCTAATAATTTTGAGCTTATTATCATAGATTCCTTTTTTCCTACACAATAACGAAAAATAATAATTCACAAATAAACATGCCATCACATTATATTATAGGCCTACAATAAGCAGGTCTGAACGATCTCAACTCTATATTGGTGTTCTAAGCGTTCGAACGTTTTAGGTTAGGTTTACCACAACATTCCCTTAACCTATAGATGTGATTTTAATATAATAATTTCACAAATTAATAGAATAAACAATATAATAAGTAATATGAACTCAGTTGGTTTACTGGAAGAGACTGATTCAATTTGATATTGTTATCAGTTAGCGGTAACGTTGATAACCATTATATTTCGAGATTGTTTGCTGCCTCTGCCTTGTTTTTCATAATATGATTTAAAGAACTAGTTTTTTACGTAGCCACTGGAATGAATCGTCACAATACTTACCTCATACTTCTCTCCTTAGTCATGACCAGATAGGCTAACTGGATTGACTGTGTCAGAAAGTGGACCTGACTTGGTCCTTGTCGTAGAGTTGACATATAACTATGTCCGTAATAAACACTTATTTACGTTTATAAACTTAGTCAAACATATAACAAACATTTAAGAATAGTAATATTTGAACTTTTTCAAGATGGCCTTGCCTGTATGCATTACATTAATTATCACTGGACGTTAGCTGATGTTTCTAGTGGCCTCAAAGTATTCCTCCACTGAATAGAATGGAGACTCTATTAACCAGTTTTTGATTTTTGTTCTGAAGCTCCTGTCGTCCAAGTTCTTCACACTGTCAGGTAAGGCGTTGTAAATCCTCAGGGCTAGTATTGGGAAACAATCCTTCTCACTCAGCCTGCAGAAAGGGATGTCTATTTTCGCTTTTCCTCTGGTGTTGTAGGAGTGTCTGTCTTCTCTTATTGTGAGCAAGTGGAAATTATCCCTTGCGTGCAACAGGGAGAGCCAGATATATTGATTGTATACCGTGAGTATTCTCAGCTTGATAAAGATGGGTCGGCAGTGGTCCAAGTATCCCGCCGAATCTAGGATCCTTAGAGCCTTCTTCTGCTAGAGCAGTACATCTTTACAGCCTGGAGCATGCCCCCATAACTGAAGTCCATAGTTGATATGGCTATGAAACATAGCAAAATACACCTCCACCAGATGCTTCCTGGAGATTAATGGCTTCAGACGTCTCAGTAGGTACATCATTCTGGCTAGTTTCCTACAGATGTTATCAATGTGGCTACTCCAGTCAAGTTTAGCATCCAGTGTAAAACCCAGTAGCTTTACTTCTGTGAGATCGTCAAGCTGCTTCCGAACAAGAGTGCATGTTGTCTCCTGGGTTTTGCTTTTATTAAGCATCAGCTCGTTGCTGGTGAACCAGCACTGCTTCGCCTGCTCAAAAATATCTGCTGCCAACCTCTTGGACAAATCTGGTGCTCTACCCCTTGCGAAAATAGTGGACCAACAGCTGATCTATCTCCGTTTTAAGATAGATGATACGTAGAGGCCAGAAACGAGACAGCTGTGAATCGAGACGAGTTTGTGGCTGATTGTACGTCTAAACAATAATTATATTGTTAACTAGCAGTGCACCTGTGCTTCGCTACGGTAATTAAGAGATAAGATTATTCTTGTGAAATATTTATAATCCAAATTCTACCAAAATCTTCATAATAGTTTTTGATATCCATCATACAAAAAAAATTGCTTGCTGAATATAATTGGAATAATAAATAAATATAGTCTCATCACTGTCATAGAATTTTGTATCCGAAAAGGTGCTCTCCCTAGATGAAAATGTTGATATATGATATCTATATTATATCATAATATAATAAAAAATAAATATAATGTTCGCATCTCAAGCAGTTTTATTGGATTGGAGACGGGAAAAAGAATGTACATGCTGTAGGAGCCGAAATACACCTAGCTAAAGGTCTGTTTCAAGTTTCATTCACATACATTTCTATGATACTTAGTTACCCGAAAATCGTTTTCAATAAGTGTGATGATTAGTTGAATTGCTATCACCTCACTTTGAAGAACACATTCGACACTGTTGAAAAATATACATTCAACTGCGTATTTTAAAGAGCAATCAAGTTAGCGATGCCTTATGGTGTCACCCAGTTGCTCTCTTTATGTACACATCTTGATATCAGAGAATAATTATTATGTTTCTTGAATCATGCAATGTTTTTTTCACCATTATAATTAATTTATTGTATAAAATACTATAATCATAATACAATTATGACATTGAAGGAAAAACTAGGCTGAGCCTGTACTATTTCTCTCCAAAAATTTTGATAAAATGTTAATGTTGTCCAAAAGATAAGGTTATGTAATCACACACTGCTTCGTCACTTGATTTTCGGTCAAGGAATGATGATTTAAAATTTTGAAGGTTGATTTTATACTCTATATGAATCACATAATGTATCACAATAAATTAAAAACTTTAGAAATATTGCACTTATTTAAAAAATTTTAATACAAAATCAAAAACCTACTCACTATATGTTATTCACAGCTGAAAACTAAAGATGATAGACTATATTTTGAAATTGCATTGCCAAAAATTTTATAATCACAGCTGTTGATTTCCTCTCTTCCTCTCTCTTTCGTTTTCAACAAACGATGGAAATTTCTGTTTCAATCAGCTGCTACATAGATGATCAATTTTTCCTCTCAAGTTATCTCAGAGATGAGGCTCAAATTTTTGTAACACAAACCTACTATTTGCTAGGAGCATCTCATAATCTGCCCTCTATCGGCAATAAATGAATAAATTAGGCCACAACTTGGCATGGAAATAATTGAGTCAAATCATTTGAATAATTAATTGATGTGTTGGAAATGCTCTGTAGAGTAGTAGACTAATTGCAGCGAATTTTGTGGAATACTAGGCGGGGCTTAAGAGTCGACCTCGACTTTATTCATTGGCAATTGATATTTCCCGTTGACAGTTATCAAATTAGCAGTGATCATGTTATTTTTGATTTTTTTTTCTATGTAATTGAAAATTAAATTCCAAATTTAGTTTATTCGGAATTTGTTGACTCTGGTATTCATGGATCTCATGCTTATTCTGGATTTTTTTGGCATAGCCTATCGCTTAATTTTCGTTCCACTTAATCCACTGATTCTTTCTTCTAAGTTCATTCATACATAGGAGTCCATTCATAATAGTTAATATAACATCTTTTGTGGCTGATTTCTCATGTCCTAAACTTTACTATCATACATATTGAAGTGGGATCATTTTAATGTGAATTTGCATAGTACTGAATAGAGTTTATTCAATCACTTTGATTATTGACTACCATTATATGATTTCTTTCTTTAATCTTTGCTTGAAACCAAAAGCTTAGGGATGAAAATTTGGATGTAAATTGATATGAAACTCAATTTAATTTCTATCTCATTGCTGACAACTTTAGTATTTACTAAGTATCTAGTATTTAATTTATCAATATCAATAGGTTTGTCTTTTTTCAACTTGTAATGACATCATGAAAGGAAAAAGAAGCAGCTGATGGAATATTATATTTATTTTTCAACTGCTTTTGAAACATCAAAAAACAGGCCCAGTTGCACAAAAGCCTGTTCAATTTCAATCATGATTAAATTTCATGAGAACTAATCAGATCGTACACTTCTGAAATTCTAAAAATACCCTCCGCATATATCATACTGAATTATTAAAATTTCATCGGAATTGTTTAAGGAATTTTCACGATCTGTCGGATATATAAACAAAATTAGTATTGATAGAAGCAACTCCCGTCACGAAAGGTTACTTCTGAATACATGAAAATCTTCTATACTCCCAGGAATAGCTCTGATTGAAGCAGCAGTGCCCAATCAATCTTTTCTCAATAAAATGCATTTCGATAAGTTCTTCAGCTAGGTGCCAACCTAATAAAGTCATCTCAATTTAATGCAAACCTGACAAAATAATTATTAATTTAGTTGCCTCTTCTAGAGAGTACTCTCTAGATTAAAGTTCTATAGTAACATATGATATGGACATTTTCAATTATAATGAAGAGGTTGGGAGAAGAAGAATATACATGCTAAAAGACGAACTTAAACCCTTGAAAACCACCCTTAGAGTTGGAATATCGCCAAAGGATTTCTTAGTGAGCACCTAGGACTTATAAGAAAGCTATATTCCAAGTTTTGTTGCAATCCATCCAGTAGTTTTCCAGAAATCGTGATCAGTGAGTGAGTCAGTGAGATAAGAATTTTATAAGTATAGAAGATTTTATTGTACATTATAAGAGGTCTCAGCTACTGCTCTCACCGCAGTAGCCCATTGCTCATTCCAATAGAGCCACAAAGCATAATATGAGAAGTAGCCATCAAACTAACAAAGTTAACATCAGCCACATAATATATAATGATAGGTTGATAACGTTCTATCCTATAGATAAATATACCCACACCACTCCCAGCAATATTTCCAGTCTTCCAATGTTCAGTGATGATGAACAAAACGTCTCGTTTTATCTTAGCGTATAGATTTGTCAACCACAAAGAACTTTCCCTATTAGGGGAATGAACGATCACAATCACAACTCATTTACATATGACAAAAGATACAACTGCGTGATCAATGAGATTGATATTGTGGAACTGGTCGAGTATTAGATGAGATAGAGCTTGTTTATCTGCCCACTCATTTATTGTGACACAAATATTCCAAAAAGGAAATGGCATGATCCTTAGCGAGAATATTGTTCCTTTTAATGAACAGCTATGATAATCATCTGAACTAATCCAATTTGTATCCATGACCAGAATAGAACACACGTTAAAAAAATGAATGGGAGTTATTTTTCTTACCTTAATGGTTTTAAAAAGAGAACGAGATATTAAATCATAATATTATGCTGCTTATGGGATTAGGAATGGCATGGTCACAAATATTTTTTCGTTTACTTGAAGATTCTTCTTTTATTGTGAACTGTTGTGAAGAGTGTACTAGGTTCTAGGTGGCAAAAATATGATATGTTGCACTGATAGCCTTCATACTTCGATGACATTGGTTTTCAGAATATTTTTCAAAATTATTTAATCAATGGCGGAAAAATCAAGCCCTATGAAAAAAGAATATTCAACCAGTGTTGAGTTTTGGGTTTTGCGTAGGCCTATATGATGGACCTAGAGTCCATCATAGATCGAGTCATATTAGATCGATCCAATAGGAACTTCAATGAAGAGGAAGTTATGTGAATTACCATATTTAACGAAGAAGAAGTATAGCGTGTTCAAAGTTCAACATATCAAAAGCCTGAATTAATGAATAATGGAGTAGTAGTGCGAGCAGTAGGCTCCTCCATTTGTAGACAATTTCCCGACCTATGATTTGATTTGATGACAGAGGTGAGACTGCTTGTTTAAACTTGAGTTCCATTCAGAATTTTCACGACTTCTATTGAGCTTTGCACATATTTTGAACTGGCAATCCGGATAAGACAATTCCATCTGAAAAATGTTCGAAAGAAAAATTATTTTACCGTCTGGTAATGATTATAAAGCAGATAACTCCGATTCTTGATACCCAAGGGGAATTCAATAGAAGTAACTAAATCTTGATTTGAGAATTTGTCCATTTTTCAGAGTTGCTCAATGGGAATCACACTTACTCTACACTCCACTTACCTAAAACTCCCTCACCTAATTGGAACTCCAATTCTGGGACAAGCAAACCTCTCATAGTCCCAAATATCATTGTAGAGTTAGAGGATATTTGAGAATATATTATTGTCTAGAGTGAAAGAATGACTATTATAAACTCATCTCATGCTGTATAATCCTCAAAGTATTAGTTCAATCAAATCACCACTATTCATCACTGTCGGCTAGAAATTCCAGTTGAATTGTGATGATAGTATGAGTGGAAAAATATCGCTAACACTCTCATATTTCGCCTCGATAGTTAAATCAAATTCAACATTTAAAAAAATTCTAATACAGAGAATATTATAAAGCCAGTCGACACAGAATATTTGAGTTTATTTAGACATCGTGGTATCAAAGTCGGTGTCCCATTTTCCAGTTTTTAGCTATTTCTGCCAAATATCGTGATCGGACAGAAAAATTTGCTCCAGCCTTTTTTTTAGATTATAAAGTTTTGAATAAAATGAGATCATCCGGAACTCTCTATCTCCAATGAGTACTGAGTTATGATTTTTCAAAAATAAGTGAAATTTGAAGGAGAGAGGAAGCATTGGATAGGGCTTTGTGGAGAGGCAGACTAAGAGGAAGGAATGCCGACCCCATTTAAATGGGATGAGGCACAGCCAAAGAAGAAGAAGAAGAAGAAGAAGTGAAATGAAGGAAAAATCAATTATTTAGATGAATTTTAGTTTTTGATCAACAATATGCACTTCATTTCAGTATTTCCTAGTGGTGAGGCGGGCTTAAGGACACCTCAAGGATCAAAGTTTCAAACACTTATAACTTTTGACACAATGCTCAGATTTCATCGCACTACACTTCATTCTTCTCGACTCGTCAAGACGGTCCAAAATCATGCATCATAAGTCAAATTCGGTCCAAAAATGCAAAATTTATTGTTGAGAGTACTTAAGCGCATATTCCAATACACAAACAATGGCCAATTTCTATATTCAAAGCTGCATGTCTTGTGAAATACTTTTGATAAAATTTCCAAATCTAGTGAGGATGTGGAAATTGTCTCCCTCTACCCACTCCAATAAATAATACTCTCGATTCCAATACAATTCGAAAGCTACGAAAGATTTTTAAAATGGCGACTTCAGTTTTTACATTTTTTTCGTGATTGTACTGTTGATCAAGGGTTTCTAAAACGAGTCTGAAACATCTTAGAAACTCACGATTGATTCCGAATTGTAAATAAATTCATCCTCTACGAGCTTAGTTGCCTAAAATCCATCTTAAATCACTTTTCCCTATCATAGAACTGCCAAAACCGTCAATATGAGAAAAATATCTTCAATTTTCGGATTTTTTCAACAATCAAATATCACTTTACGAACATATTTTTTCATGAATCTTCTACAGCAGATGAAAGAGAAAACACTATTGTAGATTTAAAGATAAAGTAATGATTTTTATGATAAGGGGTTACCGACATACATAGCTTTGAATATAGAAATTGGCCATTTTTTCTGTATTGGAATATGGGCTTAAGTACACTCAACAATAAATTTTCTATTTTTTGACTGAATTTGAATGTTGATGCATGATTTTGATCCGCCTTGGCGAGCCGAGAAGAATGAAGTGTTGTACAATGAAATCTGAGCATTGTGTCAAAAGTTGTATTTGAAACTTTGATCCTTGAGGTGTCCTTAAGCCCGCCTCACCACTAGGAAATACTGAAATTAAGTGCATCTAACGGGTGGCTTTCATAGAACATAATCTCATGAACTAATGTCATTGTATGAAATATCAATGTGAGGACAATGTAAAAAGTGTCAAAATTGTGTCAAAAGTTGTAAGTGTTTGAAACTTTGATCCTTGAGGTGTCCTTAAGCCCGCCTCACCACTAGGAAATACTGAAATTAAGTGCATCTAACGGGTGGCTCTCATAGAACATAATCTCATGAACAATTTTTGTGGACTCGATAGAGGACAATCAATAATCCTAGACAGACTGAAAACTCGTAGTGACCGTGCAAACTTGCTCGAGCAATGTATTTTATGCTCTGCCCGTTTCTAATATAACGCTATTTTGGAGGAGGAGCTCTATGACTGTTCAATCCCTAGTTCTGTGATGGCGAGGAAGATGCAAGCATTATACCCCCAATAAAATAGAACGAGATAACTTTAAGCCAGGCCTGCAAACTTTGTTAATTAGAACGTGGATGCGGGACTGTAACGGCTTGATTCTGATAACGTCCTTGCAGAATAGTTCGAGTACTGTTTGTAAAGAAGAACAAGCGATTCTAACTTTAATTCTGTTTCTAGTTACGTGGCAATATCATTATCGGGCAAGAATAATCCAATCTATTGTAGCACACTATTAAAAATACGTGTGACTAAACACTCTTCACTAATGTACAGAGTGTTTAGTCTCACACTCTTCACAATCCTCGTCAATAATACACTGACAGGAAATTATTTCACAATTGACCCCATGGACAACACAATTATGGATTACATAATCCAGCTAAGTGAGGTTCAGGAAGGCAATAGTAGAAATATTTCAAGGAAGATTGCCACGTTGATATCTTATACTACGTTTACATTTTATTGAATTTGGAAAATTGGGTGGAGTGTAGAATTTTATTTCGCATCCATTTCCCTTATAATATTGGATAGATGAGATGATATTAAAGTGATTCCAATGAATTGAATTGAATGTTATCCAACTATATTCGTACTTTCCATTATATTTTCATCAATATCCATAAATTCAGGATCCAAATAACAGTTCATTTCGTCTAGTTGCTGACCAGCTGAAATGAAGTCGATCAAGGGAAAGATAAATTGAGCTCAGATCTGTGATAAGGAAGCAAGCTGCTTGTATTTGCTGGAGAAAAATACAATATTTCTCTTATAAGTATTCAGCCGTGGTTGCTTAAAAAATGTTCCATCCATTTCCACTGAATCCCTAAGATCTGAGAGACGAAAATAAGAAACCTAGAGGTAATTTCCTCTTTCTCATTGATTCATGGAGGGATGGCAGGTCTAAAGCGAAAAGTGCTATTCGGAACCCTTTCAACTGCAGGGAAAACACTTGACACTCGCAGGCTTCGGCAAGAATAATATTTTCAAGTTCTTTCCATGAGGTGCGTTTGCCAAAAGAAGTGTTGGCATTCTTCTGAAATCTATAAAAGAGGTTCAATTTTACTTTGAGTTGCAAAATAATCAATCCAATCCTTCGAAATTGAGAATGAATAATGTGATTTTCTTCTTTGATTGTTGGTTTTGACTTCAAAATTCTCCAATTTTTCGCAAAATTATTGATTTTCCTCTGTTGTTGGGCTTGACTTCGCCTAAGGTAGGGAAGTTGTCTGATAAAGTGAATGCTAAATTATTTGAATACTCTTATTCTCCAAAATTTGTTGGAACAAGAGTTTCTATCTTGAAGCCTCATTCTACGGTGGTGCTGACACAATAAATTCATGGGTGGTGTTGAACTGGCCGATATGCTCATTGAGCTATATAGAATTGATCTCAGGTCAAAAAAGTGGTACACCAGAATTGTATACTGGTGCATAAATATATCAGTTGTCAATGCCTGGTTGCTATATCGCCGCCACCAATCACAAAAAGGTGAAAAAAAGGTCATGAGCTTGCTAAAAATGCAAGCAGAAATTGCAAATATGCTTGTATCATATAAGAAGATCAATAATATATTGAAGAGAGGACGTCCCAGTTCCTCTAATGTGGAAGTGAAAAAGAAAAGGGCTGCAAATGAAGGACAACCAGCAGCAAGCATTCGCCTTGACAATGTTGGGCACTTGTCTGAATATGCATATGTAATTGATGACACAAAACGATGCAAACTATGTGCTAAAGAAAGAGTGAGGTGCAAGGAATGTAGTGCCCAGTTGTGTAAAAAAGATGCAAACTTTGTTCTAAAGGTGTGACAACAGTTAGGTGCATCAAATGTAATGTCCACTTGTGTTTCACACCAACAAGGAATTGCTTCACTACATACCACAATAAATAATGATTCTTCAAATAATAATGTGACTTCTTCACAAAGTAATGTTGGATGTACATGTTTTATACATGTACATGTCTTCAAATTCTTCTGAATTTATATTTCTAATACATGTATTTGATTTTTAGAAGAATTTACAATGTGGGTTATAATATTTGTGTGTCTGTGTTTATAATATAGCATAATAGAGTAACTATTGATTCAAAATAGAAATAAACAGCTACTATAGTATTATGATTTGCTTCAAATTTCGAAGAATATTTTAATATTTGGTTTATTGGTATCCTTATATTTGTTTATTCTCTAATATATTTTTTATTTTGTGAATTTTGATGTATTGAAATAATAGTCTCATAATTATCATGATTATAATAGAGTTATTATTATTGGTTTATGATAGGATATGAACAACTATGATAGTGTTTCTATAGGAATGAATGACTATGATAGTGTTTTGGTTTGTTTCAAATTTTGAAAGGTATTTCTATATTTTTGTATATTCTTATATTAGTGTGTATTTTTATATTATAATTATTTTGATGTGAAGTGAGAATGTATGATATAATTTTCATTTTATTTTATTAGTAATGAAGTAGAATAGTGTAATCTCATGCCAAGAAAATTAAAGTTATCAAATTTACCTCTGATGCCCAATGTGAACTCGGGTTTACAAAAATTAAATGTGCTCATAAAAAATGAGGTTATGTACAAAAAAAAACATTTTGTCTTCATTTTATTGTCAAATAAACATTACAGAATAAGGAAAAAATTTTTGTTTTTTTAAATTTCAAAAATAGGTAAATTAGAAACATGCATCTGATTCTGCTGGTGAACAAACTCCGCTAATTACTAAACTGGTAAGTTTTGGAAATCATTTTGCGGAGATTCGGAGTCCACCTAGAGCAGTAGAGCTGTCCTCTTATCTTTCATCTCTCATCTATTGAAACCTCTCATCATCATTGTAATCTGTTTAGATGAAGAAATCTAATCTAATAATCGGGAGAACCCATTACTCACACAGAAGCCTAAAGCATCATCCACAGAAATAATTTTCGAATGACTTTGACTAAATAATTTAAAATTTACTGCATGAATCTCATTAAATTGAAGAATGCTCATAATTGCTGGTCGACAAAACTGATAAAATATAGCTCAATCTGTGGGGCTTGGATTGGTGTGATTATCATTAAAATTGGATTGTAGCAGATGCCCGATCTGGTAACTTAATTCAGTATCATGCAGATTGGAACACATAATTTGTCAACTCAATAACTTGTGATAGAAGTGGCGCTACATGGAAATCCACTCGTCTAGATGGAGCATCCTTCAAGTCAGGAGTACTCAATCATATATTAATGTGTAGTTTCAAAACTTTGTAATTGATTCCATGTGGTCAGCTGCATGCATACATGCGAGGGTGAGTCAGTAATACATTACATATTCATCATCAACGTAGCGTCTGCTTGCCAGTGATGTTCTGCAGTCCAGATCGCTTCATACCAACTAAACTTTGTTGACGTGATTCACTTGGTGAATTTTCACTTGAAATGACTTCATCACATAGGAAGAGTCTCATAACTAGCTCATAGTAGAGATCACATACACCGTGTACTGTGTGTGTACATTATGTCCTAATGATGCTTCCTTCATGTTGATAAAATAATAATACATTGTTTCAATGTTCATAATGGTGGAGATCAAGAATGTGGGTGGAAGTGACAACCTAGCTACATTTGGACTGGTAATAAGTTGGAATTGGAACCGTTTTGGACTTTGATCAGAGATAATTTTCTAAAACTTGTGCGATTCTGAATGATGTAATACATGAATAATAATATGATACTTCATAGAGATTCGTCGATCCATTTCTGCAAATAAGTTATTCTCATTCTCTATTGTATGAGATTATAAATGTTTAAGAGAGCTATTCAGACACAATCTTCAAGAAATGATATATGATATCTTACTTCATTAATAATCGTCCCCATCAATAAGAAAAAGGACATTGTCAATTATAGTTACTCAGGAATATTTTTTTCTGGGAGAGTATTTCCACACAGTTTCCGCCTTCATTTCTAACGAGCAGCATAATAAATAGCTGAAGTTGTCTGTCTTACATATTCAAATACTTCACACTCCTGAATAATTAAAGCTGAATGTAGCAGATGGGAAAGATAACAATACAGAAATTTCTCTTCGGTTAGAATAAAGTCTCTCCAGTGAGAAAGCTGGGAGTTTCCGACACTAAAAAACAAGCGCTACCAAACCGTATCAGTTCCCTCTTTTTCCACGACGCTATTCTTTTATAAGGGCGTAATATAAAAATAAATTGTATCCACCGTGGTTAGCTAAACAGCTCCCAGCATAATATCTTATTTCAGAATAACTGTATACCTGCGTTCTTTCGTCGCCGTAAACTGCTCTGAACGGTATCCTTTTATTGCCTGAACTGCACAATCCTCAGAAATCTGATTATCAAAACTCTGTTCGAATAAAGAGTTAGATATTCCTTGACGAATGTAATTACTGTGTTCTATACTGAAAGTGAATTTTAATCGAAAACACAAGCTTTATTTTTTGTTCACTGTCCATATCGATTGATTGTTGTAATGGATTTTAATTTCGAATAGACAGTATAGCTGTAAGCTTACTTCTATTTATTTATTTACATACAAGAGCTCACAGAATAAATCCATGAAGAGCCTTATTGACATCAACCGCTCGATTTTCCTACATTTAAATCTATAATTTAATTCGAGAATTAAAATATTGTTTATGGTTGAAATTTTCTACCTCTTGACATGAGGTGCCAGATCTTATAATTTATTCAAAAACGCTTTTGTCGGAAAATCTTTTCAACCACTGAAAAACTCAGAGTTGAAACTAACCGTAATATGAAAAAAATATATGATAAACAATAATCAGATTGGGCCAGCCAAGTTCCCTCGATTATTTCCAATAAAATTAATAGTTTTTGTGAGTGATCGATCACTGAACTCACTCAACAAAAGGACGTTGAAATGACCACGGTCATCTTTGTTCTCCTATTATTCAGTTTTTCTAGTTTCGGTCGAGTGGAAGTCGAGAATCGTCCGAACAAGGTGAACAAGCCATTGAGGAATAAAAGGGCGCTCAAATTTATGGTGGTGAGTGTGTATGATGATAGGTTGTGGTGGTGAGGAGTGGTAGAGGGATTGAATGAGTATATTGGGAGTCTAGTCAGCCTTTTGTGCGCGATGCGTAGCGTGAGTGATGACGTCACACTCTTGTGCTTTCCCTTTTATTTCGACTGTCATTGCCAGAAGTCCTTTCGGAAACCTATCAAAGCATTCGCACGCTCATTATTCATTTCTGCCGCTCAACAACAACTATGGCAAATATGCTGTAAAATTGATCTGTGAGATCCTGTGGCAACAAATCTTCTTCAGCCGTTATCGTCAGTCGCGGATATCTGTGATGTCTTGAACATCACTCATTATCCAACACTTCATCACCCAAGCACGTTCAGTAAACAGCTCACTAAGCTATTCTAATTAACCTCATGCACTAACTTATGCTGGTGGTTGAGGAAAGTATATTCCATCTATTGATGGAAAATATTCAGTACTTAGATTCTCCCAGATTATGTAATATGGTATTTTGATTTGCAATTTCACATTTTTACCCTCTCAATGAATATGCAGAGAAGAAGTTTTCTATCAAATAATGTGAAAACTTTCAACATTGAGAAATGTCTTTCCTTTGTAAAACGTTAATCAATAACAAAACATTTCAATCTATGAATGTGGAATACTTTTGTTCCCTATTACATTCTCAGCAATACATCTCCATGTTAAATCTCGTATAATAATAATAATAATAGGTAATATAATTCTCCCATATTATTTTCCCCCAATCTCACATGTCCAATGATGTTTTTTTAGTCTATTGATAATTATTTCAAACTTGATTTAGAGGGAGTTAATAGCACATATTGTTATGGATGGATGTGTGAATATTTACAATGTAACTCGCATTGATAAAAATGATTGTAGATGGAGAACTATAGATTGTGTTTGAAAAAATAGATATAATTAGAATTTTCAAGAATATTGTAAAAATATTCATTGAATTTTCCTCTCAAGCGAATATTCACGTGCAATCAGGTGGGAAACTCGCGAACATGCACAAAAAAAATTATGGTTTGGGGAAAAAACTTGAGTGGAATCTGGTGATTATATCGAATAGAAGAGAATCAAGAGCATTATGTTTGGCATGCCTGGATTTTGGATTTAATGAACAATCCCTGTGGACCGAATTGATGGTGAGTGTGCTCTGTATCGATTCATAATAATTAACAACGGGCTGAGCTACACTGAATAATTGGTTATGTTCACACCTAATATTTATTCAAGTGCAAAATACTGTTTTCAACGCAGGAGATTGGTTTTAAATTATTCAGACAATAAAAGTTTGGTGGATCTTATCTCAAATAATTGATAAGCGTGAAAAAGTGTTGATGAATTTGATTGGTGCTACTCCAACTATGTACGGTACGCTGCACAAGCGAGAGTGCATAAATAAATACATTTGTGGTTATGGATTTTTGCAGTAATGGTCTCTTCCAAATGAATAGGTTGAAGCAATCAATTTATCATGATGATCATTATCATCAATAGAATCCTAAGTGGGTCACATAGGAAGTCTTTTCGTAGTTCTTTATTTCCCAGTCCATAATCGCATCAGACTGATCTTGTCCTGAAGCAAGATTTTAAGTGAGCGGGATTCAAATGAATGGAAATCAAAAACATTGGAATAATGACAATCGACATTCTTTATGATTGATTGAGAATAACTCTTATAATGTAAGATGTACTCGCGAATAGTAATCAAGGAAAATAATAATGTGCTGGGTAATTCTAATTCGAAAAATCTGGTGTGGCGCCCTCACACAACTTTCCTTGCCGTTATGAAAATTGATCACCTGACGCTAGTGTTCCCGCGCATCTCAAATCTACTATTCAAAGATTTGAGCCAGCTGGTGACAGGGCAATAACGCTGGAGACACACATGAGGTCTGCTATCTCTTCATAGTGAATGATTTAATAGAATCAACAATAATTTGCAATTGAATAATCACATTTTCTCGAATTTAAAGCTTATTTTCAATTTTAGGTGAAAATGTTACTGAACATTAATTGTAGAGATTTTCATGCTCAATCTACTCCACTTATTTTTTTTGTTTCAATTGTATCTGAAGCCTGATAATTGGGAATCTATCTGCATTGATGGGGCGGAGCTCCTGAGATTTTTACAGATATGGGACTTGTGGCAGTTGATAGAGCTTATCAATGACTATTTTAGGTATGAATTTGATCGAAATCGTTGGAGCCGCTTTCGAGAAAATCACGAAAACCCCTGTTTTTGACAACATTTTCGCCATTTTAGCCGCCATCTTGAATTACATTTGATCGAAATTGTTCGTGTCGGATCCTTATAGTGTAAGGACCTTAAGTTCCAAATTTCAAGTCATTCCGTTAATTGGGAGATGAGATATCGTGTACACAGACGCACATACACTCATACACACACACACACACACACATACAGACCAATACCCAAAAACCAGTTTTTTGGACTCAGGGGACCTTGAAACGTATAGAAATTTAGAAATTGGGGTACCTTAAATTTTTTCGGAAAGCAATACTTTCCTTACCTATGGTAATAGGGCAAGGAAAGTAAAAAATTGTTATACTTTACTCGAGTTCCCAAAAGTATTATGAGTGTTATTCCATCACATCAATAAGATAGAATTCCATCACCTAATCCAAAATGAGATAAAAATTTGGGAAACAATACTCCTGTGAAGAAAGATATGGTAGTGACAGGAACTATGAGGTGGAAATAGTAGAAATGAATTGGGACGAGATAAAGGAATAATACAAAGGAGAATTATAACGATGGGGAATGAAAGAAAAGAGATTGAAAAAAGGAAGGATGCTGGAATGAGTGAAATATATACTTGTGAGCAGCTTAACAATTATTACGAGAACTCACGAACGAACAAAGAGTTTTGCACAAAACAAAGAGGACTGGCAGATGATTAAAGCAGCAGGATCTGAATGGAGGCAGATTAAGAATGATAATAAGTTAATGGCGGGCAAGCTCCAGCACTGAGTCGCAGAAATGTACACGGTAATGAAACCCCACGCTAATATTAAAGCAACTTCATTATTTTCAAAATAATATCGTCTGATGAACAATCGAGTTATTCAAAATAACTGAGCTAAATCTACCCATTAATAGAAACGATTTGTTTCGTTTTGTTTGTTAATGCACGTTTTTACAACTATGCATTTTCATGAGGTCTTGTACGAATTGAGAAATGGAAGAGCAGTCATTGAACTTAATACAATTTTATAGAGGTTGATTAATAATACAAATTCAGAAGATATGCAATAGAATATTTTATCTCACTTCAAATGATAATACGGTCAATTAAATATCAATGGATTATGAGTATTCAATTACTCGATCAATGGAATAATATTCTCTCAACTTGGATATCGATAGCTTGAGTTGTCGAAATGCTTTTATAAAAAGGTTTCGAATCACAAATAAAATTGCATTTGAGAGATTTTCCTTCCTACACAGATGTGAGTCCTCTGATTATTTTTGTATATTCTTGACATGTGTATTGTTGTGAATCACAATGCACCAAAATGGTGTTCAATTTTATGTTTTTCTCAGACTTTGATTTGTTCATTTTGAAGCTGAAATAACACACATATATTTCTAGCGTGTTTGAATGCATAACTAGAAAGATTAATCATCAATCTTCTCAGTATCATCCAATATCGATTTTGAAATATGAATATTGTTTCTAGTATATGTTCCCATCAGCACATTGGATAGATAAACTGTGCCTGTACTCACCAATCTGTTCAAATACTGTACTGTACGTATATGTAGGAAATTGAAACTGCTCCTATGAAAAAAGATCGCACTGCCGCCATTCTCCATTCGGATTAAATGCCAATATATGAGACACATTGTCTGGCTCCATTCGGATTAAATGCCAATATATGAGTCACATTGTCTGGCTCCAGTCGGGGAAGCTTCTATTGAACGAGGTCTTACAAAAATTGTGAGTTCCACTTCATTATTCATGTCTCCATTACTCTCCCTATGGGACTATGAATAACAATTCTTCCAGTAAACCTCTCGAGTGAGATGAAAGATGAATGAGTCCTCTTACATAAAAGAGAACTTATTCTGGTGGCGGGAGGGGTAGGCACTTGAGCAAGACGTATATAAGTACCTCCACTTCCATCTATCAGAGTATCTTGGGTTGTATCTATTATATTGCTGTGTTCGTTTTGCGCAATAACGAAGAGAGAGATTCATGCACATAATATGTAAGACCTGGCTCAATAGCTATGCAAATTCCGCAGAGGAAAACCATTGCCTATAGCATGGAATTCTTATATTGCATTGTCATCAGAAATCACTGTATGCAAAAGAGATAAAATCATAAAGAAGATTGTCGATGTTCAGTCAGGGATGTGTATAATCATAATTGCAATCAACAGAAATAAACAATATCATGAAATTATGTTATGTGTTAACATGGAATTTTTCAATGTCATACTAGCATCAGTATCTTTTATTCCAATGCTCAGGAGTAATTTATAGGGCTTAATAGTTACTATATTTCCAATATTTATACTTACTACATTGTTTTTATTCAGATTATCCGAGAAAATCAAAGAAGTTGACATACTATTTGAGTTAAAGTAGGCACAAGGATAATATCGATTGAATGGTAAGATGCAATCAATATTGATACAATTCTCTTATGTGGGCCTTGAATAGTAATGACCACATCATTTTTACGATGAAATAAATTACTATAGTCGTAAAAAGAAGCTGGGAACCGACTTCATGGATAATTCTACTCTATCCAGAAATATCTATTTATACTGGACAATAGGCCGATGTAATCTTCATGTTTTGGAATATTAATATAGTGCGTCATTGATTTGAATAATATCTATTTATCGACTTTTTTACCATCTTCAGCTCATAAAATTCTTAGCATTGAGTCTTGTTGAACGAGCGATAGCGAAGTTCTTACTTTTGACTCACTTATGGCCAAAGTCGTTTTCTGTCTGTTTGTATGTTCGACAAGAACTTTAGAGAGAATTGATCAATCAGTTTCAAATTTTGAACACGAGTTCTTCGAACCTTTTTACAGGTCAAGTTCGTTGGACAACAAAATTGACTGACTCCTTCGTCTTTTTTCAGGATATTATTATTATCAGCTGTGCTTAGTAATAAGTTGTATTTTTCTAGCTCTAAATTTTGTAAAATTACGTGAAAATTTTTCAATTAACAGTAATATTCTTGTTTTCTATCCAGTTTCTCAACCGTCAGAATTACTCTTTTTTTAAATTATTTCGTCACGACATGTTTCGGCTATATAATGCCATTTTCAAGTTATGATAATGATAATGATTTCGGCATTATAGTCAAAACATGTCGTGACGAAATAATTAACAAAAAATAATATTCAGATTTCTATTTTTATTTATATTCAAAAGTAGCTCTAAAGAAAAAAATACAAGCTAAGAATCATATGTCTGGTACTCCCTTTGGAAGGATGACCGCTTGAGCCAACTTCTCTGAATATTATGATCCATGAGTTGTAAAATTACTTCCACCTAGAACTGTAGGTCCATTCATATTTATCTCATCATCATCCGCCTCATTACCCACGCACAAGCCCAGAGCTCATGTGGGCATCACACTCAACAAAAAAATGTATTTCTAATCATTCAAGTGTGAATCAATTATTCAATATAATTCACTTAGATAATGTATATTAGCAAAGATAAGGCTTAATTGATTCGTTGTGGGAATTTAGTAAGCTTTGTACAATAACGGCTATATTGGGAGATGGGAACTTATAATTGATGATCGAGTCAATATTGATTATGATCAGTTCTTAGGCAATTATTCCATTGTCATACGTCGAACAAATAAACATGTGGTGCAACGGGTATCAACTTCTGAAATGGAATTGGAGCTTGGATTAGACAAGATGCTCAGACAAGGTTGGTTGAAAGTAGAAACTGTACCTCATGTCCTGTTGAACTCTACATGTGGACTATTAAGTAATATATAATAATAATTTTTCTTTTTGCAGGACAACACATCCAGAGTTTATTCATCAAATCAAGAACATTACATTATGAATGACATATCCAGTATGTATATTATATAAGTAGCATCTAGTTAGATATTGTCAATAAATTGAATGAACATTGAATATTGGAGGAACCTATTTTCAATGAAACGATAATTCGATTCTAGTAAAAATAGTCGGAATTTGTCGTTCTGGTTTAACACTCATCAAAAATTGTAACAGGGAAGAGCTCTAATTCATAACTTACTATGTTGTCGTCGCAATAATAGAGGTTGGAAAAAGAATCGCATGTAGGATCTCAAGCGATGTGTGGAATGTGTGGTATACAAGTGTAATGTTCCTCAAATTTGATTTGAGGAAACATCTCACCCCAAACGGATACAAGGAGAAATGGATCGAGGAAAGATGTATATGGAAGTCATAACTCACGAGGGAGCTCGAATTCTCATTTTATTGGCGTTTAGGTATCGGATACGTCGGAAAATGAATAAAGTTTTGAGTTGTGCTGTGCTGTGCTGTGTAGCAGTTCTGCGTGTATCGTTGAATGATTGTAACTGTCTGGATATGTAGATATGTTTGTGCTGCAAAAGAAGAGGAAAATATGTGAGAGAATGGATATGAGTAGGGAATCAATGGGAACAAAAGACCATAGTATGAAAAACAACGGCAAAATGAATAGTAACTGAGTAGAAATTGTAAAAAGTATTGTAAAAGTTTTGCACTTGAATAAATAAACCTCAATGGTTGGAATGGAAATGAATTACCTCTATACATGGCAGATGAAAACTTCATCCAATTCACATGAAATTGTGATAATCAGACAGATGAACACCAAAACTATCTGTGGACAGACGAAATAAGGAATTTCATGAATATGCAGGGATATTCTTAATTTTTCATTGATCTAGCACTTTTTCACAACGAGAGATTTGAGATTTTTCATATATTCAAGAAAATACCTTCTGCAAGTATCTGAATGCAGATTTTTCGTGGAATTGTCAAATGGAAATCACCATTTGAAATAATGTTTTCTCCGTCTCTATCAATTTATTCTCTATTTATAACTTTACTTGAGGAAATCACTTTACTAGTAGGAAAGAAGGTAGTTCCTACAACAATCTCAACTTATTGTGAATCGAAACAATATTCAAACATTTTGCATCTGTAAAGAATAATGCAATTTGTAGACAACTCTTGTTAGTTTTGTTTGGATGATGTAGTCTATAAGGCTGGCCACTAACAGTAAAAAATGCACGATACACAGTCGTCCTACATTGTTGTCATTACAAATATGATGTCAGCGAATCGCTTCGAGTTAAATTTTTTGAGGTAAGGCTTTTGTATCTCCAATTTTTTGTTTTGTCCACTTTTCTGTTTGAGTTCAAGTTATTTTTTATCATTAGAATTTATAATTTCTTAGTGGCTCATATTTATTGTTTCTGGTAGTTTTTTTTTTGTCAGAAGCCTCTCGCTGGTGATGATAATTATGAACCGTTATGCGTATGATAAACATCATGTTGAACTGTTCTCAAAATTGATCTGCGGAAACATCACACCTCAAACGGAGGAGATACAAGGAGATACACTTGCAAGGATATTATAAACATGCATGCATGTTTAACAGTTCTACCGTTCGTGGCTAGCCTAGAGTTGAATAATTTCAATTTTTTTGAAGCTCCTACGTATCAATGTGTGAAAATTGATTGTACAGTAAGTAAATTGATTGATCTCTCATGAAGAAGAAAAAACATACTAATAATAAGGCTTGATAATGATAGATTCCATCAATCACATCACAATACGACTTGTTTTGGAATAAAACTATTTCGAATGTCAAGGACGAAGTTCAGTTTGGGATTCCTCTCAGGCTCAAACACCAGATTATACTGAGTGTGCGGTTACAATGGGAAATGCCCGGCCTCAGCACTGTTGGCACGTTTGCTCTCTGTTTGCTTTCCCTAAACCCACCAGCAACCAGCAACTCCCTCATTTCCCACTTCATCATAAAATATCTCCCTTACAGCCAAAATCCACCTGAATCCTCTCAATATCATACTCCGCGATTATCTCGGATCTTAATACTAACCCTTAAGAACACTCGAATACGAAACTTCTGAAAATATTTTTGTAATCATGTGGAGAAATTCAAGATTCTCATGAGAAGGACTATGAAAGTTGGGAGAACATCAGAATGAGTGGAACTGAAAATCTAATTTTATTTCCAATCATATTCATTTTTTCCATTCTGTTTTGAAATTTAGATTTGTATCGCAAGGTGATTGTAAAATCATAATGATCGAGCATGTAGCACCTTTCTCCTATTAAGAAAATTTCACTTGTATTGCTTTTAATGCACATGCAGCTCTCAATGAATAACGAATAATTAATGAATAATTTTACTCATCTATTCCACTATGAAATCATTTAATAAGAGCAATATGAAATTTACAAACATATAAAAACTGATCCATAAAACATTTAAAAATGAGCAACTGAACTTCAAGTCCTATAAACTGTTTGACTCAATAATAAATTCAAATGAAACCGCCAACACCATCGATACCAACCGACCGCATTCAACCTGCCAATGACAACGAGATGAAGACATCAGTGTTGATAATGGATTTTAAAAAATCCGTACGCGCATCACATGTGAGTTCAAATTTTGAATAACTATTATTCAAAAATTAGACTGTAGTTTCGTCAAAATATTATGATATGTGCCTGTGTGTGTTAGAGAGCAGTTGAATGAATTTGTTGATAACATTTTTTTTTTTAATATCATGACATGAGTATGTGATGCTCTATCCCAGAGAGAAAACTATTCCGAACTCTACTCAGCACTGCGGGAAACAATGTGAATATTATATGAATTCCTGAATGAAGTTTCGATAGTTTTCAATCAGTCGATATTGATTCAATTGAGTATGTTTTCCATGTTAGAATGTTACAAAAGTCAAAAGAGCTCGGCAACAAACGAGCCGCCTGGCTGCGCCCGCTTTGATGTGGCAGTCGGTGGGCTGACGTAAACACACTTCCTATATTGGAAACTCATCAATCGATTGATTTGTATTCTCGTCACCCTCTCTCCCTCGAAACACTCTTCAAACAAGAGACTTTGATCTGTGAGCTCCCCAAATTCACTTGACTTTGTCCATTTATATCACCTAACTTCTAGCACTATGTTCACGTTGGTATTTTTAGTACGGTAGGTACATAAGACAATATCAGCTATGTTCAAACTCTCCACATATAGACTGAATTATATTGTGAAGTAGGTCAGATTAACAAAATATTAGAATAAAATTTAAATGAATCTGAATGCCGATTGATATCTTGACAAAAATCTGTTAAGCAGCTTTGTTAATAGCTTTGTTAATAGCTTTGTTTACACCAAAGTTATTAACGTTTTGTTAATATGAGGAGTTTTTTTTCAAAACTCAACATCTCCACTTTTTGTTCAAATTGAGTTTTTGAATGTTTCATAATCTTCTGTCTGATATCTTGCTGTCAAGGTATCGTTTTTGTACCAAAAGTGAACATATCCTATGCTATAAATGCTTAAAAATGTACTTTTCTCACAAAACTCAACATCTCCTCTCCACAGTAATCATTCACAGAATTTTTATCAAAAGTGAACATCTCCTGCTTAATGCCATACAACGAATCTAGTATTTTTTCAAAAGTGAACATGTCCACTTGAAGCTATGTTTATCAATACTTCGTCATATGATTTTCAAAATTCGTGGCACGTTTCCGCCATTTTTTTTCTCGAATTGAATAGAATATATTTTTACAGTTGTAATGTTGGCAATGACGTGCATCAAAGTACACAGCCATCTGTGTAGGACTGTAACCTGTGCATTGCTGACTAAATCTCGTTCCTACCAGCGGTTTACAGAATGAGAATAAGATTGGTTCTTTTTTGGTTGGGTTTGTTGTCTTTAATTTCTTTATCGGTAGTTGGATTTTTGGTTGTCGTTTATCTGTTCTCTTTCAAGAATAGTCATGGATTTGCCAACTGAAGTGAGGGAAATCAACAGTGGGGTGCGATCACTCTCATTTGATAACGTGGACAAAATTTCTATGTTCTGTGATGGTTGTGCAGGACAAAATCGTAACGCCCACATTGTCCACACACTATGCCATTGGCTGAAAACCGAATCAAGTGATAACATTAAAGTATTCAGTTGATTTTTCCAGTTCGATGTCACTCTTTTTTGCCTGCAGATAGGGCATTTGGAAGAGTTGAAAAGTTACTGAAAAAACAAACTGAGATAAAAATTTCATCGGAATATAATAAAATCTACAAAGAAGTAGGATCTGTAAGGGAGCTAGGAAAGGATTGGGAAATTCTGAACATAGAAGACCTCGAAAAAGTTTACTCAAAAATAAAAGGAATAAGTGAATCAAAGCGGATATACATTTTGAAACATAAAAGTAAATGGACTGGTGAAATAACAACGAAGATTCAGCTATTCCAGAATTATAGATTTTCTCCAGCAACTGAACTCCAGAACTTCAAATCCATTTTTAAAAAAAGAAGATTGAGGGAAGTATACGTTTGCAAGAGAATCGTCCACAGCGCATCATCTCAGCAGAAAAGAAGAGAGATGTCCTCAATTTGCTGGCATGCCATTTTGGAGCTGATTGGGAGACAATCCCTGAATTAAAGTGGTATAAAGACATTCTTTCCAACAATGATAAGCAGACCAACGAGGATGAAGAAGAAGATGTCTGTGACTGCTTGGAAGATGACTGTGGTCTCCATATTTAGAACAGTATTCAGTGAGTGATGCTTTTTTATAGCTATCTGAGGTTAATTTTGTGATTTTCTTTCAAAAGTCAACATATCCGTGCCTTTTTTTTTCAAAAGTCAACATAATATGTAACAATTATTGTTAAAAATTAACAATTAACAAAATGTTAATAACTTAATCCTTATGAATTCTATTAGATTGAACATAAAGTATCATACAATATTATTTTACATAACTTATCCTAATGATAGAATCTATAAGGATTAAATTTAAAACATTTTGTTAATAACGATGGTGTTAACGCAGCTTTATAAATAAAGGGAATAATTACCAGTTGGAAGATCACTAATTATTGATAATACAGTACTGATAAGTATAAAGGTGCTAAGTTAGTTTTCATTATTATTCAGGAGAAAAAACAAAGTTCAAAAAATTATGTACCATATGAAATTTATGAATCGTTAAAAAGTATTAGAACTCAAATCGTTGCTCTATATAATATTACTTCACATGTTTACTGTGTCCAATCATGGTTTCTCACAAATTGACATTTTTATACAGGTGTAAACAAAAATGTGTACGACTTAAATCCTTTGGATCAAAGTATTTTACGACTTGAGTATGACTCGAGTATGACTTGATTATGATTTGAGTTGACTTGTATCATTTATTGACCGAGCGAAGTGAGGTCCAAGATTCAAGTCGACGGTTTTGCATTTCCCTTATAATGTTATTAATGTTTATATGTTGCGCATTTACGGCGAAACGCGGTACAGTAATAGATTTTCATGAAATTTGACAGGTATGTTCCTGTTTTAATTGCGCGTCGACGTATATACAAGGTTTTGGAAATTTTGCATTTCAAGGATGATATAAAAGGATAAAGGAGCCTCCTTCATACGCCAATATTAGAGTAAATAATCCTATAATGACATCATCATGTCCTATCCTCATCCTATCATGACATCATGAATCAGATGACAAGTGATTACACAGATGTGTGGAGAAGCCAGTCTATTGCTGTATTTCCATAAGGTCTATAGTTTCAATTAGTTACTTGTGGATGAAAATACTGCGTGAGGTCTACTGTTCACAGAACTACTAGTATCAATAAACTATTGCCGTGTATTGGAGAGGATAAGTTGACTTGTATAATTTATATCAATGCTTCTTTCTTTTTTTGAAAGTTATAAGTTGACTCATTGTACCATTTTTATCAATACCTATCTGATTTAATTCCACCTTTTAAAGGTTATGAGTTGACTTGTATCATTTATATCAAAAATGAATGTTTTTTTCTGGGATGTATTCATTTTACCATGAGAATAGCTCTGAAACAATTCCACGTAGACTTTAATCCTTTATACCAAAAAAGAGCAAATTTTTACTTTCCTTGCCCTATTACCATAGGTAAGGAAAGTATTGCTTTCCGAAAAAAAATAAGGTACCCAAATTTCTAAATTTCTATACGTTTCAAGGTCCCCTGAGTCCAAAAAAGTGTTTTTTGGGTATTGGTCTGTATGTGTGTGTATGTGTGTGTGTATGAGTGTATGTGCGTCTGTGTACACGATATCTCATCTCCCAATTAACGGAATGACTTGAAATTTGGAACTCGAGGTCCTTACAATATAAGGATCCGACACGAACAATTTCGAACTAATGCAATTCAAGATGGCGGCTAAAATGGCGAAAATGTTGTCAAAAACAGGTTTTTTCGTGATTTCCTCGAAAACGGCTCCAACGATTTTGATCAAATTTATACCTTAAATAGTCATTGATGAGCTCTATCAACAGCCACAAGTCCCATATCTGTAAAAATTTCAGGAGCTCCGCCTCATCTATGCAAAGTTTGATTTTAGATTCCCAATTATCAAGGTTCAGATGGAATATAAACAAAAAATTCCAGATGGGAAGATTGAGCATGAAAATCTCTACAATTGATGTTCAGTAACATTTCCATCTAAAATTGAAAATAAGCTCTGAATTCGAGAAAATGTGATTATTCAGTTGCAAAATGTTGACAACTATTGATTCTATTAATAGTCCGGCGCAAATGTCATGAATAAGGCTCTCCGTAGTCATTTTTGAGTAACAGCAGTGGAAGATGTCTCAAGTTCTCCGTTAGGTCTAGCATAATGAGGATCGTGATGATGATAAGTCGAAATCACAGGCAAACACCTCGGAAACAAGAAGGTCGCCAAAACTTTCAGGGTTTTGCTATATCGCTTGTATTTTAATAATCGTTCAAGATATTCAACCGTTTTTCCAGACGAGAATATTTTTCAAATCTTCCTCTGCAATTTTTGTTTCATAACATTTCCCACGAAAACGCATATTTTTTTAGTTATAACCTTCAAAAGCCCAAAAAAAACTTTTTTCTGAATTTGTTCAAATTTCATTCCATTATAACTTTCTTTGTGCGAGAGATACAGAGGAATTCTAAATCTATGAAATTCAGAGCGTTTTTTCAACTCTCGAACGATATATTATCTTCATGCGCTGTAGGCTACTTCAAGAAATGAGTTCTCCAGCGCCCTCCAATAAAACCCTGCATGATTTCTGGTGCGTTTTTCCATATTCATGAGGTAACAAGCTAGAACTATAAAATCGATTTTTTCATGACTACTTCAAGATAGAGAATTGCAAATGGTATCAATCTCTTCGTTATTGTGAGAGATATCGGATTGGTTCTACCACCAAAGTGTTTAGAAAACCAAACAATGATGTCCGAGAGAATCATCTCATTTCGACCACTCTCTCCATTATTTATTTAACTTCAAAAACTTGAAACATACATTTTTCGAGGACAATATTTTACTTTCCACCCTGTATATGTATTCGCAGTAAACAAACAATAATTATTATTGGCACAGTGTTGTAGAATATTCCCAAAGCATCAAAATGACATCTGGTTGGAGGCTGTAAGTCCATATTTTACGGCTGGAGCGTCATCGGAAAAAGAGTAAAAAGTACTGTTTGCAGCGGAAAACACGCTTTTTCCACCAAATGCCAATTCCAACAATTAGAAAAACGTGTAACTCATGACTCCTTGACTTGGAAATGGTATCAATCTCTCTATAATGATGTGCAGAAAGAGATTATCCATGATGGCAATCTCAAAAATGTTTGTCATCAAGGAAAAACAATATGGATTCCCATTACAAAAGTTCTCCGAGGAAATTGAAGTTTATGATTTTATATTTGTTTTCTGCTTGGAAATCATTATGTTGTGTTGTCTCTCGGTCATTTCTGTGTCACATCTTGTATCATTGATAAAAACTTTTCATTACGAAAATAGGAGCCTCTCTTTTCATAATAAAATTTATTTATTTATTCGTGGATAGAATCCCAAATCATATAAATATGATTAGGAAGGAACAACAGGCTTGGCCCAAATCTATTCCATTCCCAAATTTAGATAAATTAATAAATTAATGTATGTAACTATTCTTTGTAATCAACTGTCTCATTGATGTAGTCATTTGAAGCGCTCAATTCACAGATAGCAGGGTGTAGAAATAATGGGAGTGATCAAATGCTCAACACTTCTCCTTGGATACGCTGTAGTTTTGTATACGCGATTATATTGCAGAAAATCGGTTCATAACTTCAAGACGATTCAGGTTATTCCATAGATGAAACCCATTCAGATGATGTGTCTTCAATGATCTTTATCGTAGCGATCCATTTTATAGTGGAAGACATTGCGCACAATAATACAAGTAAAGTTCAGTGCGAGTAGAACATAATCAAGAAGAACGGGGGTGAATCGGTCATGAATGAACAATGTTCGCCACTATAAGATGCTGTGAGGATGCTGTTGGGAAGCGTCTCACCGGATCATCAAACATACTCGACGGACAGATTGACAGCTCTCATGGGACGTGCTTGCTGGTCTTTTCACATGAGAATACAAATGAGCTGTCAACTGACGCTGAGATCTCATTTGGCAGCAGCCAATGACTATGAGGACAATGAGGACAACTTCCTAGGTTGAATCTCAATTTACTCACCACGATTTAACAGCTACAATTCACAATTTTCTCCCCCATATTCTATCAATTCTCTGATCGTGGGTTGGGCATCAACTTCAATAACATACAAAAATCTTCATTGTAAGTCTCAATAAACAAACCACCTGCTCGTTTCACATTCAACCAGTGTTGAGGCACAAATCAAAATTGATTATAATACAATTTTATGAATTCTCTAATAATATTATTATCAATGCCGTGCACACTCTACTTAATTGAATGTGGAAAGTATTTCATCATTTATGGTATTACGAAATCATAATGAATTATCATTGATTATGGTCATGAACAAGCATGACAGTGATGACATAATTATTATTGTATACCAAAGCTGTTAATACAGCTCTATTCCATGAAGTTGAAATTGAAAAGCTGCATATTGTCACAAGAATATCATTCATCTTCCGCCCATGAATCATGATTGGAAGTGAATAATATATTTATAGTGCACTAAGTGTTTGAGAGTAGGCCTAACACTTTTTGCAAACCATTAATTGAACTCCACATTCAAACTAATTTGTTGACATCCAAAAAACCTCTCCCATCTGAAGGAGTCTGCAAATTCTCCTTATGAATAAATGAATTACCTCCTCAATTCACAAAAGTAGAAATTGAATAGTATTTTGGAAATTATTCTGATGAAGTTTCCAGTAGTGTGATCAGATAATCGAAGTATAATCAACAAGGTAAAAATATTGTCAAATTAAATAATAAAATCAGTATTGGATTTCAATCATTCTACACAAAGTCGTTTTACATGCAAGAAAAATATTCCAATGAATGTTGAAAAGTGAAGTTTTACTACAGTATAATATGTTTTGAGATGTTAAGTTCTCCAACTCGAATCAATATAAACTCACTCGTAACAATCCTACTTGTATTTAAGATTGGAAGATTGGAATAACAATACTGATCAGACACTTTTTTAATCAGTGATAATCATGCTGGATGAAATGATCGTTCGGTGTTGGAGAGATTGTTGAATGAATCAGCTCTAAATCACCTCATCTATCACATTCGAATTTATTCTAATGAATGTGATAATCATTCGGGAAAGCAAGCTGAAGTATTTACCCACTCATAGTTTGTAGGTTTTCCTCTTTTTGGAACTGAAACCGTGGAGGTTGGAAAATATGAGAATCAGTCATGAGTGAAAAATCGTGGGATGAACATTTATAATAGGTTTGTACGGTGCTCCTTAATGGCGTAGAAAATTTCAGTATGAGGGCGTATAATAAATCAACAAGTGGAATCTTCCATCTCATATCTTTCTCCAGTATAAACCTGCAAAAATGAAGGTATCATGAACTGGAATAGATATTTCCACCCAGGAACTCTTTTTTGATCTATAAATTATAGTATTATCATTCATTTATTGCTATTCGAAATCAATAAGCGAGCAAAATCCTAAGCTATCATCGCATCTTGAATAACTATTCATATCAAGGTTCATTATCAGGTAAATCCACC
Organism: Nilaparvata lugens; assembly: GCF_014356525.2. NCBI lineage: Eukaryota > Metazoa > Arthropoda > Insecta > Hemiptera > Delphacidae > Nilaparvata > Nilaparvata lugens. The sequence continues at coordinate 67,103,069 of NC_052504.1, read as the reverse complement.
TCGATCAAGATCATATCAAACATATTCTATTAAAATTATATGAAATAATTGGAAGAACATTCAGCGTCTACTCTATTCACTCGAATAAATAGAAATTTAGATAATACAGAATGAACTATTAAATGGATCAAATCCATTTCACATTTAGCCTGTGTGTTATAGAAATATTCTGAATAATGTGATAAGAGACTGAAAGAAACTAGTATGGGTATCAATCAAACAAACAACAATAGCATGGTTCGGAAAATGTATTCATACTATTTCATTTGAAATTATAAATAAGGAATATAAAGAATATTCACGATCAAATTAAAATCCTTTGTCTTGTCCAAATCCTTTGATATTATTCGCTCATCGACATTTAGTAATTTCTTGAACAATCTCATTCTTTCTGTTATCTGCAATGTCAACAGCCAATGAAAACATTGAAGCCTCTATTTATCAAAGGAGACTTGTTGGGTGATATCATGAATCGTTGCTGACATTTATGTCCGATAGATCAATGTTTTGAAACTATTTCAAATAGAATGGTTACAAGTACAAAGATGATCAGCCATTTTCTCAAAAGAAAAAATTCATAATAAGCTAATTTATTCATTTCTCTAATTCCATTTTCTCTAATCAAAATCTAATGTTTTCAAGATGTCGAATTCAAAATTGACTCTATTTCTAATAAATATGCAATCAACAATGAATAAATATGAAGCATTGTAGTAGTCATCGATAACAGTTTTTTCATGGTTTGTTCAGGGACAATACTGCAGTCCAACTGCAACATTTTTCAACAGAATTTAAAGGTGAAAATGTGTTTGATGCTCGTGTCCCAATTTATTCTGTTTGTCTGTTTGTTGTTGAAAGAGCTTCTCCAATTCACATTCGAGTGCTCATAGGTTTTGAATAATATCGAAATGGGAACTATAAAATTTGCATGTTCGAGGCGTACATAACAGTATAAGAATTTGCATATTAGTACTGTTTATGATTTTTTGAAAGCTGTGGGTGGATTCACTGGTATATTGACAGGAGTTTTGCTGTAGGCTTCGAAATTCATGTGATCATTTGCACGAATATTCTATGTTTGTGAAATCAACTAATATGATTTTTTTCTTGATATTCATGCTAAACGCTCCATAGTTGATCAACCCTTACTTAGAAATCGTGAGCTTTGAAAATTATTGTCCAATTAAATAATGGTATTGTTGTTCTTGTAATTCCCTGCTATCTTATAGGTGAACAATCGATTGATTTGAAACCGTCAAACTTGTATCCTACACAGCTATATTTGCTTTACTTGTTATTATCAAAAAATACCTCTTATTTTCGATAAATTATTCTCCACCCTCTTCATGTTTTGGTAGAGAGTTAGTGGGGAGGATATTTTTAATATTATTTCCGAAGAATGGACATTGATATGTCCAAAGCTCCGCCAATTTATGTAGATGCATAACAATATGATTATTATCCATAGTTATTATATTACAAATTGCTTTTTCATATCATATACAGTTCAATAATTATTTTCTTAGTCTATATTTTGTAAATTCATCTATAATTTTGCTGTATTGTGAGCTATTGTATATAAGAGTGTATAAGCCAGTATATATTGTAATCTACATAAATAAAGTACTCAATCAATCAATTCTCCAAGAAATTTAAAGAACCATTTTATAATATTTCGATATCATTAAATTTATCGTTTTCTTATGAATCTATTTCGATGAAGCAAATAGCAAATTAGTTCCAAACTTTTATATCATACAACTTATTCACGAAAAATATATCTAGATAACCAACATAATAACTAACATACACATCATCAGTACAAGAGTAATTGATGTCTAGAATAACGAAAATATTGCATTTTGCTATTGGATTGATTGATTGATTGTTTAGGATGAGTTCATAATTATTATGTCAGAAATAATCTGTATTAAAATATCTATTTAATTTTTCAGTTGTTGAACATATTTAACAACTATAGAATATAGTCCTAGAGAACAACTAAGTCCTAGAGAATGTAAGGAGAAGAATAGGGGTAATAAAGTTGAAGGATATTTTGGAACTAAGTTTAAAGAGCGAGTGAAGTTGGAGCTACTTATGTCCAACTCAATCTGGGCCAGACGTTCATGACGCGTTGGCTAAAAAGAGTGTTGCGTGCCCCTTCACAGAGTAGCCTCGGCAAATAGCTCAACCAAAGCGATTGGCAGAGCAAATGGTCGGTCATACTTCACTACCGACCACGCCTCAAGTGTAGGGGCTGCTACTGCTGCTACTGCTGCTGCTAACTACCATTTGATACTCGACGACGCTCGACCTTGGGCTAAAACTCCACGATTAAGCTGGATAAAACGACTTTTGGGACCATTGTAGGAGGGGATACAATACGTGCTCACTTTCAAAACCATAGGCCACTCGTTAGAAGTCTGAAGATACTTTGTCATATTCAAGGTTGACTCAACTTTATTATTATTACAGCTTTATTGGAAATGCTGTCTTGAAAGTGACATTTTTAAGGATTCCATTCGAAAGTGAGAAATTTTTATAAATAAAAATATAAATCGAAGTACCCTTTTTAAAATTATTTAGTAACAAGATGTTTCGGCTATAATATAACTATATGACTATAGAGCTATATGACTTGATAATTGCATTATATAGCTGAAACATGTCGTTACTGAATACTTTTAAAAAGGGTACTTATATTTTTATTTTTATTCGAAAGTAGCCCTGAAGAAGAAAAGACAATTTGATGGGAAATTTATTAATCTTTATATATATAAAAATGTTTGTCTGTTTGTGTGTTAGTTTGTTCCCTATAAACTCAAAAACTACTTGACAGAACGGCATGAAACTTTGGGAATTTGTTTTGTGAATATTGGGGATTTCTGTGCGCATTTTTCTCAAGATATGAGCATATATTATAAGCAAAACATTGAAAAATGCAACTTTTGAACCACCCTCATCCCTTTAGCACAAGGGATAGGGATGGGGACTTTTGATATGTTTACCCCCTAACTGGTCCAACAAAGCTGCAAAGTCAAAAATTGTGTTCCAAACATTCTCTCCAAATCATCATCATCATCATCATCATCTTCTTACAAGGATTAGGCTCTATTGGCCTGTACCGGCATCCATTTCTTCCTTGGTCTTCCTATGCCTCGCTTTCCTTCGGGTTTGTACTCCCATGCTAATATTGGGAGCCTATTGGATGGCATTCTGAATAAATGAGTAGACCAATTTTCCCGATATTTCTTCAGAATATCCAATAGCGGTTCTACATTCAATTCAGCTCTTATGTTGTCATTCCTTATTTTATCCAGTCTATTACAACCTTTGACCGCTCGTAAAAATCTCATTTCAGCAGCTTGTATACGAGATTCAGTTTGTCTGTTTGAGATCCATGCCTCACTACCGTATGTTATTAACGGTATCGCCATTGTTTTGTAAAACTTCAGCTGGATATCTTGTCTCGTTCGCCTTCCTATAGCTCGTCTTATAGTGCCACAGACCGCACTGAATCTCGCCACTTTTTCACCAATATCTTCATCCTTATCGAATGAAATGCGGCATCCCAAGTAGCTGAAGTCTCTCACTTGATCTAATGCTTGATTGTCTATCACGATTTTTGATCTGACTGGCCACTTTCCCCTGAATGCCATTATCTTGGATTTTTGAGGTGAGATTTTCATGCCAAAGTCCAACCCAATTTCGTTTAACTTGAAAATAGCATATTGTAGTTCATCTTCAGTGTTGAAAATGATCACAGTGTCGTCAGCATATAGTAAAGAATTCATAAAAACATTATTGCAGAGCTCTATCCCTGCGTCAACATATCGATTCCAAATTTCCAGAATCTCGTCAGTGTATATATTGAAGAGAGTAGGCGACATTGGGCACCCTTGTCTAACACCTTTATTTATTTTGATTTTTCCAGTTTTTCTATAATTGCCGGACGTGATAACGATATCTGTATTGGTGTATGCACCCGCAATTGCAGCAACAAGATGTTTGGGATATCCTTTTACGAGCATTATGTCCCACAACTTGGCCCTTGATACGTTGTCAAATGCTTTCTGCCAATCAATAAACGCCAAGTGAGTTTCACAATTGTATTCACGATTTTTCTCAATGATCTGCTTTAAGGTGAATACAGCATCCATACATGATCTTCCTCGGCGAAATCCCATCTGCTCTTCTCCTATCAGTGTTTCTGCAATAACTCTCAGGCGTCTATTCAGGATGTCAGCATATAACTTGTATGCAGTGTTCAAGAGGCTTATTCCACGATAATTCTCTGGGTTAGCTCTATCCTTTTTCTTGTGTATTGACACCACATTTGAGGTTTCCCACTCTGTAGGGATCCTGTGAGGTTTCCAGCACATATTGAACAAAGCTAGTAGTCTCAAATGCAGGAGAAAATTACCTCCATAGTTCTATATTTATTCCATCCAGACCACTTGCTTTCCTGTTCTTTGACAGTTTAACCACTAGCAACAACTCATCAATGGTGATATTGTCAACTTGACATTCAGCACACTGTACTGTTACACTGTTGAGCACTGTTTCATCAAACCATAAATCCTTTTAATGTCTTATCCATTCCGCTTTAGAGATACAATCAATTTTCACATTCTCCTTCCTTGATTTTCCCATCGATTTAAGAAATTTATAAGCAAATTCTTGTCTCTCATGTATATCAGTCTCAACATTTGATATGAAGACATCCCAAGCTTGTTGGGTTGCTTGTCTTGTAATCCTTTTTGCATGATTTCTTGCCCGCTTATAGATCTCCTTATTCACATCTGTTTGGTTGTTAAGCCAATTCTTGTAAGATTTTTGCTTTTCATTTATTGCATCTCTGATTTCACTATTCCAAATATTCAATCCTTTCCGGTTTTGTCGCTTTACTCGTGTGCCAAGTGCTTCTGTGGCTGCCTGTTTGATGGCTCTCTGTAGATTTTCCCATTCCTCACCTATGGTGTCTTTTGTTGGCATTCTGGATAGGTAGGTGTTCAATCGATTTTGGTACAATTGTTTAACACTCTCCTCTTGCAAAAGACCAATCTTGAAAACCTTTTCTTCGGTTGTTTTCCTTGAAGATGATGAATGGTACCATTTAGCAAACAAATCGATCGTAGGGAGTAGTATTCCCTACCAGCAAATAATGATCAGAGTGGATATCTGCACCTCTGAAAACTCTTACATCTCTTACTTGCTTTGCCAGTCGCTGATTCACCAAGATATAGTCGATTATTGATCTACTTCCTCTAGCTGACCATGTATACTTATGGATATCTCGTTTCCTGAAAAATGTGTTGGTGATTTTTAACTGATTGTAGGAGGCAAAATCCCGGAGCTTCTCACCATTTCTGTTCAAATTTTCTTCTCCAAAAGTGCCAACACACTTGGGTAATGGATGATTTCCTACTCTCCCATTCATATCGCCCAGCACAAGAAGATCATCTTGTTCTTTTATACCATCAACAACCTGTTGTAGCTGAGAATAGTACAAATCTGTTTCTTCTCTTTTCCTTGGGTCTGTGCTGTCCTCAGGAGCATACACACCAATAATAGAAAAGTGTCCTCTGTCATGTTTGATTCTCACTGTAATTATTCTGTCACTTATGAACTGATAATCTTCTATTTTTGGTTGCAGATCTTTGGCTATGAAAATGGCAACTCCTTTGCTAGCTCTCTGTTCCTTCTCTCCAAATTCCTTTGTCAATTGGTCTATTTTTGCATAACTGAAGATCTCACACTCAACACTGAAGCTGCTGCAACAGTCGTGGGGATGTGCGTAAACTTGTGAAATTATAAATAAAATTGAAGAGAATTTGATGCTCTATAAGCTCCTGATCAGCTTGGATATTCCCATCGATATTCGAAAAGTTATAAGAGAAAAATAGAAAAAAATTGAAGGAAAATGTGTTTTTTTTTTCAAAAATGTCACATCTTTTAGAGCGGATATCTCGAGAAGTGAAACAGATATAGAAAAAGTTGTGGATAAATATCATAGAAAATTATGTAAGTTTTAATGTCTTATAGAACAGTCATGTCTGTAAAATGCATAGTTTCCGAGTTATATGCGAGAAACCAAAAAATGGTACCTTTGAACCACCCCCACCCCCTTAGTACACGGGGTAGGGGTGGGGACTTCTGATATGTTTACCTCCTAACTACCCTAAACAGAACTGCGGGGTCAAAAATTGTCTTCCAAACTTTTCCCTCTATACCCTTTTTTGAGTATTCATTGCCTGTACTAGTTGTGATAATATGATTTAGCATCTAAACTTACCAGCTGTAATAAACTCGTCACTCTGTGATAAAATTGTTTACTGGTATTAAAACGGTAGTTTCAAGCACATTGGAAGTCCGTATTGAGATGTAAATGGAATTATTGATTGTCAGATAAATTTCATGATTCACCAAATAAAGTCAAGTGTGACATGAGATACATTGACTTTTTGGCGGTACGAAGTTCGCCGGGTGAGCTGGTACACAATAAAGATTCAACTGCTTTAATAATATTTATACTGCAACTGCTGATGTGTTTTATTCCAAATTATGATGTTTATTTCACGTGAACATGATTAAATAGTCAGTCATTGATACAGTAATATCAGAAAATAACGAATAACTTGTTCACTGGTAGAATAAATGTTGTTTAAATAATTACTTATGAAGAATAACCATTTACGTATTCGCACATCAGACTCAACGATTTAAGACTAGACTTGAAATTTATTTCTGATTATTTGAAACTATCAGCATAGGACTTACATATAAGTTCTCCAAGTGCTTCGAAATGAGTTTGGGGATATGGAGATACTATAAGAGTTATTTGAATAAAAAAAACAAGTATTGGAAATTATTACTGAGCCATTGGAGGAATCAGTGGAATAGCGGATAGTGATAATAATTTGCCAACTAAATCAATATTGCATTATGTTTAAACACTAGCATTATCAAAGGATGGAAGTGAAGACAGGTCAGATAAGACGAACAGGCGGAAAATAATGGAATTGAGGCTATTTTCTCAGGTTTCTGGAATACCTACGGATAGCTATCGTTCGTGATAAGAACAATTGCAGATGGAAATGTACGAGAATTGAAGCGAAAAGATCGCGTGCAAGATGCCCTTCCTATACGTCAGGCTAGGCCGTGCTCGCACGCACCTCAGACACATAATACAGACACATAAGTAACTTGACTGCTACAAGAGTTTTGTTATGTCAAAAACTGACTACACGCTTCAAAACTTCGCTCACAAAGAGCAGAGCAAGAAGTCAGAAATTATAGCAAGTGTGAAGTGATGCGCTTTCACTCTGTAAACTTTACTGTGCACTTTCTTATGTAGGCAACCAGAGCTTATTCCCCCCTGAGGAGAATAACACTTCATGTTTATGAAGAGCCGGAAGGATGCAAAAATTCAGGTTAACTTTGAAAAGGCAAATCAACGCATTTTCAGTTCAACGGTAGAGTACTTCAAAAGTTGAATTGAAATTTATTTTTTCAAATTTATAAAGCATCAATAAATGTACTTATTCTAAGTATATTATATCTATGCTTGAGCTATTTTACAAAAATGAATTCAAACTGAACTCATGATAGTTTTCATAAATGTTTCAAATGTAATGCTCACCATGAATTCAGGATAATAACGGAAGAATTGAAATTCTATCTTATATGATTTTAATAATATTCGGATGAACGCAGGATCTGCGTCACATCTATCCTCTTCTATAATAAAGAAAGAGCTATCAAACTACTGAATGATAGGAATTCAAATGATCACGGTACGTGGTCGATTAAGACGAATACTCACATAATTATCTGTTTGAGAGTCGGTGACCGTTCTGTGAAAATGTAATTGCATGAGTTCTAATGCAATGGGACTTTTTCTACTCAGCCCGGCTAAGCGAGTAGGCCATCAATAGTATCATGGAGCTCATTTGAATAATATATTATCTTTGTACTGGACATGCAGACCGCTTCCTGGAGGGGCCGCAAACGTATGTATTTTTGTTTTATATCGGATGTTCAATTCAATGTGGCAAACTCCGACACATTTTTAAAGGCTGAAATAGCAATCTCCTAGTTTTTATTCTTGAAAAATTCCCGGAACCCAATATAATCCCCCCAACACCGGGGATAAAGGTTAGAAGGGGGCTGCATAGGTGATTTGGCCTGGAGTCTCTAGATTGGTGAATTCGACACTGCAGACTGTTCACTGGTAATGTTATGTGGGAATCATCCTTAAGGGTCAAGCCTCATGAGGCGTTTTTGAGGGGTTTTTGTGAGGCGGGGCAGGAAGCTTTCCGAATGGCTGATTGGGTTGGCGTTCAGGAATCAGCTGAAAATAAGCCAATCGATGAGCTTTCTGCCCTGCCGACTCGACTAAAAAACGCCTCATGTCACTTGGCCCTGTCTGTTAATAATGGGATCAGAGTGGAAGTGACCTTTAACACTGAAATTACATCCATTCACCTCAAACCGTCATCTTTCAAGAGGAATTTTTTCTGAAAATTGTGCCGATAGTCTTATCAAATTATTTGAGAGAATTGAATTTATAGTTGATTTTTAGTTGATAGCTTAACCATTTTCGAGGGTGACCAGAAAGGATTGAATTTGTATGTGTGTTTTAATAATAAAAACATGTTTCAATCTTCTTGGCTTCCAATTGTTATGTGTCATTCATATTCCATATGAATATATATCAAAATCCTACAAATTCATAGCAAAAAAAATATATATATATATATAATTGCAATTAGATCCTGAAACTAGTTGAATGGAAAAGCTGAATTTTTAACAATTTCTCCTTGACAAGTCATTGGTATAACTGATTTCTGATTCGAGCTTCTCTATTGTTGTTTCAGAACTTTGTGCAATTCGAAAGTTATGTTTATTGAATGGAAAATATTCGAGAGGCATCATAGAGAAAGTGAAATATGGAAATGGAAAGTCTGGCTGTGCTCACAATGGCGTTGAAGAATAGCTAGAGAGGACAGGTGGTTGCGACGCACTTACTATAAAGCACTATGGAGTTTCTACTTGGCCTCCAGTGCTTTAAGACTTCAACTGAATTCATAATGCAACCGGAGAAGGAGAAAAAGCAGAAGGGAATGCTGAGTACGAAGAGGAAAATATAAGAGAAAGAATAGAAATAAAGGTTGCCTCAAGCGGAAAAATAAGTGGAAAGGGAAGTGAGAAAGTTGCTGCACTTAACTTTTCTCTTCCCTGATAAATAGACCACTGTAAGTTATATGCATGTCAGCACACCGGTCGCGCATGCTCCTGTGCGTGCCTACATGTATCTCCACTCTTCACCAATATCAAGAAAACTCCCAGAATAACAAGGAAGATTCTACGGGTGAGGGTGAATCTGGATTAGAAGAGACATCTCTTTCCTTGACACATCAGTTTTGGCACACTCATGTGCAGTGTATCATCACATTCAGTTGCAACTGTATAAAGTCTTTTTTTTTATTCAACGATAGATTGCTATCTAGTCTAGGGACTAATGAACAACTTTTTTCTGTCCTATAATACTAATAAATACTTTTCATATGAGAGAATCCTCCATAGGGTCTCCTATTCAAATTCTAATATTATTACCGTACTACACAGGTGGGTTTCACTCATTTCCACTTCTCTTTTTTTCACTGGACACAAGACACTTGAATCAGCGCTAGACCAGTTCAAATGGCTCCTTCCTTTTCAGCCTCCTCACCACTCCTTCATTTTCGAGCAGCTGGATTGCTTCGATGTTGTCGTGTTGGTGGAGTCGAGCCTCGTGTTTCTCTGCATGCCTCTGAATTTCGCTGCATACCAGGTCGACTTGCTCGACTTGATGCAGGTCTCTGTGAAGGTCGCTGTTTCTGACGTACCAAGGAGCATCAGCAATGTTTCTCAGCACCTTGTTTTGGAAGCGTTGTATGACTTTGATGTGACTGTCTTTGGTACACCCCCAAAGTTGTATACCATACGTCCATACTGGCTTTAGCATCTGCTTATACAGGAGTACTTTGTTTTGAATTGACAGGATGAAGTTCCTCCCAATCAGCCATCAGAGTTTCTTGTATTTTATTCCCAGCTCTTCTCTCTTCTTCTTAACATGGACCTTCCAGCGAAGCTTTGCATCTAAAGTCATACCTAGGTACCTGGCATCATTGGAAAATGGTACTATTTGATTGTTAATGGTTATTGGTATGGGTTGAGCCCTGTTGTTGGTGAAATTGATATGAACTGATTTTGCTTCATTGAGTTTAATCTTCCATTTTGTTGTCCAGTCTTCAATTTTTCCGAGAGATCTTTGAAGTTTTGCTGTGGCACTTTCAATCTTGTCATCTATATCTAATATTGCTGCGTCGTCGGCAAATGTTGCTATTGTATTATTCTTGAGACATGGTAGATCACTTGTAAACAGAAGATAGAGAATCGGCCCTGAAACATTCCCTTGTGGCACTCCTGCTTTTATTTCTCCTAGTCCAGAATAAGCATCTTCATGGTTCACTCTAAAGTATCGTCCAGTTAAATATGAATGTAAGATGTCTGTGAATTGCTTTGGAAATAATTTTTTCAACTTATTGATTAGTCCTTCATGCCAGACTCTATCAAAAGCTCGACTCACATCCAGAAATGCTGCAGAGCAAACTTTTTTCTCTTCCAACGACCTTTCTATTATATTTATAATCCTGTGAACCTGATCAATTGTTGAATGTTTTTTTTTTGAAGCCAAATTGATGATCTGGTATCAATTTTTTCCTTTCAATAATCGGACTCAGCCTTTTCAACAATATTCTTTCAAATAGTTTTGACATTACTGGAAGCAAAGATATTGGCCGGTATGATGAGATGTTGTGAGGCTCTTTTCCAGGTTTTGGGATCATTACCACCTCAGCTACCTTCCACATACAAGGAACATATTTGAGTCTAAAAACGGCATTTATAATATTAGTTAATTTTACTATAGCTTTCCTTGGTAAATTCTTCAATACTACTCCTGTTATTAAATCAAATCCTGGTGCTTTTTTTATTCAATTTTTTTATTTCTTCCTCTACTTCATCCAGTGTAACATGTCTAAACTCTTCGCTCTCCTGAATAAAGTCCTCTTCAATTCCTAGCTCATCATGATTGTGTGGTTGAAATGTGTTTAACAGATTATCAGCAAATGCTTGAACTTTTTCTGTATTGCTTCTAGCCCATGAGCCATCCTGTTTCCTAATTGGTGGTGCATGCTGAATGGGTCTTTTCAATTTCCTGGCTGCCTTCCAGAGAGAGTAGTCGGTGCTTTCATCTCCTGTTAGATTTCTCAGATAATGTTCATTGATTCATTCTTAATTTGTTGGATTTCTCTTCTGAGCTGTTGAGTTAATGATTAAGTTGCCTTTTATCTTGTGAAGTTCTTGTTTGTTGCCATTTTTTCCTAGCTCTCCTTTTTTCAGCTATCATTTCCCTCACTTCTGTTGGGTAGCTATTTCCTACTGTTCTTCTTCTTGGTTGTGGGGTGTTCCACCAGGCTGCCTGTTGCACGTCAATGACAAATTTTTCCAGTTCTCAATCAAGCTGTTCCATGCTTCTCAATGGTACATCAAGGATTATTTTTTCTTCCAGCATCTGTTGAAATCCTTCCCAGTCTGTACAGGTATTAACAAGCCCTGGCCGTTCATTTTGTCTTTGTATAATAGTTTGACTCAGCTGTAGAAGAATTGGAGAATGGTCAGAATCAAGGTCGAAACTTTCCTATGTTTATGTTTATTTTTGAAATTTCGCAGTTCAAGGATAATACAAAAGGGAAAGGAGTCTCCTTCGAACGCCAATATTACCGTATAAATCAAACTTCATCATAAATCATCATATTCATCATAAATCAGCTGTCGTGTGGATTATAAATTGCATGCAATAACGCACACAATTTATATCTCAATGTAACTTGGTAAAAAATCAGCTGTTTTGTGAACGAAGTACATATTATTTTCTCCCGACTTTTCTCTGATTTCAACTAGGTAAGCTTTGATGATAGTAGCATAGTTTTTTACAACAAATTATTGACGATACAACAACCCAAACAGCCATTAGTTGTTAACTCACCGATATGCCGTCAAGCACTGCCGTTAGTGATTTGAAGATTATCCAAAATAAGTTATTGAGGTATATTTATTTCAAAAAGTATAATAAATTTTTCCCAATAGCTTTTTCCACTGAAACTTCGAGGTCAACATTTAAAGTACATTTAAAACCAGAAGATCCATTAGAGCATTAATGTTATTATATGAAATTCTAAATAATAATATATTCATGCCAGATTTCATCAATTTGTGAAGTTCCCATGTTCCATGCAATAGACCAAGACTTAATATGCAATTTCATTTAATATGCACTTGCTAAATACAGTTTGTAAGAACAGCTCACCATTTCAATTCCTACCTAAATAGAACAATAAACTAAACCCATTCCCTTACCACCCCTCCCCCGTTCTATGACCGCTACAATACATTCAAAAACTCTTGTGGAAAATTACGGTATGCTGCTCAATTGATGATAAAATTATTATTCTTGAGCTCGACTTACTCTTTATATTTTCATTGTTTCTTCTTTCTTTGTATAAACATATTTTTCATACACCTTCACTAACTTTCCTAAATCTAATTCAAATACCGTTCTCTTCTAATCTTATTAGTTATACTGAATCGTTGTGAATATTTAATGATGTGAGATATTATTCTCTTTTGTTTTCCTTTTTAACTGTGAAGTTATATATGTAACTTTACACGGACACCGACAGGTCAGGACATGACATAATTCACTCTGAGTATTAGAGGAGGGGTTGATAGTACTGGTAGTACTAGTGATTGTTTTCAAAAATAGTCTCGTAAAAGTTATAGATATTTGGAAAATATTGATGAGTATTCGTCTTTGTTTTGTGTTAGAGTGAAAGTGTACATTACATAGTTGTGTTATATGATAGTGAATTGAGAGTGAAGATCTATCACAATTTCTTTATTGCAGTTAATTATTTCCTAACCTAAGAAAAAGCATAGAGAATTGTCTGTTTTCTGTTGTTCGCTACCTGTCGATGAACTTTGAACTCAGTGGGTACAACGTGATAAACGAAAATTGCACTAAACTTTTACCAAAACATATGTATCTGAAACGAGGAAACCCAGAAATTCGGGATACATTGTGGAGGAGTGATACGGAATTATTTGTACTGTGTATCAAAGTCTGCTCATTTAGTGATAACAGAAGAATTTGAGATTACTGTGTCTATCTTATCTCTTGCTTTTTAAAGCTGTTAAGCTTTACGGATTTCTATTATCTCATCAGAACGAGTTAAATTCAACATCAGAAAGAGAGAGTGTTATCACACTAATCGATTTAACACTAAAACGTCACCTACTCTATACCACGTTATCTCACCCAGTGTGAAAAATAATAAATACCTCTCTAAACCACACGTTAACCTAGTAAGTCCAGAATGGATGCAGACAGCTTCAAAGATATGCTCAACTCATTTGGAACGGAGATGAGTCAGGACTTAAAGAAAGAAATGAACGAAAGATTTGATACCTTCACAGAAAAATTTGGAGCAATGTTGAAAAATCATTTAAGTAGCCTTGATGAAAAATTGAAGGATCAAGAAGAGAAGATATAGCAACTAGAAAAAGATAACAAGAGGAAAAACTCAATTATCCATTTTGTTGAGGAGAAAACCGATGGAAATCTAGAAGATCGGTTTTTCAGATTGATAAGACATGAAATAGGAGTGGAAATCGAGAATTGGGAGCTGGATTTCATCAGGCGTTTGGGGAAGAAAACAGGAAATACCAAAATACCAATTGTAACCGGATTAACAACGTGGAGGAAGAAGATGGAAATTTTGAAAAATAAAGGAGCATTAAAAGGTAAAGAGGTGTTCATCACAGAAGATTTTCCTCGGGATGTGTTACAGAAGAGGAAGGAGCTAAAAGAAGATATGATTGAAGCAAGAAAACGAGGAAAGTACGCCGTATTGAAATATGACAAGCTATTTATAAGCAATGAGAATGGAAAAACAAAGAAGAAAAGAGAATTGAGTATTTCACCGCAAAAAGAAGAGCAAAACACCAAGCCAGCGAAGAAGCGAGATGGTAAGCAAGGTAGTTTTCATCTTGGAAAAGTCTCTTTGGATGGATACTTCAAAAATAGGAACAAGGACTCACAAGAAATCGGGCGATGTACTGACACATCTGCAGAAAATAGAGAATAGGACTTACCGGAAACTAGGCAACCAACCAACGGAAACGATTATGAAAAGAAAAACAAAAGAAATATAAATAAAAATTTGTTTTCCCCAGAAAGGCTGGTCACCGAGGGGAAGTGTGACCGAAACCCCCCAGGTTTGATGATTGGTACACTGAATGTAAGAACACTTCGTACAGAAGATCGAGTTTGTGAATTGGAAGAGGCATTACTAGACACAAATATAGACATTCTTGGTTTGGCAGAAGTAAGAAGAAACTCTGAAAAAATTATTTTCAGAAAGAGCGACTTCATTCTCTATCATTTCGGCGAGACTCGGGGTCAAAGAGGAGTTGGATTTTCAATCAGGAAACATTTAAAAGGAAAAATACTCAAGCTTAAAGGTTTCTCAGAAAGAATCGCAGTCTTGAGGCTAAGAGTGGGAAGCTCTAAAACGTTGAATATTTATCAAGTCTACTCTCCCACAGCAGAATCGGATGTAATCGAGCGTGAACTGTTTTATGAATCTCTTACTACTATTCTGTCCCAAGATAAGAACAATAATTGGAAAAATTCGACAATAATACTCGGCGACTTTAATGCACAGGTTGGTGTACAGGAAGACAACGAGGCGAATGTTGTGGGAAAATATGGATACGGGAGGAGAAACGAGGCAGGCCAAATGCTAGTGGATTTCTGTTTTCAACAGGGCATGAAGGTGATAAATACATTTTTTAAGAAAAGAATGGGAAAAAAGTGGACATGGATCTCACCGAATCAGCAAACAAGAACTGAAATCGACTATGTTCTAACAACATTCAGAGGCCTCATTAGCCAGTTCGAGGTAACTGGAAAAATTAAATTCTTCACAGACCATAGACTGATAACTATCAAATTGTCTAAAGAATGGGCTTCAATGAGACCGAGGCGTGTTTGGAATGGAAATGTTATTAGAACGCTGGAATTGGATGAAAGAGAGACACAGGAGTTAGCGACCAATGTACAACACATCATTGAAAATGAATCGCACCTGACATTGCAGGAGACCTACGATCTGATGGAATTTCTTGTTTTAAGATCATTCAAACAATCAGCTTCAAGCAAACCAACAAAAATCTCACAGAAAACGAAAGATTTAATATGTATGAGAGAGGCTTTGAAGAGGAAGAATCTAAAAACTTCAGAAGAAAAAATCGAATACAACCTTCTATGTAGAATAACGAGACTTCATATTAGAAAAGACCTGAAAATTCATGAGGACCGAATCATTCCAGAAGCCTTAGACTCAACTGGTTCAATAAAACAAATGAAGAAGGATCTATCACATGGTACTCAATGGAACTCAGGACTGAAAGATAAACGTGGAAGAATAGATAGGAATAATTGAGAAAGCTACACTATTCTACAAGAAATTATTCAAATGCTCTGAGAATACAACATTTGAAATTTCAAATGTTATTACAGTTACAGATATTACAGTTTTCCAAGATCAAGAAGTAATGAATTGTGTACAAACATTGAAGAAAAACAAAATGGCTGGTAACGATAAAATCACAAATGAAATGATTCAGACTCTTGCTCCAGTGATTATAACCCTGATGACGAATGTATTCAATAGAGTATTGAGAGAGCAGCATGTACCTCATCAGTGGAAATCAGCCGATATTATACTTCTGTACAAAAAAGGAGACATATACGATATAAATAGCTTCCGCCCCATCAGTATTACGTCATCCATCGGAAAATTATTCATGAGACTATTGACAAACCGCATTCAACCGATCCTCGAATCTCAGCAACCCGTCGAGCAAGCCGGATTCCGGAAAGGCTTTTCAACTCTCGATAATATCCAAGTCATCAATCAACTAATTGAAAAATGTTCAGAGTATCAAATTGGTCTTCATATGGCATTTGTCGACTACCGAAAAGCGTTCGATAGTGTTAGTCATGCATTCTTGTTCACGACTCTTCGAAATCAAGGTGTTCCAGAGATCTACATTAACATACTGGAACATTATTACGAAAACAGTACCGCAAGGGTAATTCTTGAAAAGCCAGGCAAGTACTTCAGTTTAGAAAGAGGAGTAAAGCAGGGTGACCCGGCATCACCGACACTATTCAATGGAGCTCTCCAAGAGGTTTTTAAACTGTTAAGATGGGAGAGATTAGGAATTAAGATCAATAAAGAATATCTCGATCATCTTCGTTTTGCGGATGATATTGTCATTATTGCGAAATCGAATCTGGAACTGTTGGAAGATCTCGCAAACGCCAGTGAACAAGCCGGACTCATCATTAATCCAGATAAGACTTTCATAATGTCCAACAGAGAAACTTGTAAAATAGAAATCAACGGTAAAAGGTTGAATCCGACAAATGAAGTTATTTATCTCGGTCAGAACTTCTCATTTGCAGCAAGAGAAGATTGATTGATTGAGTACTTTATTTATGTAGATTGCAATATATACTGGCTTATACACTTATATACAATAGCTTACAATACAGCAAAATTATAGATGAATTTACATAATATAGACTAAGAAAATAATTAGTGAACTGTATATGATATGAAAAAGTAATTTGTAATATAATAACTATAGATAATTATATTGTTATGCATCTACATAAATTTATTGGCGGAGCTTTGGACATATCAATGTCCATTCTTTGGAAAGAATATTAAAAATATCCTCCCCACTAACTCTCTACCAAAACGTTAATTTAATTAATTAAACTAAGGAAAATTTGTAAAAGTTTTAATTGATATAAATATTTAAGAGAAAAAAAACAGAAAATTGATAGAGTAAAATAATTATATAGGTAGATAAGATCAAATTATTGATTAATAAAATGATGTGGGCTGAAAGTAGATCAGGGTAATCAACTTTCAGTAATATACAACAGTATGCAGTGGATAATTAAAATAACATGAGTTTATATAATATATATATATATATATATATATATATATTATATATATATATATACAATTCATTCTATAACAGGTTCAAAGGTTTGTATTTGTGGGATGGGTGGGGGATGGTTGTCATGTGATCGTTCTAGGGCCGGACAGTTTCAGTCATTTGTTCCAAAAGATGTTTTTTTAAAGTCAGGATGAAGCTCGCTCGGCTCTCGATGGACCTGATAGAAACAGGAAGTGCATTCCATGCACGACAGGCACTGACTAAGAAGGATTTTGTGAAAATAGTAGTTCGATGATTGGGTATCCTTAAAGTACTTTCTCCGGTTCTAGTATGTGAAGCATCTATCCTCCTATCTTCAGAGACAAATTTGAAATCATCTTTAAAATAGTTCGGATTACCGTATTTCGAGATATCTCTAACAAGCTTGACTATTCGAAAAAGCCTTTGATCGGGAAGCTTTAATGTTGAACTAGCAATGTGGGCTGGGGTGATATGATCATGGCGTTGGAGAGAGTAGACGAAACGTAGACAATAATTTTGGCAACGCTGTAGTTTATCATTCAGAGTGACTTGCATATCGTTAAGAACAGAATTACAATACATTAAATGTGGGAAGATGAGAGATTGAAGCAATAATAATTTAATGTTTCTAGGGAGAATATCGTGCATTTTCTTCAACGCATGCATGGCTGAGAATACCTTTTTACAAGTTTTGTTCACTTGTTCTGACCAGTCAAGAGTATTTTTCATAATAATGCCTTAATTTTTAACTGAGCTACGGTAAGGAATGTCATTACCGTCTACACTGATTTTGTGAATCGATTCAAGGTCAATATTGTTTATAAGACGAGAATATCCAATTATAATGGGTTGTGTTTTGATGGGATTAAGCTTAAGGCCATTTTTCTTTGTCCATTCCACTATCGAATTGATATCCTGAATCATTATTCCAACTGTTTCATTAATTTTTGTTATGGGACAGCTTAAATATATTTGAAGGTCGTCTGCATAAGTATGGAAACTGGAGAATTTGATAATGGAAGAAAGGTCATTAGCATACAAAGTGAAGAGGAGAGGGCCTAAAATTGAACCTTGTGGTACTCCTTGCATAACGTTTTTCCAAGTAGACTTTTTGTCACCGACAGATACACATTGTTTCCTACCTAATAGATAGGATTTAAACCAAACTAACGAGTTGTGACTGAAATCAAGAATAGCCAACTTATTCAGAAGGACTGTATGATCAACAGTATCGAATGCTTTAGAAAAATCAAATAGGGTGAGGATGGTGCATTTTCTTTGGTCCATAGCTAACCTTATATCATCAGTGACACGAAGCAGAGCTGTCTCAGTTGAATGGAATTTTCTAAAGCCTGATTTAAAGTTATGAAGCTCACTATTGTTGTCTAGAAATTTTACAACTTGAGCATGAATGAGTCTTTCTAGCACTTTGGACAATGCAGGTAAAATACTGATTGGTCTAAAATCCTCAACTTTATTGGGTGATGGAACTTTATTTGGAGGGCGAACCAGAGCAAACTTCCAGTTTTCAGGGAGAATGCCTTCTTCAAGTGACTTGTTGAAAATATATGTAATGGTTGGTAAAACAGCAAATAACATCTTCTTGATAAATTTAATAGGAATTTTGTCTACACCCGTAGCATTACTATGAATACGTTGAATTGCTCTGGAAGTGTCTTCTTCTGAGATTGGATGGAAATGAAATTGATCAGTGATTGGTAAATCTAAGTTTGTAACCTGCTCTTCAAGATCATCGATATGATTAGCAATGACAACTTCGTCACGTTGGTTAGAGTGTGAAACGAAATGGTCATTTATATTATTCAATGATAAGTCAATTTGTGGATTCGATTTCTGTTTGCCAAGCCCGAATTCTTTTATTCCCTGCCAAAGTGATTTAGAGTCTTGTCTATTGTTTGTCATAAACGAATTCAAGTACCTAATCTTTGAGTTCCGTAATTCCTGTTTAACCCTATTTCTAAGGCTCCTATACTCTATCAAACTGTCCAAGTCGAATGTCTTCTCAAATTTTCTATGTGCTTTGTCTCTACGTCCCATCATCTTAAGTATGTCTTCAGTCATCCACGGTACTCGTCGTTTTCTATTAATCCTCCTTGTCACATAAGGTGCATGTTTGTCATACAAAGTCAAAGTCCAATTCTTGAAAGTCTTAACCATGTCATCAACTGAGGGTAATGCTTCAATTTGATGCTATAGAGCCTGAGCCACATCAGTCAGGAAGGCGGCTTCATCAAAGTTTTTGAAGTCTCTATAAGTGATAATTTTCTGTTCTGGCTTGGGTATCTTATGGGAAAGTACACAGTAGATCAAATCATGTCTAGAAATAGCTGGGACTGAGATTTGGCCTGCTTGAACAACCTCATTGGGATCACTAACAATGAGAAGGTCAATGAGTGTGTCTGATTCATTAGTATGATGAGTTGGATCGAGAGGTAAAATAGTCATGTTTAGGCATTGGAAAATTGCAGTCAGTTGAAAGTAGTCAAAGTTACGATTTGTCATGTTCGAGTCGGTGTTCATATCCCCCATAACTAGTATACGGTTATAACAAGGCATAAGAGAAAGCAAGGCATTTTCGAAATCTGTGAAATGACCTATTTTTGGTGGGCGATAATAGATACCAACGAGTAATTTATCAGTACTGGATAAGGATAATTCAAGTAGCATAAACTCTGGTCTGGAACAATACTCTTGTTTAGATGTGATTAAAACTTTTGTTTTGATACCATCTTTCACATAAATTGCTACACCCCCACAAGCTTTATTTAATCTATCATTCCCGAAAAGATTATATCCAGGCAATGCAACAAAATTTGATGAAATACTAGGCTTCAAAAATGATTCGGAAATTCCGATTATATTGAAGTCCTGAAAACGGAAGATTGCTCTGAGTTCATCAATGTGGCAACTGAGGGATTGTACGTTAAGGTGAGCAGCCTTGAAAAGTTTTTTGAAAGAGTGGAGCTTATTTGCTAGAAACATACCTGCGTCATTATTACTATTATTGAAATAATCACACCTACTTGAGGGCGAGCGAGCTGACGTGTCAGTGAGAGGCATCGTGGAAGCAGCAGACCAATCGTGAACCGACCTCAGAACGACACATGACGGGGAAAATGGGGATGAAACTGATAAAACTTAACCTAAATAAAAAAGTCTCTTGATTCGAGTGCATTCAGTATGCCTTGACAGTTCGGCTCCCTTCACTATTTAAAGCACTAGTTCAAAAAATTCACTAAACACAATAAGATGTAGATGTGTGGAGTTCTGGTGATGAATAATCCTAATGGTGAATAAGATGAAGATTGAGGAAGAACTGGTAGTGGGAGATCTGGTCCAAGTGGAGATAGAGCGAGTAGGTATCCAGTAGTGGAAGAATCGGGTCCAAGTGGAGGTAGAGCGAGAAGGAATCCAGTAGTGGAAGATCGAGTCCAAGTGGAGACAGAGAGAGATGGAATCCAGTGGTGGAAGATCGTGTTCATGGTGGAGATAGAGCGAAATGGGATCCAGTAAAAACTGAAAAAGAGAAGAAAAAGCCAGCAGAAAAACGAAAAATCTTTGAAGAAAGTTATCAATAGAGAAAAGATACATAATACAACTGATAATGAATAATATTCGCATAAAATTGAAGAGGAATAGTATGATTTAATGTGGGAAAGAATCGAATATTCTATGGATAAATATATGGATATTATAATATAATATATGGATATTAGTAGAAGGTAATCAGATAGAAAGAGAAAAGGTAGGAAGATAAATAGATATAGAAAGAGAAATAAACATTTGAACTTGCTGGATAGCTAGTGGAAAAATCACAGGGAAAATAATGATAATAATAGGGAAGAAAAGAAGAGAAAGAAGGAATGTGCACAAATTGAGAAGAACTTATGAAACTGAACTATAGAATAAGAAATAGAACATCGTATTGTGATCTTGAATTAATCAAGGAGAGAAGAAGAAGAAGAAAAGAAAAAGAAAGAGAAGAAGAAGAAGAGAAGAAGAAGAAGAAGAAGAAGAAGAAGAAGAAGAAGAAGAAGAAGAAGAAGAAGAGAAGAAGAAGAAGAATAGAAAAGAATAATAATCATCATCGCAAACAACAATATTCAGGTAATCATTATAAATATAAGATCAAGAAGAGAAATGAGAAAGAAAAATAAGAAGTAGAGGAGACGATGGAGAAAGTGCTAGATTATTCTAGATGAGTTTCAAATAGGATTGAACGGTGAAGTGTGAAAAATATTATATAGTATTAGAAGTATAATTAACTATTGGGAGTTGCAATAACGATAAAAGTAGTAAATTGAGAACTGTAATATTTTAGTGATGAATGTCTAAGATAACGTTAAATGAAACACAGCCCCTATATAAGCATATGAACAGACTACCCACCCCTCTGTTCTATCAATAATTCTTCACACATTAGCTTCTATTGTTCGAGCTATGGCAACAGTAGAAGATATCATTATGTACACCTAATATAGAAGAGATTACTATCTTTACCTATAGATTACATCCATATCTATAACGTATGTTAATCATCCAATTTATTTGAAATTCAGCATTTCGAAAATTATTAATTATGGAAATAATTTAGGTAAGAGATGTAATAATTATTAGTAAGAATAGAGATAATGATTCTCCAAGTACCCTCTGGAGTATAGTAGTTGATGCATTGAACGTAGTTTTGGGAATTAATATCAAGATAAATTATTAATCAGTATTAACAAATGTGGATCTCCTTAGTTTGAAATAATTGCCTCATATATAATCATAAATAGCAGTGGAAAGATTCATTTATATAACAGAAAGCCAGCTCATGAGAAATGCCAAGGCATATCTACTGTGAAATGTATTAATACGAATTTCCTATTATTGTAGTGAAGGGCACCTTAGTCATCGAATCCTGAAATGATTTAATTTACCTTTATTTTTTGAAGGTCGGTCATCCTCTCGACTGTGTGGACCCTCTTGAATCCTCCCTCGCTGATAGAGATCTTGATCCTCCCGTCCGATGACCAGACATTCCTAT
This sequence comes from Nilaparvata lugens, assembly GCF_014356525.2. NCBI lineage: Eukaryota > Metazoa > Arthropoda > Insecta > Hemiptera > Delphacidae > Nilaparvata > Nilaparvata lugens. The sequence goes on along the minus strand of NC_052504.1, from coordinate 67,080,850 downwards.
GCCCATGACGGTCGGCCGCAGCGTTGAGGATCTTGAGACGCTCCGCAGTCAGATCCTCGCGAATGGTGACGCCGGAACCCTTCAGCTTCCTCTTAGCGTCGAAGATCATCTTCCTGGTCCGGTAGCTGCAGAGTCGAACTATGATGGGTCGGAAAGAAACAGAGGTGAAGAGAAGATGCAACATAGCATGGAAGAAATTCTGGGCTTTGAAGTGTATTATGAAGAGTAAAGATCTCAATGTCACAACAAAGGCAAAAGTTCTCAAGTCATGTATAATACCAGCACTTATATATGGAGTACAGACCTGGGCTTGTAAGAAATCGTTGCTGAAGAAGGTTCAAGTCACTCAAACAGCCATGGAGAGGGGTATATTGAACATTAGGAGACAACAAAGAATCAGAAACTCTGTTATAAGAAGTAGAACAAACCTTGAGGATGTGACAAAAACAATGAAGTTGCTGAAATGGAAATGGGCTGGACATATAGCAAGACTAGAGGATGGCAGATGGACGAGAGAAGTTACCAGCTGGGAACCATCGTGGAGAACAAGAAAAGTTGGACGACAGAAAGCCAGATGGAAGGATGACATCGTGAGGACAGCAGGAAGTAACTGGATGGAGATGGCGAGAAACAGACAGAGATGGAGAAACCTGGGGGAGGCCTATGCCCGCTAGTGGGCCTAGTTTCCAGACAAAAAAAAATTGAAGTGATATAAATATGTAAATATAACAAGAAGATTAACTACAGTACTGTATCATAATATGTACTTTGATTTTATTTGAAGAAGTATTCTTTTAAAAATTGTACATTTATTTTTGTTATGTAATGTGATTCTGGAGACTGAATAAAGGCTTTATTTATTTATTTATTATTAGAGGAGGCTGTGGTTTTAACTGCGCGAGGTCTACTGTTCACATAACTACTAGTATTAATTCAAAATCATTGATCATAATCACTTCAACTCATGCAAAACTATCAATTATCATAGAACAATGTATAATATTGGATTATTATAATTATTTCAAGTGATCTGGCTGGCTCAGATCTGGTGTCAGAGTTTTCAGGTCACACCTAATCAATCTCAGGGCCTCCTGACAAACATGACCTCCCGACTCTATTTTTAGGTATCCAGGACCGACGTGTCTATCCGAAAAACGGGAATGAACCGAGAAAAATATCTTGTCCGGACCCGGATTTGAATTCTGGCCTCTGGATTATAATGCCAGCATCTAATCCGCTTGAATACAGCTACTCAAAATATTGGATTGGTTTGAACTAATATTGAATGAGGATATGATCTCCTCAAGGATATGATCTCCTCAAGCTCAAGCTCAATAGTTGCGCCCTTAGGATTTTCATGTTGCAATTCAAGGTGCGAGAAAAGGTTGGTGCTTGAAATTTCAAGGAATTAAAATAATTATTATAACGGCCAATTGCGTCTGTTGCTTGAATTGAATTTGAATGCATATGCTGAGATTACGCGAATACGGATCTCCACTCTTCAATATTCATGATGCTTTGGAATCTGATGAAGAATTTTTTTAAGAAATCATTATGATAACTCTCATTAATTGATATTATAATTTAGTTAATTGATATTCAATTCCATTAGATCTTGAAAGTGAGCTAGAAGAGCTCTTGAAAGTGAATTGAATTTTTGTGGAAAAGCATTCAGTACTTTTTCATGTTAATATTGTGGAAAATAATTGTGAAGGCCTAGACAAGTTTATCTTGACTCACCTTGAACTGTCCTAATCTAGCAAATTTATTATTAGTCATCAACCTGAAAACAACACTCTCATAAAATATGCATTCAAGTTGAAGATTAAATGAAAAGCAAAGTTTTCTTTATCGTAATGCACTTGATGTAGCACACTATCAGAAACTTCGAAAGGGCTGTAGATATTTGCAAGCTGCAAATGACGTTAATTAGGGAGCCATCATTTTGCACGAGAAATTCGAAGGTTGATTCCCGCCTTTAGTAGTTGGTTAATTGATGACGCCTCCAATTTTCACTATTTACACCTTATTACTATTCCATCCCACAATATCAACGTAGACAAGAGTGACAGAATGTCGATACTTCTCTTGCCAGCTTTCTGCGTTATCACAAACTGAAACCTGCCTGCCTGTGCTGGGCTTGACACAGCTGTGTGACCTAATACGAAAGCACCATAGTTAGTGCTTTATAGAGTGTGTGTCTGTTGTGAATGATCCGAGTGCATAGTTCAGTTGCTGTATTATCCACTCTATTAACAAGCCAACTTATTGGATTTGGTTTTCATTTGTCATACGAGCTTTCATTTTCATCAGTGTCTATAGGTACAGTGTTCATTACAGTGTTTGCGGGAATGTGGGATTATTTGTTATGCAGCATAAACATGTACATCCTTTTGACATGCAACACTTTATGTGAGTATAACAAGTTTTCAATGTTTTCTGCATTATAAGTAGACAGACAATTTTCCACTTTCTTGTCATTCTTTACTTCATGAGAAAGTTACGATGTCAAGTAACTGGGTTTCATATACGACTTATCATGAGTTTATACATGTTTTTGATTCTAAAGATGACAAATATCACATTTGAGATTTCAAAAATTGGTTATTTATCACCTTGGAATTTTTGCTAAACCATTGTCATAGAATAAACTCTACTACTTCCACAATAGTGAATCAGTATTTAGTTATTCAATTGCTTCAACCAGTGAATCATTGTCAATTTCCACGACTTCTAATCTGCAGTTCATAAAATATAATGCCTACGAAAATTAGCAACAGCACAGTTAAATGTAGTTTCCAATAATTCATTGTTATACGTTCAATTATGAAGAATGATCAGTAAATTCCAGAATGGAATTCGAGAACAAATGAAATTGAAACATTCTATGAAATTATTCAATTAGTTTCTCTCAATTCTTCAACTTTATCAATACCTTCAAATAACTCACATGTCATATTCAGATATATGAAGTATAGTGCTAGTAATAGTTCTCAGAAAATGGTGGGAAATTTGTAAAGAACTTTAGTTGAGAGTCAGAAGCTGGCTTCAATCCAGAGAGAGGCCTAGACAGGCCCGTACTCGACAAGATATTTTTCTCGAACTACTCTTGATTCGAATGGACTCTTGTAAAGCCGTAGGTCCCGTAAACTTGAATAACAGACGCCAGGTCATGAGGCTCACGTTAGGGTACAAACAGAACGGTCAGGTCGATATGAAGATTTCAGCTCACTAGCGTCCATATCTATTGAATCTATATATATTTGCTGACGGTGATGCCTATATGAGCTCTAGGCTTGTGCTTGGGTGATGAGGAGGATGCTAGTAAGAGATGAATGAACCTACAGTTTAAGGTGGGTTCCAAACCATCGGGAAGCGATTTCTCATCTCTTGAATCATATTAAGAGCAGTTGGCTCAAACCGTCAAACTTTTAGAATGGATTCTAACAATAGCGAGTGAAACTACGAATTGCATTATATTGTATTGAAAGAGTCTCGTTCACTTACGCGGGGAGAGTGTAGATCAGAATCTGATTTACGGATATCAAAACTGTAGTTAAAGCTATTTCTCGGAATCCACGGTGTGTTTCAAAGAGGATACTTGGAGCCAATCTACATGCAAGATTAGTAGCATTGATACTTGATGATCAGTGTTAATATCCCTTAGAAACTACAGCTCACCATTTCCTAGAAATAGAGTGATCATTGGTACATTGAGCGTAGTGGGTGGCTTATCATTTGAGCTCATAATTCGATTTGTTTTAGGTACACTGTGCTTTGAATATTCAAATTGGTATTTACTAACATTCGTTATTCATCAAACAGTGCAATGTGCTGTGCTACATGAAGAGTGTGCTCCAATTAGTTACTAGTGATCAAAATTCAGCATCAAGAACGCAGTTTACTAGAGGAAATTACTAATGCTCTATCATATAAAGTTGCATCAATAAACGTTTTCAGATGAATCCATTGTAATCAGATTACGCAGCATGCTTCTCCAATATTGAAAATTCAGATTTTTCTGAGAATTATAGCACTAAGTAGGCTAAGTAACATGTAATACGCTAGAAACATTAATATTCATCACCTAATACAATATTTCTCACACGACGAATAATCTTTTGCACCTGATCAACGTGATGCTAAAGCAGAACTGATGTATCTTTTGTTTGAAATAATAATGAATTGAACTATTATAGACTATTCATCTATTACTAAATTCGCCCACTTTGACATATAATTAGTTCTCAATTAAAGATTGGAAGTGCCTCCATTCTCTAAAAAATGAGAAATTAAGACTTCGAGAGATCAAAAAGTGTGTGGGGATAGAACAAAACCAGAATTTTGTGTAAGAATTGTGCTCACTTCACAAATAAGATTATACCACAGAATTCACATGATAGCTTCAAACTATCCCAACATTTAAAGTTATAAGTTTCTTGATTCATAATTTATAATTTTCTTGGGTGGCTCGTTGGAGTGAGTATCACATGGATACGGCCACCCCGTCTTTCGAAAGAATCTCTAAAGAAAGCATCTCTGGATAATGTTAAAAAATAAATCATAGTTAATTTTGAATAATAATTATGATATGGAGAGGATTTGGAGGGAACAGAACTCAAACTACCTCTTCATCTATTCAATAACTAGTTCAAATATGTCTAGTATTCTATGATTGTTGTATATGAAGTGAACTTGGACCAACTATAACCAACCTATCTTTAAGAATGAAGTAACGGTGGCTCTAATGTGCTCCTTCTTACAAGCGCATATCTTCCTACTACATCTCTGTAGTTTGTAACTTGACTTCAACTACTGGCATAGTGTTTGAGGGGGGGGGGAATGTTGGGTGGGGCCCATTAATTGGGCACAAGTTTCATCTGAGTTGGATCGACAGAACACGGGATGCTTGCCAACTAAACAAGTCGCCAACTAGACCATTACTGCCGCAAAACGTATAGCAAAAAGAACTTGATCGCAACTTGGTCTACATTAAAAGTCATAAATCACAGTATTTCATAATAAAATGTCTCGTATATGCATTACACTGATATTGCAAATTTTCTGCTGGTTGAATGATTCCTGGCATGGGTTTTCCCTACAATCCTACAATATGAGTACATCATGTGCATTCATGAGAATAATACTTGAATGAGTCCTAGTTAGATCAAAACATTCAATACGATGCATGAAATTGAATATTAGGCTATCAAATTCAATTCTCAACACATTTCTATGGTTCCCACTTCCTTAGCTTCAAGTAGGCCTAAGTTCAGGAGAAACTGTATATAATAACAGAAATCAGTGTATACTATCCAAAATATTTATTTTTCAATTATTCAGGTAAGGGTCAAAACTATCATAATTATTGTACATATTTATCAAATATTATTGAAATAATGTTTGTGATCAACTAAATAAAGAATATTATAAATTGAGTTTTGTTATTTAAAATTTTCTTCAAATTATCTGTTTTAGTCAACATACGACTTCTATTAATCATCTCCCTTCTTTTCTCCTTTCAGATCATCCTTCTTCTTACGTGAATCTGGTTCTTTCTTTTTGTCCCCCTTATCTTTTATCCTTATCATTCACACTGTAGGAACGAGGTTGTTCGAGTCAATTTGAAACAAACAATGTTTTCAATGTTTGAGACGTTTAAACTTCGCATTGAACTGTTTCATATTGCAGCTAGATTCAACCTTAACAAGGATTTCGCACTTTGTGAGCTTCTACTGAATTGGAAGCATCTGAATTTAAATCTACTTCTACTTTGTGAAAATAATCAAGGACTGAAAGTTTTGTGAAGTGAACAACTACAAAACTTAACCTATTTCGGACTATGTGTAACCTTATCTGAATTTGGGAGAGGAATAGTACAAGGTTATCTTATTTTTCCTCTTCCTATCATTTTGATAATGTACTTATTGTATTAATCTATATAGAAAAAAAATATGAAAGCAATGTTCAGTCGATAGAACTGTATTTGATAGACTGTAATGTGATAATCAATAATAATGAGGCAACGTTACTGGATTTTCAACAATTTTCATAACACAAGGAAAGAATTTTAAGCAAACAATTTTGAGTGAATTTGAGATACCAAACCTGTTGAAGAATCAAGATGATGAAGATTAATTCTTGGTGAATACTAGGAATAGAAATTTTCATTCGCATGTGGATTGGTAGGCCTAATGTGTAAGCCAATTCGAATTTGTTGATTTAATGATGACTAGTATTTGCACCTTCTGTTGAAAGCCCTACCTAAATATAACTCGCACAGTAGCCGAGGCACATGTGCACCGTTGTTTAGCCACTTGTCTCAGTTGAAACACTTGTGATCCATTAGACCCATCTCGAGAATTATCTGTTTTGTATCTTCTGGTTATTTCTGGTTAACTCATCATTTTTCAAATGCTTGACTCACAGAAGTTCTTGAATGATCCTTCTATTACAAAACTTGCTTTCAATGTTTCAATGTATATCAGATAAGAATGGAGTATATTATAGCATTCTAGAATATCAGTTGACTTTTAAACTAATAACAATCGGTTCAAGCTATTATCAACAATATCCAGTAAATTGTTATTGGAATATTCCAGTAATTCTCTTCATAAGCAAAATGTTCAATATCCAGTTTTCATCTTATATGTCAAGTACAAAAGTAAGCCCAGCTTGCCAGCTTAAATTGAATGAGATTAAGCATAGATTGAATGAAAACAATTTGAACTATCTTAGTAATGCTATTTCCTAAATGCAATATAACCGAGGTGGTGTCAAACACTCTACTTTCAAAAGATATTGGAATTTAGTTTGAGATATGTTAAGGTGAGCAGAGCATTCCTAAATAATGCCTACATGCCTGAAGCACATACTTGAGAAACATTTCTGTCATTGGAATATGCTGTGGAAGGATATGGATGAATATTTATTCCAGGGAAAAGACATCACAAAAGTGTGGTCTCATCGGTAGAATAGTAAAAAACTCAAACAATATCCTTCTTGACAACTGTGGAGTGAGTCGAACATATACAGCGACCCGCTCAAAATACTCGAGCTGCTCAACCTTGACTGTCAAAAAATGTAATGGATCTCGTCTGGCATCTGCAAGAATCAATTTATTGAATATTGAAGGAGGTTCCCCGAGAAACCCCCGGTTTATTTCTTGGAAGCTCAAAGCTGAAATGTTTGAGTGGACGCTTTTCTTTGAGTATAAAATGGGCTCCTCAGAGAGAACTCTTGACAAGTTTTCGTACACGTTGATTCGATTTTAGTAGGGAAATGGAAATGCAAGACATGGAAGAAATTATATACCTCATACATGAGATTGATAAAATCATTTTTTATCAGCTTGTTTTCTCTAATAATTCTCTGAATAATAAATAATAATTATTATACATTACAGATCACTGTCAGGTTTATTTTAATAAATCTCAACTAAGTATAGACAAGTGAATTTTGCCTGAGCTTTAATTTACGATTTTTGAAGATGTTTCAATCTGATGAGATTTTTTTATTGCTCAATGTTCAATAATAGATTTTTGAATGAATTGGGATTCAAGAATCTATTAAGAGAATACAAATTATAAAAATTCTTATGATTATAGAAATTTTAAATAATATAATAGAAAATAGAATAAATAAAGATAAGTTCAAGATCACAAAGATATGTACGAATTTTATATGGAATACATTCTCTCACTTTGGCACTGCTAGCATGAGAAAACATGTTCAATTATTGAAACACCATGAGCTATCAAGTACGCTTTCATTTTATCATAACACTAAAGCTTGTTCGCCGACAAGATGTATGATAATTCAAATTAGAAAATGAAGAGATACAAAAATAAGATAAGAAAGAGAATTAACTGATAGGCAGATAGACACTGTAACGTTTGAAATTCGGATGGATGAATAAAAATTCCTATTTGAAGAAATTTTTAGGTCTAAATGAAATAATAGGCTAATATCGCCAAAGATGATAATGTTGAAGATTAGATAATATCAGGAATCATGGCTAAATTTTACAACAGCCGAATAGAAATGAAAATAATTTTTGCTACCTATATAATATTATATAAAATATTGAAATTTGAGGTCAGGCGTAAAACATCTACTGATCGGCAACCTAATGATCGACCGAGTCGCATAACGTAGAATCTGACCAAACACCTTGGCAGAAACTTATTGTAACAAAACAGTATGCAACTTCAGGAACTAAAGGTTCCACGTGGCTGAATATTGTAATATGAGAAACAACCTATAACCTTTAAAAAATTACTTTGCATGTAAAAAACATATTAAAAAACCCAGACAAAAATAATTAAATGTATTAAGGAAGTAGGAGGTTCCTAGGCGCATGAATACTATAATAATTTGCATGCACCAATCAAATGGTGGCAATTGATAGGCGGTAATAGTGAGCCGATTCAATAACCTTTAAAAAATTACTTTGCATGTAAAAAACATATTAAAAAACCCAGACAAAAATAATTAAATGTATTAAGGAAGTAGGAGGTTCCTAGGCGCATGAATACTATAATAATTTGCATGCACCAATCAAATGGTGGCAATTGATAGGCGGTAACAGTGAGCCGATTCAAATATTTTTGTATATATTTCTACAAATTATAAGAATTTATGAGTTATTGTTGTACAGTTTATGTTTTGGATACGGCCCGAAGGCAAATAAATTATTCAAGATGTAACATAAGTAATAATCTAATAGTTTGGTACGGTCTATTTGAGCCATGAATGGCGGAGGAACAAATTATTTAAATTTTATGTAAATTTGGAAATCGGAAATGAAAATTGTAAATTAGAAAAGAGAACTTCCCCACTTGCCTGCCAACCACCACCATGAGATGTCACCAAAAATTATAGAGCGCAATATCTTACTGTACCTTTTAATAATTCAAAGTTAAATTGAATTTCTAAATTTTCTCATAAGACTTTGTGATGCTAATGTAAAGCAAAAGTCATTTTAAATAATTTTTTAACCCCTTGGAAGAGACGACTTCGGCTACAAATAATCCAGGATCACCAGGAGTTTGGAAAATTATAGAGCGCAATATCTTACTGTACCTTTTAATAACTTAAAGTTGAATTGAATTTCTAAATTTTCTCATAAGACTTTGTGATGCTAATGTAAAGCAAAAGTCATTTTAAATAATTTTTTAACCCCTTGGAAGAGACGACTTCGGCTACAAATAATCCAGGATCACCAGGAGTTTGGATTGCCATCAGCAGCTCATAGAAAATTCCAGCACGTGAGTGAATAATATTTGAAATAGTGATAGGGCGCCCTCAGTGCTTCGAAATGAAATAAGAAATCAAAGCTAGCTCGTCGAAAGGGTTTTATAAATTAAGAAATTGGTAAAAATACTTGCGCAAGTTTAAAGATAGTATAAAAGGTATTTTATTAGATAGTAACGAGTCAATTCATATGTCCAAGGATACATCAATCAAAGAATACTAAGTTCTAGGCTGATAATACAATGTTCATATGATCATTAATTTCTATAATATAATTTGCGATAATATAATGTAGCTCTGGTTCACTGGATGAATTGATCTATCTATTCCGTCAGGTGCCGAATCTCGCACCCTGAGATAAAAAATATTTATTATGAAGAAATCTTTTGGAAACCATAAAATTTAATATATATTTGGATTATTAGTTTGTCAATTTATCATGCTCTGATTTAAGAAATTTATATTCGAAATATAATTGTCCAAGTCGACAAGTACACTACCTCCGTAAACAAAGCCGTAGTGCGTTCGTGTGACGTCAGCACAGGTAGGGCTCCTAAACCAATAGAAACTCTAGCTGATATAGATCAGCTAAAATCAACGAATTTTTATTGGTGTAGGAGCCCTACCTGTGCTGACGTCACACGAATGCACTACGGCTTTGTTTACGGAGGTAGTGACAAGTATCAGCAAGCTGATATCGAAGCTACATGCAAATAAATGCATATGATCATAAAATGAAAGCACATGGTAGCGTTTCGTGCTATAGAACTTGAAGAATAATATTAACCTGTGATATTTTATTGATTTCGTTTCTTGTTATATTATATATTTCTGTCGCTCTACATATTTTTGTTTTGACTATTTTTTTTTGAGATAATTGTTAATATATGTATCAAATTTTTTATGGTGTACGATTCATTTTTTATTCCTCAATACTATAGGATATAAGTTTTATATATATATATATATTTTTTATAAATTATCAGTATTGTGAAAGCTCATGTCTGGGCCTATGAAGATTTTTAGTGAGATTATATCCTAGTAAAACCACGATCAGATTTTATAATTATTGAAATAATTCTCATGCTCTACCGATTGATGCCAAGCAGAAGGCTAATCGTTATTAATTATAAAAAATAATGTGACAACACTTCTAGCTAATCATCTTTGAGTGAATTTTATACAAAATATTTAAAAATAATTAGCTCAATCCTCCTAAGAACCATGCTGAGTTATCAGACAGAGAAAGCTTATACTATTAGATTGTTTTATTAGGTGCTAATGAGTAGCGGAACACGTACATTGTGAACTAGGTTCGAAGGAATGCTGATGATAATTATTTATCTGATATTCTGTAGTTGTATAACTGATTACATTGTAATATTATCAGCGCGCGCTTTAGCCGAGCAAGGCTCCTATCAAAATTTGCGGTTTGCAGCTTACAGACTGTAGGTAGCTGGAGAAGCGGCATTGTTCGGCATATTGGCGAATCCAGGATATAGTCTACCCTATTACGAGCTCCTGAATCAAGCTTGTTTATTATTACATTCTCCTACTCGCTGGTTGCTTTATCCAGCCTATTGTGGAATAGCTTCCCTCTTTGCGTGTTCCTATTTCTAGCGCAAATTCCCCAACTTAATGACGACGTGAGACTAGACGACTTTGATATTCGTAATTCAGCCAGCCAACTGCAAAAGGTACAACCAAACTGCTCCGTTCTAAATTTGGAATACGTAGCTATCATTTCTACACTGTCCTTGAATATTCTACTGACAGGTTTCATTCGATTGCTACTTCTCAAAAGCAGCAAACTGAGAATCAATCACTTTTTTAAAAAATCTGGTGTGGTACACTCACACTACTTTCCTTGCTCATTGATCTATGAGCCTCATTTTTAAACGAGGATAATCTAGGGGAATAACATTATGCCGATTGGCGGCTTAATAATTTTATTAAAACTACAATTATAGTATTGTTATTGTTTTCAGAGTTTCCTTTGTTTGAATTATGAAATTTAAGGATTTTTTAAAAGCTGTCAATACAGCTGCTCTACAAATAAAATATCGACGTGTGTTCTTTTGAATAAACTGCTCTACCCACCTACCTCAAGCACGAGAAGGAGGTTACAAAGTAAATTTCTCAAGAATGGGGTGGATCCCCTGTTAGTTTCTCAGAAAGGAAACTCATGCTAGTTTATAGAGCTGATATATAACTATACAGGGTATGAATTTGAAAAAAATCGGTCGAGTCATTTTTGAGAAAAACGTGAAAAACATGTTTATATTTTGCGATTATCCGCACATTTTTCTCAAGAATATTACGGAGCTCCTGCAATTTTCCAAGAAATGAGACTCATGTCAGTTGATAGGGCTTATAAATAGCTATCCATGGTAAAAATTTGAAGAAAATCGTTAGAGCCGTTTTCGAGAAAACCGTGAAAAACATGGTTTTTTAGTGATTATTTGCCATTTTTCTCAAGAATATTACGGAGCTCCTGCAATTTTCCCAGAAATGAGACTCAAGTCAGTTGATAGGGCTTATAAATAGCTATCTAGGGTATAAATTTGAAGAATATCGTTAGAGCCGTTTTCGAGAAAACCGTGAATAACATGGTTTTTTAGTGATTATCCGCCATTTTTCACAAAAATATTACGGAGCTCCTGCAATTTTCCCAGAAATGAGACTCATGTCAGTTGATAGGGCTTATAAATAGCTATCCATGGTATAAATTTGAAGAAAATCGTTAGAGCCGTTTTCGAGAAAACCGTGAAAAACATGGTTTTTTAGTAATTATCCGCCATTTTTTCCGCCATCTTGAATTGAATTTTATTGAATTTCTCATTGTCGGGTCCTCATGGTATAAGGACGTTAAGTTTAAAATTTCAAGTCAATCGGTTGATTAGGAATGGAGTTATCGTGTTCACAGACATACACACATACACACACACACACACACACACACATACACACACACATACACACACACACACACACACACAGACCAACACCCAAAAATCATGTTTTTGAACTCAGGGGACCTTGAAACGTATAGAAAACTTGAAATTTCGGTACCTTAATTTTTTTTGGAAAGCAATACTTTCCTTACCTATGGTAGTAGGGCAAGGAAAGTAAAAAATCTGGTGTGGCGCACTAACACAACTTTCCTTGCCGTTATGAAAATTGATCACCTGACGCTAGTGTAAACGCGCATCTCAAGTATACTATTCAAAGATATGAGACAGCTGGTGATAGGTCAATAACGCTGGAAACACACGAGGTCTGCTATCTCTTCGTAGTGAATGATTTAATAGAACCAACAGTTGCCAACAGTTTGCAATTTAATAATCACATTTTCTTGGATTTCAAGCTTATTTTCAATTTTAGGTGGAAATGTTACTGGACATTAATTGCAGACATTTTCTTGCTCAATCTTTTCCACTTGAAATTTTTTGTTTAAATTGTATATGATGGCTGATAATTGAGAATCTAAAATCAAACTTTGCATAGATAGGGCAAAAATCCTGAAATTTTCACAGATATAGGACTTGTTGCAGTTGACAGAGCTTATCAATGACTATTTCAGGTATGAATTTAATCAAAATCATTAAGAAAATCGCGAAAAACCCTGTTTTTGACAACATTTTTGCCATTTTAGCCGCCATCTTGGATTGCATTTGATCGAAATTGTTCGTGTCGGATCCTTATAGTGTAAGGACCTTACGTTGCAAACTTCAAGTCATTCCGTTAACTGGGAGATAAGATATCGTGTACACAGACGCACATACACTCATACACACACACACACACACACACACACACACACACACACACACCACACACACACACACCACACACACACACACACACACACACACACACACACACACATATATATATATATTATATATATATATATATATATATTATATATATAGACCAATACCCAAAAACCACTTTTTCGGACTCAGGGGACCTTGAAACGTATAGAAATTTAGAAATTGGGGTACCTTAATTTTTTTCGGAAAGCAATACTTTCCTTACCTATGGTAATAGGGCAAGGAAAGTAAAAATATAGTACTTACAGATTTATAAAATTGAAGCAGTAGAGAAAAAAAGCAACAGAACATTCAATTCAATATATTCATCTGTACTACCTGTTAACTCTCAAGATATTTTTTCAAGAAGGAAACCTTCCAATAGACTGACCCTCGTACACTTTCAAGGAAGCTGATTCCTCCTCAAGTACCGCAATAACAATCGAGTGAAAATTCATGAATGAGAATTAGGATTCTGATAAAATGTTGAGAAAGTTTTATTCCTCAGAAAACGCGATAATCTATGATATATTACTAATCTTAATACGGTTTGGGTTTTTGTTCTCCAATTCTAGACTAGTAGACAAAGACATCTTGGAATAGAGTATAGATTATATCACTTCCCTTGGGTATTCTTTATAAAATATCTCTATTCTGTATGAAATCTTCGGATACTTGTAGGTTCGAGAATAATTGAAATATTTTCATTGTATAATTCTTCAAATAATTATCATAATTGTATTCTTGAAGTTTTTCAAGCTCTCTTGTAAATATATAAAGTGTTTAATCTTATCCGTCCTATGAGCAGAAAATGAAGATTAAAACTCGTGAGCTTTGGTGTGGTGTTATTGTGGTGTGCTTTGAACGACAGTTCAGAATCCAGTCTGAAGTGGATGAAATAGATACATTCTCCAGCATTGTCACAAATGAAACACATTCAAGCCATTTTGCTTAATCCCCAAAAAAGGGTACCGTATATCCAATATCCATGCTACTGAGTGATATAAATCAGACTCATGGGAAAGGGCTTTGTAGAACTCATCCATGAACTATGTGTTCTTTATTCTGAATTGAGCATTACTCTATGACAACATAAATCTCGGATACCGGTACTGAGTTTTGAAATTATATTGTTAATAAAGTCTTACTGATTGGATTGATTCCAGTTTTTACTGATTCTGATGATGATTCTGATAACAGAGTCGTACTGATTAAACATTGGTTCCAGTTTTTTATAGAGCCTGAACCTGCGTAATCGTTAGCACGACAATTTATTTGAAAAATTTTCAGGATTTTGTTGCGCGTTGTGCAGTGATAGCAGTTAGCCTGCTGTGATGAGCGGAACCGAGGATTGCCAGTCATCTGGTGGCTTATCAACTCACCCCATTAAACAGGATCAGGCTTGCTATTTCTCTTATGCAGTGACGTCACCATCACGATTCCATTGTCATGTACTTCTATTGTTACACGCTGTGAAACGGGTGACATGTCTGATAGCGCTCGAAATTATGTAGGTACCACTGACGACGACTGACTCTGCGTGCTACACCCAATATGAAGATGTACTCTGTTTATTCTACATATGTACTGTGTATAGCCTACACATATATTTCATAGTACAATATTCTACAACACATTCAGCCTTGTCTGCTTCACTTGATGTCCTAGAGAGTTCAGGCTCAAAACTCCGGCTCAATTTTCATCCGTCCGTTACGCATGTTCCCACCATTCCCTCATTTTTCTGACGTGAATAAATCATCTGCAATACAACAAAATTCTTCCCATTCAATTTGAGCTTGACTATTCCAATATCGATATTGTGATGAGATTGGTCTTTTGCGTTTCTAGTCTCAGCTAAGTTACTTGTATCATTGGAAAAAATCTTTATCCGATGATGACTAGTTCAGGGTTGATGATGGTTATGTGTAGAGGGGCTCATTTTGGGCACTATTTTTATGTGTAACCCAACAATCAAACATCTTAACTGTTTCACTTTGTTCCTTCTATTAAATTTCCAGAATGAAAATTTAATTAACAATAATG
This sequence comes from Nilaparvata lugens, assembly GCF_014356525.2. NCBI lineage: Eukaryota > Metazoa > Arthropoda > Insecta > Hemiptera > Delphacidae > Nilaparvata > Nilaparvata lugens. The sequence continues at coordinate 67,065,737 of NC_052504.1, read as the reverse complement.
TTTAAACAAGTTTGGTTGGATTTCAACCAATAACAATCACGCAACCGATAAGATTAACCAAGTGTTATGAGGTTTGATTGAGTGAGCAAAAGGCTGAAATAAAAATTTGGAATACCAAAAGAATATATCCAATATGAAACATCAAGTTACATAAGTGAGAACCATTATCATAGAAGGGAATGTTATTTGTAAGTTATGAAACTGAGTAGTAACTAAGCCACCTAACAAAATGTGAAACATTACTTAACATTGAGAACTCTCAACTAGGCGTCCATCTACTGAATATTGAGTTTATATCTCAAATAAAATGGGTACACTATTCAATTCAATGAATTTTCACAACTTTGCAGCACGCTAAATAAGTTTTATTGATGTTACAAAACGACTGACAACAAATATAGTTACAGCACTCGAAGAAGATACTAATATAATGAAATTGTTCATTCAATATTCAATCACTAAACATTGATACTCAATTCCAGCCATCCAGTGTGCTATACAAGGATTTCCAATTTGGAAAATGATGAAGATTGAAATTGAAGGGCATACCGAACTTTAAATATTAATCTCAAAAGAGACGGATAGCTCATAAAACGGAGTAATCATGAAAAGTGAAATCAATTAAAGCACTATTCCAGAGAATTTATTGGAGAATGCCCTGGCGGCATTGATTCACAATAAAACTCATTGGTTGGCCTCTGTTATTTACATTTTCCACCCTTGATTCCCCATAAAAATGTAAAAAAATATATAGAGGAAATATTCAAGTAGATTCCTCTGTCTATCAGATTTCATAAATGTAACTTATTCGAACTTATTATTTTTATCAGTTTTCATGTTACTCTATTCTTCCCTATGACTATGTATCACTCCTAGCAATTGTAACAATATTCATTGTTCTAATTGTGAATGGTGAGTATTATGCGAATTATCATGAGAAGTCAGCCTGTATAACAGTTTGTTTCGCTGGTTTGCTTTTCTGCGTTGTGTTGTGTCAACTCTGTTAGTGTGTGCATAGAAGTTATAGTACTAAGAAAATCAACGATTTTCCTGGAGCATCAGCTTAGTTCATGACCTTATAAGGCAAGGAATTTGTGTCCGATTGAATATCAATCATGCCTTATTTGGTTAGGAATTTGGAAAATAGCTGTCACTTGGTGGGAGAATGAATCTTAAATTGTAGTTGTACCGGTCCTTTCTATTGGTGGAAATTTCTCTATAAAATAGTAACTCCCAATCACAGTTAACGTTGGTTAGGTTCCTATCTAGGGAGGCCGTACACAGCTGTCCTCGACAAGGCAACCGTACAGTGACTTCACTCAGCGTCTGTCCTCTGTTGTAAGCAGTACAAAATGTAGTCACAGAATTTTGTGTTAATCATGGCTTTTATGCCAGCTTTAGGCTTGGTAGTATTTGGCTCTGGAACCTTCTGTTCCAGTAGCATATTTAGTTTTCCGCCTTATTTTTGCTTTAATTAAGAATAGAGGATATCAAATTGTCACCTTACAATGGAAATTTTCCTCCTATAACCGCTACTGAAGGTACGTCATAGATTATAATATAATTAAGGAAATTATAATAGATGAAAGCTTCCATCAAAGTGTTGAATTAATTGTGATAGATACATTTAAGTGTAATATGTAGAAATGTAGAGTACCTATTGGAAGGAATTGAATTTTTTTTTTTTAAATTATTTTTGAAGAGGAAGCTATTAACCTAAATTTAAATGACAGTATTTTGTGATGTAGATTTTATTTGTTTTGCTGATTCTAATGAAAAGCTTTCTTGATTCTTAAGGAAACACCTATCATGTAATTTAATTTTTAAATTACACTATGTGTGTAATTTATGTAAGAGAACTGACTGAACAAACTAACAACAATACTCGAAAGACCTTGTTATGAAAAGTTGTTCAATCAACTAGTGAATTAAAGTTTGGTATTATGTAATAATAATTATGTACTCACCTCTTTGTATATAGGGCATGACCCTGACTACAAATGAATCAAGATATTAAAGTAATGGCTATTTGTATTTAAAAGTATTTTTTTGTATTTGACTTTCTTATATAGGAAGCACCTAAATAATGTTGATTTTATTATATAACTGAAGTTAAGTTAATTTGTATTATCCTAGTTTATTTTTTTATTCTAACAGCGGTCAAAGTACGGGTCCATCAAAGTATGGGTCCATCAATGTACGAGTCCATCAATTTACGGGTTCATGAATGTCTCGTGAACGTGTGTCTTTAAGCCGCTGAGATGCCTCTGAATCGATGGCAGTCCTAGAATCTTGGGGTATGCTGTTTCCTGTCCATCTGGATGTGTAGAGCTCGATCACCGAGCGTAGATTCAAATTGAAGAAACAGCTTTGAGGTAACAATTTTTTTCCAAATTAAACGAACGTCCCAGGAACTCCGGATGTGACAGAATGGGTTTTAGTGACTATAGACTTTCAAAAAGGGAGGGGTAAAAAACGTGAACCATTAAAACGTGCTGAATTAGACTCTTTTGTTTAATCGTAACTTTGATTTGGGAATTATTAGATTACAAATTTTTATTTCATTTGAATAGTAGATCTTCGGTTGTATCTTTACATTGAAATGTGAGGCCATATTTTCTCTGTAAGGATCCAGCTTGGAATTTCAGTTTTCTTTGAATTTATATTTTATAATCTACTAAACTACTAGAAGTTGAATTAGTATATGAAATGTTTAAAGGTCCCTTATTGATAAATTAATGTTTTAAAATAATTTTGGTCTTAAAGTTGTGAAGGATCGGATAGAAGTTTCAAGGACCCTAGCTTTTCTAAATTTGTTTTGATATCACATGTTTTGAATAGTTTTCCTATGTAGAATTCCGTGATGTGATACTTGAGAAATATTTGTCTTTGCAGCTTTCATGATATGAAGATACAGAATAGATATTATTGGGGATTATTAATATTTGATAATGTTTTTATACTGTTCTAAAAGTTTCCAAGAGTGTTCTAGATGTTCTAAGAATTTTATGAATTTTATGTTGATCTTTCTTTTGAAAGATGTATTGTTATTTATGATCAACTTCTGAGAAATATCTATGATAACTTTCAATTCTTCTTTCTGAAATTAGAGTCCTTAAAGCTTCTCATGATTCAATCTAAGATGTTTTCAATGTAAAGCAGACAGAGTAGGATCTATCGAATTAGCTATATCGAAGATAATTTTCTAAATTTAGTGATTCTATTTTCGGTTTTCATGATGTAACTTCATTTTGTTTTATTATTTGGTGGATTTAACTGTAAGAGGTGACGCTATAGTTGATATCTTCTCTCTATATCGTTGTCTCTCTTGTCATTTCTGGTTGAGATAGTTAAATTATTAATGGTGTCATGGTGAATTAATCAATTTCTTTATGAGTCATTAATATCCTATGTACCATTGTCATATTATAGCATTTCATGGTTTCGCAAAATAACATTCTCATTGTAGCATGTTATTGAGATAATACTAAACTTTTAATCAATGACAGGGGCGTTGGTTCAGGCTGATATATAAACATTGATTACGTCATTCCTGATAAAGCTAACCGTATTCTTAGGTCTTCATTGGCGTGAGTAGTCATAAATTGTGGATAGAAGATTGGAAGAAAAGTCCACTAGTCTTTTGATAACACTTTGGCCACGTTCAGTTCATAAATATTAAGGCAAAGTCGCATGTTGAGAGCTAATTTGAAAAATACACTGAATGGAAATCATTCATTCCGAAGTTGAAGAATCGTGTAAGTATCGGTTTGGAACTGCTGTTATTACTGTTGTGGAAAAGTTACAAAATTACTGTGACACCAGTTACAATAGTGTAGAATTAAACGGGTAAAATCTATACTTTCCTTGATAATGTTCAATGACTTATGTATTCTCAAACCCCTCGGAAATGTGAACCTGTTATTCTAGCAATATCAGCTTGCTCCAGTTATATTCTGAGATCAGAATGTATATATATATTATAATAGGAACTGCTTATTGCTCAACAATAGAATGGCAAGCTAGGTGAACAGAATCACACGTCTTTGTTATTTGGTAGGGTAGCTGAGAAAGGTACTGTGAATTCCCTTATCACCCTTGTATATTCAGCTACAGTTCCAATGTTAGACTGCATTTGCTTGGATCACTGGATTATTTCCATCTTCTGTGCAATATCAAATTTGTAATTCACTTTGTTAGTTTACATTGCGAACAAATTTTACAATCCAACTAGCACCTAGTATATACTCGAATACACTTATCCCCGTTCACGTAATTACTGTAGGTTATGAAATATTGTGAATCTTATGCTTATTAGAGAATTCTACCCGATCGATAAACTCACGCATTGATAACAAATTCTTCTTCCTTCCTCAATCCGTTAGGAATTATTTATTATCTGTATTCTATAATGAGAATATTTTTCATAATGGAGTATGGGACAAGAGACTAATTTATGATTCATAACTTTAGTATGTTAACTCTGTTCCAATTGATACTGCAATAATTGTATCGCTAATTTTTTCTACTCATTTATTAATGGAGAAAAATATTCCACTAAACAGTTTATAATACGTTCACATTTTCCCAATCTGGCAAGGTCAGAGAGACCCAAGTTTGTGCGCTGACATACTTAGACCCAATTTAATTATTCGATTCAATCCGATTCGATTCTATAATATTGACCTAGAAACCAGGTTCCAGAATATTATTTTGAAAAGTAATATTCTCCTTCCCTAAAGATTCCCTATTGGTAATTCGTATGACATAATATAAACATGAAATATACGTTATATTCACATTGTTATGGAATATTTTGAGTTTTATGATGGAGCATAGTAGCTGTTTGAGGTCCCAGTAACCAAGGGTCTTCTTACCTAGGGATCTGTTCCGACCTGATATTGGGAAAGCCTTACTTAAAGAGAGCAAGTCACAATGATGAAGAGCTGCTCTGCTCTGTGGTATCTAACGACAGCACAAAATCAGCTTGCACTCACTTTGCAATGTCAACGCTTTTTAGCTTCCGGAAATTGTGAAGTAGGGACATTCGAATAGAGGTGCTGAGTCTTTCCTGCTCTATGTCTCATTTTGTGTTTTAAATTGCCGTATGAAAAAATCAACTTAAAATGATTTGAAAAAAACATCATGCTAGTTACATACTATACATGATATGCGATATAATCAAGGGGAGAAACCGATAGTTTGTTGGAATGTTGTCAAAATCTACGTAGATAACTTACAAATGATAGATTTCCGAATGGAATTATTGAAAGCATGTACAGTACGAAAAGAGTAATCCTTTATGGATTATTGTATCCTCCTATCCTTACTTCCTTGTATCTTTCCTCAATTATTAAAAAATTGAGAATTATTTAACGCTAACGACACGAAACTTCGAATGCAATACCAAAATAAATTGGATATAAATCACCCGATAAAATATAATTATTATTAATTTTTGAAAATTTCGTCCAATTATAATTATTTTTGAATAGCATTTCAATGAATAATATTTTTGATTGATTTACATCATCCGATCAACATACCATAGACCTGATCGAGTCCACGTTATTTTTTCAGAAATAAAAACACAAATATTTGATAACATGGTTCCCAAGAGTCAATTTATCTATCATATGGACAGATGGTAGTCTCAATTTATGATTCATAACTTTAGTATGTTAACTCTGTTCCAATTGATACTGCAATAATTGTATCGCTAATTTTTTCTACTCATTTATTAATGGAGAAAAATATTCCACTAAACAGTTTATAATACGTTCACATTTTCCCAATCTGGCAAGGTCAGAGAGACCTAAGTTTGTGCGCTGACATACTTAGACCCAATTTAATTATTCGATTCAATCCGATTCGATTCTATAATATTGACCTAGAAACCAGGTTCCAGAATATTATTTTGAAAAGTAATATTCTCCTTCCCTAAAGATTCCCTATTGGTAATTCGTATGACATAATATAAACATGAAATATACATTATATTCACATTGCTATGGAATATTTTGAGTTTTATGATGGAGCATAGTAGCTGTTTGAGGTCCCAGTAACCAAGGGTCTTCTTACCTAGGGATCTGTTCCGACCTGATATTGGGAAAGCCTTACTTAAAGAGAGCAAGTCACAATGATGAAGAGCTGCTCTGCTCTGTGGTATCTAACGACAGCACAAAATCAGCTTGCACTCACTTTGCAATGTCAACGCTTTTTAGCTTCCGGAAATTGTGAAGTAGGGACATTCGAATAGAGGTGCTGAGTCTTTCCTACTCTATGTCTCATTTTGTGTTTTAAATTGCCGTATGAAAAAATCAACTTAAAATGATTTGAAAAAACATCATGCTAGTTACATACTATACATGATATGCGATATAATCAAGGGGAGAAACCGATAGTTTGTTGAAATATTATCAAAATCTACGTAGATAACTTACAAATGATAGATTTCCGAATGGAATCATTGAAAGCATGTACAGTACGAAATGAGTAATCCTTTATGGATTATTGTATCCTCCTATCCTTACTTCATTGTATCCTTCCTCAATTATTAAAAAATTGAGAATTATTTAACGCTAACGACACGAAACTTCGAATGCAATACCAAAATAAATTGGATATAAATCACCCGATAAAATATAATTATTATTAATTTCTAAAAATTTCGTCCAATTATAATTATTTTTGAATAGCATTTCAATGAATAATATTTTTGATTGATTTACATCATCCGATCAACATACCATAGACCTGATCGAGTCCACGTTATTTTTTCAGAAATAAAAACACAAATATTTGATAACATGGTTCCCAAGAGTCAATTTATCTATCATATGGACAGATGGTAGTCTCAATTCATGATTATTTATTGATTGATGCGTTTTATAGATTAATGGTGATTTGAGATTGCATCTAACTCCCCTACAAGTGCCCAATACACATAAAGTTTCATAATGAAATCCTCCATCAATATTTATATTGTACTACAAGTCACAGGTTGACTTGAAATCCAAACAAAAAGGGTGATCATCCAAGAGTGAATACCCGGGAAATTCTTGGATCCTTGGGATACTATAATTTACCAATCTTATCTACGTAGTAAGACAGTTTAGTAGGACTGGAAGCAAGCTTTCCAGAGTTATTATTCGTTAGAGAACTGGTAAGATTATATTTTTACCGGTGAGGAAGGTGGAGGTTATGAGAAACAAGAATCTCCAATTGAATGATGAGAGCGTTGCATACGTTGCGCCGTGAAACATTGTTGTACACTCAACTGAAGACAAGATGTTTTGACGACTCACTGCATGATCATACAGTATTCAAATCTTCTGCGTTCACAGAGAAATTGTAGTTGGAGAAATTCAACATCCTTCACGAAACAGTGTGAGTGTGTTTGAGAGTATATTGCTTACATATCAATTCATAAATTCATTCTATGATAAGGAGTGAATAAAAATAACATGGAAGAGTTGTTTTCATGATAAAACCCATTAATCTCGTTCATGCTATGAAGTATTCATTCAGTTGAAACCAACAAAGTATATAAAAATCTAAATACGAGGAAAATTATTTAGATTATAAGATTGTATTGAACCTTTGTGTCTGCACTTCATTTTTCAACATTTAAATGCGGATTCTAAATTCATAATCAGATTATTTTTTAAATAATTCGTTTCAGCTGAAGCAGATTCAGAGTGTACTTTCCAGGCTTTATCAAGAGCCTATTTCTCACAATATCGAAAAATTTCTCCATTATCTTCAAACAGGCTTCTGATACATTATCATGGTAGAGGATTGTAGTATCCAACTACCAATTTCAATCAAGTTATTATATTAAAAACTACCTCACTAGAACAACTGCCTAACTTCTATAACAGCCAATCTACTGTTCTTCTATATGCATAAAACTTCAAATAGTTTTTGAAAAGTTGTACCAGCTCTAGTGAATTGTCAAGCTTAGATTAACCAATATTTTGATTCCTACAAATTCCAGAAATATTTCCTGGTATCATTCAATTATGCATCTCACTCAACCATTGATTGTATGGAGAGCATATTAAAAAATGTGCATAAAAAACCTGGATAGCTTTTACATCTACAACAGGTACCTAATATTCATAATAAAACAAAGTGAAAGCTCTACATTGGAATATTGATCTTATGAAATATTAGCTTTATTGAAGAACCTTTTATTAAGGTGCACTTTAGTTCAAAGAGTGACTGTACTTAGCATTGTAGTCATTGATTTTTGTCATGACATTGTCTAGAAGTGAACAGTTTGGCAGCGTGACGCTTGCGTGCCGGGGCTCGGCTCTGTGCTGTCTGCAGCGAGTGAAGCAGCCTCAGCTCTGGTGTGCTCCCCCGCTTGCCCCTACGCTTGCCCCAACCGTGGACCCCCGCCGCAACCCTGGGCCCCCGCCTCAGCCCGGGAATCGCGGCAATTCCACGCGACGGCAGCCAACGCCACCAGTCGAGCGTCGCTCTTTGCCCGTGCGACACGGCGCGACCTCACCGATCGACGCCAGCCTGCCGCCACAGTTCGCGTAACTCGTGCAGTTGACGTCATACGCAAAATTCAAACCAACCATATTGCAAACCCATAATAACGCTACACCCTCAACCAACAAACCAGTCTCCACTCCCCAAAACATTATTATCCACCTGGAAAAAGTATTCTCCACTGTGATCCTGAATCCCCTGAAAATGAGTTTGCTATCTCAATAATATTAAATTATTAACTCATATCAGATTCTACATTGATTTTGTGACTTTAAGATGTATGCTTAGAAAAGTTCTGCAGAGAAAATGAGGAAAAAGCATCAATTATTGTCAAGAAACCCAGGATTGGGAATCTTTGACTCAAGAAATTTTATTAGTTCCGTGGAGTGAGATGAACGTGTGAACTACATTATAGTTTCTTAAATTCATAAAACTCTTAAAAAAATTATACAAACTGAGTTACTAGCGGAAACTTTTTGTAGCAGAGAACCTCAAGTAAGTAGAAGCTAGACGTATTAAGTAGTAAAAGTAGTGACTGTGGTAAAAGCTTTATTACTGGATCATTTTTGTTAATCTAGCGGGAAAGTTTTTTGTTCAATGATGATGCAACGTGAATGCTGTTGAATTCTTGTTACAAATTGTTGTTTTTCTTGAGAGCAGTGAACCTGAAATATCATGGAATGATATTGTTAGCTATCAAACAATAGCCATATTGTTACTTGTTGCTTGTTGCTTTGATATCAAAATTTGATATCGCTTGTAACTCAAATTTCAAATGTGACTCGAGAGTTTGGAAAATTATTTGTAATTGGCTTCAAGGAGTCTAAAACCTAGAAACTTCAGCACAAAGCTCATAAAAAAGTGGATATTTTTCTGAACTACATACCTATATCTATTATGAACAATAACTGAATCATACAATAATCTGTAAGACGTTTTCGTCAACTTGACTCACGTTTATCAGCGTAGGAGCACGATTAAAGAAAACAACCTCAACCTCAATAACAATTCGACACTTAACACTGAATGGAGTATATTCAGTACCTTGATACTACAATTTGGATTTAAAAATTTGATGGTAATGATTTAATTTGAATGAACTAGTATTTATTTGGATTTTCTGTAATATAGATGTCCTTACTGATACAAAAAATAATGGAATAGATTAACGTTATCAGTTGTTGAGTCATTCGTTATAGGAGGAAAGCAATAAGTGTCTTATTTTTATTTATTCTGAATTTTTTCGAATTGTACGACATATAAAATACCAGAGACTATGGATAGGGCACCTAGAAAGAATGGCTGAACAGAGAATGCCCAAAAATATGTATAAGGATAGATTGGCATTATGAGATGAATTCAAAAAAATCTTCTCCTTCTTCTTCTTCTTTTGACATTACAGCTTACCGTGAGCTTTGGCCTCTTCAGTTATTCGCCTCCATACCAAACGGTCACCAAGGGAAAAGGCAGAACAAGGAATCGTTGGCTGGATGAAGTGGAGGCAGATATTAGATTGATGAGGGTCAGAGGTTGGAAGCAGAAGGCAGGTGACCGTTTGGTATGGAGGCGAATAGCTGAAGAGGCCAAAGCTTACGGTAAGCTGTAATGCCAAAAGAAGAAGAAAGAGAAGATTTTTTTGAATTCATCTCATAATGCCAAAACCGAAATCTTTCAACAATAATCTATGAAGATTCGTAAATTAATTATTTTTATCATAAATAAATCTGGTATTATTTAATAATACTGAATTATTGCATGAAATTCTGAAAATGTCTCTCATAGCAGTAAACTGAAATGTCAGCTTTTTGACATTCGCTTAGAGCAACTTTTAAACAAGCTTTAAAATTTTATGTGATTGTTGAGGCTCATAAATGATCTGGAAATCCCCCAATTCCAGAAGAAAGTCAAATACTAGTTATTTAGCTGGAGCTGGACCTGGAATTATCACACAAAAATTGAATCAGTATTTCTGTTCCTGCCAACTATGACGCCCTATGATCTTAGATCCTCTGCTTTTTAATGGGATAATTGATGATTATAACTTAAGATTGAGAAAATCAAAGCATACTTTTGGGAAAAACACATACCATAGAAAATTTATGGCTTGATTGGTATATAAGATGCGATTCTAGTTCAAGATATGGTTGATCTCATGGGAATGATTCAAATTTTCAGCAAAAATATTAAATAAGCTATTGCTTTTTAACAGATCAATTCTTGACAATAATCGCTCGAAAGCGACTTATTGAGAGTACTTGAATGAATCAACATGCTAAAATCAATACGCTACAATCAACATGTAACTACCGATCTGAGAAAACTTGAAAAATATATATTATAAGGAAATGATGCCTTCTATTATTTGGTGGAGAATTGGATAACGAGTATTATTTTGAAGATGGATAATTATTACTTCTCTCTAAAAATAATGAATCAAACATTTTGGAAAAACTAAGAGAGAATTTTAATTGAAAAGAGCAATTTTCCTTTTTTTCGAAATAAGGAACAATTTTTTAGTATTCCGTTCACCTTTTCAAGCTACACATTGAGTGGAAAAGTCTGGACTCATGATATAACCAATCAACCCTATTCAAACTCCATACAATCTCAAAATTTACTCACATATACATTTTCAATTTATCCTTGGTATTTTCATTCATCTGTAAGCTTGAGACAATCATGGAAGTTTGGATATCTTTCTTCAATCGAGAATAAAAATCTTCTATTTGGGAAATTTTCAATTTAGATTCATTCTTCATCCTTTTGTTGGATCTTAGAATAATCGCAAGCGATTATACCTGCGAAAGTGGCTTAAAATCTAGATAAAATCAATGAATTATGGATGATCACTTGACTGCTATCGCTTCTTCTTTGCTCCTTGAAATTTTGAGCGAATAATCGTACTGCAACAAAGATTCATCTTATGAATAACACGCTTGGTGTAGAAGAGGAAGATATTAACGACATAATTACATGTACGTTAGTTGAATGAAATGAATTGCGTGATCTGAAAACATTATTAAATTGATAGTAGGCATCACGGAAACAGCTCCTTCCATTGCACCGTCTAGCACTCAAGATAGCACTCAACATTTATGGCAACCTTACCTCATACTAGGAATGGTATATCTATTGTCTCTCCTGAATATTGGAAATTATAGATATCTGCACTCTTCGAAAACTGATAAGATTTATCGTGTTTCTCAAAATCTCAGTAGAAATACATTATTGTTTCTTGTATCATAACATTACTATCATATTAGCCTAAATTCTTCAACTGAAAAGGGTTTTCCGGTGAACCTTCATTTTTTCCCGATCACATTATGAATGTAACGAAATTTGTTGACAACTGAACTTGCTGATGCTTCTCTCTTCAGATGTGATAATCAACAAACACCTTTAACAACAATATACCTTTGCTTCACACATATAAAGATAATATTAATTAATGGAAATCATAATATCCATATCAATGTTTCCAAATTATATAAATCTTATGATAGATTCAATTTTATATGAGAGGGGAACAAAGAAAATCTTGATTTCTAACGATATCAGAGAATGTTAATGAGTGTATCTCATTAAATTAAACAATTAATCTTATCTATCAATCCTCATTTGAATGAGATATGGTGCTACCATATCACATGCAAGCTTCAGATTCAATATCGAATATCCACATATATGATTTTCGCTGGTGGAAAATTTGTGTAGGCTAGGCCTGTGTAGATTAAATCAACTGATTGAACGGTTGTAATATCTCCTTTTATATTAAGGGAGCAATTTCTGTATTTTTATATCTGGTTATCTATCTGGTTATTTATATCTATTTGATATCGGGGACCGAGCTTCGCTCTTGAGTACAAAAGCATGAAAAATGTATAACGAAAGAAGAAATTATAATAACATTCATACAGAAATGTTCTATCTAATCCCAGTAAATTGAGATCAATTCCCAGAGGAATGCAAAGATTTCCCTCACAAAGGTCCAGTTGCACAAAAGCCGGTTAAATTTCAATCCTGATCTACTTCACGTGAACCAAATCAGAGAAGACCATTTCTCAAAGATTGATCTACTGGATCTAATCAGGAATGAGAATAACCCGGCTTTTTTGCAACCGACACTAAGTACCTGATTGAATGATTACAAAAGTTCAACAGCTGAGTCATAATTTTGAACAGTCCCACACACATGAACTTGCTCACTCACTTCCATCACCAACAGACGACGAAATAATTATTATCATCTGTTTTTCCAAGGATGGATAATAATTATCCTTTTAATGTCCTTTAACGAGTTTTCCCAGGGATGAGACCTAGTGCAATCGAATCTTTATATTGTAAACCTACTATGTTCTGAATTCGTGAGAATCATTAGAGCCATATAAACATCTAAACATTTGAACATCTAATTATCCAAAAATCTAAACATATAAACAGAAGCTGCTCGTTTAATAGTATAAGATATCTGGTTATTTATGTTCAACGGATCTCGAAAACGGCTCTAACGATTTTCACGAACATAGTAGGTCTATGATATGAAAATTCGATTGCACTAGGTCTCATCCCTGGGAAAACTCGCTGAAGGACATGAAAAGGATAATTCATCCTTGGAAACACAGATGATGATTTCGTCGTCTGTCGATAACAATAAAAAAATAATCTGTTATGTTGACATGAGATGGTATATATAAATCATAATATTCAAAGTTAATCATTATTTTACAGTTAAAGTAAGTGATTAGTGAGTCTTATTTTTGTTATTCAATTTGGTATGAAAACAATCTAAATTAGAACTTTTATGTTTCCAAATATTTGGTCTGAAAATTTGACCTGAATTCAAGTGTATGGAACAAAACCTACTTTCTAGAATATTTATAGTGTTTAAATCAAAATTCGGAGAAGAAACAGTTCTGGGCTGTGCCTGTTAGTCCTCGACCAATAATTTTTAAGAATTGAGTTCTGTTTATCAATAAATAAATAACCAGCAAAGCTCGGTGCCCCGATATTTACCATTTATAACAGTAACTCTTGGTCGTATGGGACAAATAAATTCATGGACAGCAGAAATTTGCAAAATCCGTTACAAAACTGAAATTATATTTTTCTTCTAGTCTGAAATGAATATCTAATTCTATTCTTCGACGAATCGAATTATGTATGATGGTCATGTATGTAATATCTATCTATTGTTCCTAATTACAAAGAGTTATATCCACTCTCCCAATCGAATTGTTGAGTTTTTATAGAGGATCAATCCATGGAAAAAATTTCTCAAACATCAATGGAATGCATTGTTTCTAACTTTAGAAGAATGGGAGAGGTGCATATTTCACAGATAATGGATAGCGTAGATGATAGCATAGCGAAGAATTATATGCTAGCCCATGACTAGCATATAAGACATAAACATGGAAACACTTCATTCACATAGCTACTTTTTACTTTCCTTGCCCTATTACCATAGGTAAGGAAAGTATTGCTTTCCGAAAAAATTAAGGTACCCCAATTTCTAAATTTCTATACGTTTCAAGGTCCCCTGAGTCCAAAAAAGTGGTTTTTGGGTATTGGTCTGTATGTGTGTGTGTGTGTGTGTGTGTGTGTGTGTGTGTGTGTGTGTGTGTGTGTGTGTGTTGTGTGTGTGTGTGTGGTGTGTGTGTGTGTGTGTGTGTGTGTGTGTGTGTGTGTGTGTTGTGTGTGTGTGTTGTGTGTGTGTGTGTGTGTGGTGTGTGTGTGTGTGTATGAGTGTATGTGCGTCTGTGTACACGATATCTCATCTCCCAATTAACGGAATGACTTGAAATTTGGAACTTAAGGTCCTTACACTATAAGGATCCGACACGAACAATTTCGATCAAATGCAATTCAAGATAGCGGCTGAAATGGCGAAAATGTTGTCAAAAACAGGGTTTTTCGCGATTTTCTCGAAAACGGCTCCAACAATTCTGATCAAATTCATACCTAAAAAAGTCATTGATAAGCTCTATCGACTACCACAAGTCCCATATCTGTAAAAATTTCAGGAGCACCGCCCCATCTATGCAAAGTTTGATTTTAGATTCCCAATTATCAAGCTTCAGATACAATTTAAACAAAAAAAATCATGTGGAAAAGATTGAGCATGAAAATTTTTACAATTAATGTCAAGTAACATTTTCACATGAAATTTCAAATAAGCTCGAAATTCGAGAAAATGTGATTATCCAATTGCAAACTGTTGGCAACTGTTGATTCTATTAAATGATTCACTGTGAAGAGATAGCAGACCTCGTATGTCTCCAGCGTTATTGTCCTGTCACCAGCTGACTCAGATCTTTGTTTATATTAGTAGACTTGAGATACGCGGGAACACTAGTGTCAGATGATCAATTCTCATAACGGCAAGGAAAGTTGTGTGAGTGCGCCACACCAGATTTTCTAATTTATTAAACAACTAGCCGTCAGGCTCGCTTCGCTCGCCATATCCGTCTAGCCAGGGGGCTCCGCCCCCTGGACCCCCGACTGGATAATCCAAGAATGAGATTAGCAGGCTCGCTTCGCTTGCCTGCATTTTTATCATGTTAGGACAATCCAGTCGGGGGTCCAGACTAAACGTCTGGCTAAACGGATATGGCGAGCGAAGCGAGCCTGACGGCTAGTAATATAATATTTCCAGGATTGAAGTAGCAGTGCCCAATCAATTTTTCCTCGATAAATGCATTTAAATCTTTAACTTGGTGCCAACCTAACAAAGTCAACTCAACTTAATGCCAACCTGATAAAATAATTATTAATTTAGTTGCCAGTTAACAACAGCTGTTTCGAAGAGGTACTCTATCTAGATTATAGTTCTATAGTAACATTATGATATGGAAATTTCAATATATATAATAAGAATTTAAAAAAATTAATATAAAAAATTTCAATATATATATAATTATTATAATTAAGAGATTGGGAGAAGAAGAATATACATGCTAAAAGACGAACTTTAAACCCTTAAAAACAACCCTTAGAGTTAAAATATTGCCAAAAGATTTCTTAGTGCGCCTCTAAAGGGTCAACTGAACATACCTACCAAATTTGAACGTTTTTGGTCCGGTAGATTTTTAGTTATGCGAGTGAGTGAGTGAGTGAGTGAGTCAGTCAGTCAGTCAGTGAGTGAGTGCCATTTCGCTTTTATATATATAGATATTAAAATCTCAAAGCACCCATTTTTTAAAATAAAGGGTGCTTTAATATTTCTATATTGTCTTATTAAGACATATGAAATATAAGATATTCCATATCAACACAGATCCAAACCTTTGATAATGTAATATTTTGTGATATTCTGTCATATTGCCAGTATCACAAATTCGTAAATCTACAGTAGTTATACATACATCGATTTTTGGATGTACGATTTTCTGCCGTCCATTTGTTTTATGAGATTAAACAGAACTTGTCAAACAGATGATGTTTTTATGTGTTTGCGAAGTTCCGTTTAATCTGGTAGAATTTATAGGGACGGCAAAAATCGATGTATTTGTAACAGGTTTCACACCTGTCATTGTATCTTTTTCTACATCACGAACAAAATATCAGTAAGCTAAGCGAAAGTAGCTCTTCGCCTGACACTACTCTGAATAGATCAGCCTTCTCTTCGTTAGGTGACAAACCACATCAACCCAATACCTTGATCCAATGCAACGTATTACTGCTGTATTCTTGCGGGAAAATATTAATGCACCTAAGCTTCACAGAGGGTACCTATAGAATGTATTTCGGTCTCTATAATTATTTTTTTTCAATTCCACTTACATTTCTGTGAGTTTTTCATTCTTTATTGAAATTGGGAACATATCATCAATAATTTACTGACTCCAGTAGAAGTGTTTGATACCAAAGTGCTGTTTATTTATCAATTTTTCTCTCAATGTAAATGTTATTTTCATCTTTCAAAACCTCGGTAAAGGTTATTGCTATTTTCATCAAATTCATTGAGAAACATCTTGTCCTTATCATTTACATGACTCACGTAGTAAGACTGTAGATGAAGTTTATTGATGTCAAAGCATGCATTATTTTCCAACAATTGTGATCCTTGAGTTTTATGAACGTTTAGTACTCATTCTCCAGCTTAGCGCATCATTCCCTTGGAACAAGTACTAGAAGCGGTTGAGCTGCTTTGCTTGTCATCAGTCTTCAATTCGGCAAATGAGCAATATTGACTAATTGCAGCATTCGACCGCCAGCCGGCAGCCAATTTGCCTGCCATCGGCCGGCAGTGCCAGTGTGGTGTTTGCCTCGGTTTCGAGAAAAACTGTATTGAGCTTAGTAGACCGTGAACGTGCTGTCATCGATTAGATGTGGTGGCTCCAACCGTAGTCACGAATCATCGATTCGTTTTCCTTCTTCTTCCTTTTCGTCATATTTCTCCTTGTTCACTTCATCGGCTCGATAAGACCTCTTTCAAAATCAAGCGGTGACCCACATTTTTCGATGGTCATCATTGTTGCATGTTGCATCCATTTACTTCACCTGGAGAAAAACAGACGATGTCTATAGAATTTGACAAATGGACAGAGTATCATTAAATTCTCCAATTTTTGAATTCGTTGTTTCCAGGTTACACTTCAATGAAGCAGTTCATTTTAGTAACACCAACACAAGCTTGGTGGAATAGTATGAGCTGATGTATCATATCGATCATCAATGAATAGGTTAGACTTTGAAAAAACTAGATGTCATTTCTTCATTCTTCAAGGGCTTTTTGATGATTGATTCAATTTAGCAGCTGGCGAGACAGTTTTATTGATCCATAGTGTGATAGAAGTTTCTCTGTATCATGTTTTTTGTTTTGTGTATCAGCATGCATGCAAAAACTATTCAGAAATTCAATCTTTCCGAAAAAGAAAAAGTCGATAGTCATTCAAAAAATGTGTAAAAAATTAGGTGACTAGAACATTTTTTTTACGGTGATCATTTTTATAGTAAATAGAGGATTGAAAATTGTTACCTTTCTTAAATTTTATTCGTCTCATACAGCTTGGAAGTGTCTGTAATTCGGGAGAGGATGAACTCCAAATGGCAATTTATTCGAACGTTGTAGGTGGGCCAATATTTGTATCGGACAGGTATCGTAACAGGTAGCTGGTCACGGTTATCAGAGCTATTCTCAATTTTAATAGGGAACAACAGTTCTGAAATAGTAGTTTATTATAGTATAGAATAAACAGTTTTATAATAAGGGTTTTTAAAGCACAGGCTAGATGTATAGTTAAGTCACAAGTGAGCGAGCGTAGCGAATTCATAACTTGATTCACTGAAAACTTCATTAGCTTAAAAATTGACGAATAGAAAACTTGACATACTAAAAACTTGACTTACTGAAAACTTGACAAACTGAACCCGGCTAACAGCATCAGAAATCGTGTTTAAATATTGATACCACCAGCATCAAAAACCGTGTCATAATGTAAAAGTCATTGCATAGTGTTCACATCATAGTATAGTTTTGGAAACCCATTGCGAGAAACCCCTGTTATGGCATTGATTGTGATGCTGTAATTTTGACATTATAACAGGATCGTAGATAAAATATAATATTTTGTTGCTAGCTTAAAAATACTGAAAAAAAAAACAATTTTTTTTTCAATACATGTGAAAGTGTCAATAGCAACCATGTTTCTTAAATTCATGGACTGATCATTCTAATTATTGGAATGAAATTTTTTTATTAAAAACATAATCATATCACTGTATTTTTCAACTTGTGAGTTACTTACAGTATTACAAACGGTTTATGGTGACTTTTTAATCAATTTTCCTGGAAAAACATTATTTGATATTCATGAGATATTCTCTGCCATTCCACCACAGACCTCGTGAATAAATGAAGTTGAGGTTGGACCGCTCTATCGCATTAAATAATAAATCGAGCTAATCAACTTCCCATTGATTGATATCAAAGTTGGAAGTAGCCTACTACTGGCTGACTACTTTGATGGTGATTCTACTTTGGTGATTCAAATCAACGTTTTATATGAGTATTGATCATTCCCGATAGTCAATGTGATTAGAAGAGTAATTGATTCCATAGACTTTGTTAATCAAAACCTCGCAATCTAGCCAATCAAAGGGTGGGTCACTGATTCGTAGCTATTATGTAGAGGAAGATCTCATCTTAGCTAATTAATCTGGGAATAAGTTTGCCTGGAGTGAATTTCATCGGAAACACGTTACAGAATTCATACATAAATTTTGAAATGAGATGTCCAATGCTGGATTCAGATGAATCATTCTTCAATGATATGACCTAACTCTAGCAGAAGCATTTCTCGAGTGTAACCACAGTCTTCGGTATCTATAATCTTTTCATTCGAAAGTTTAATTATAGAAGTCTGGTTGAAAGTCTCGAGTTTCTTACGAGTTTCAAAAGAATTTGCTTATCATTTGAAACTTCTATTATTCATGTACATTCATTTCAAGACTTGAGAGTATTCAGTATATATCTCGAAAGCTGTACTTTGTACGATAAGTGTAGTCTTGCTAGTATTAGTAGAATGCAATCTTATATTCATAGTCCACTAACACTATAAATATAATTAACTCTATTCTCCAGATTGACTTATTATTTAATGATGATAAGTTCCAAGGATATCAAGAGGGAGTCAAGAAGTTAGCATAATCCTCCAATCATACAAGGCTCCGTACAAGGATCATGTGCAAAAAAATCTTCAATCGTTTGATAAAAATCGAACGTTCAAATACAATTAGATTTATAAGTTTTTCACAACTTTTTCCTTGAACAAGTATTGACAATTTTCGCAAGAATTTGCTCAAAATTTCTGCAACTGTTGGTTGGAGAAGCTCGTTGAGGAATGGATTTGTCTTAGAATCACAGTTTCAAGTTGGTTAGAATAGATGATTCTGGTCGCACCAACTACGGTCCATTCCAATTGAACTGTTGGCATTGTGATGGCTGATGGGAATCGATAGACGATCAATTTGGAGATTTCACGGTTCGTGCATGGATCTGTTGGCCATCTGTTATTTATGCTTGGGAATCAATTCCGCTGATGAAATGGAAACAAAGCTTATGGTGAGGCAGTGGAAGATGTATGGACACCATCACTACTAGGCTACTGGTGGATGGATCAGTGCGAGAAATCGCTGGAAACGGGAAAATAATAGATTACGAGGGTTAATAATTCATGCTTCTGGGTAGGAAGCTGCAACTAATGGCGAGAGTCGGCAGGGTTGTCTGTTTCCCATCAACCTATCCCTGGTAAGTGAAATGAGCGCACACTCCACTCTTCCTTCCTCAACAGATAAAATAACAATATGAACTTGACATTGAGCTGTGACCTGATAAGCGGTATACATTAATCGCCAATTGAGAACTGACAGAGTAGGGTGAGAAAAAACCATCAATTCTTGTGTACTTCGTTAACAAATTTCCAACATAAACCTATCGCAGATTCATTCTACAACAAACGAAATGATTACTTTTCGCTTGTATGGGATGAAATGAATGAAAGGAATTATAAGAACAGCAGAACTAATTTTGCATACCCTTGTCACTGAGTTCGAATCTGAAAACCATCACGGTTTCCACATTAATCCAAGTACAATAAACTTCAGTTGACGCTCGAAACAATTAATCATCAGTCCACTGCTCATGTGCTCACATTATTATAATAAAGAGCTTTATTTACCGGAATAAAGTTCCAAGTGGAGCTTGATAATAATTTATAATTCATTAGGCATGGATTTGGAGAATTAGTAGTGATTTGATGATTACTGTGAATTGCAAACAATTATTCGCTTGATAACTAAACATCCATTACGGGTGTCAGCTCTTATCTCAACTCTGCTACTATGATTAACAAATCAAACACCTTTTATCTCGAAAAGTGAATTCAACTTGAATTCCAATACTTCTATACCTCCATTCAAATATGAAAAGTAGAAATAATTGATAACTGCAATAATAATTCAAAGCTTCTGTTGAACTTCGAGTGGTAATTATCATTACTTTTATTACGATATTGAAGATCTCTATCGTTGAGTTACTTAGCATAAGCATTTTTCAGAATACGGAATTTGTTTTAAATTGAATTTACATTGTTTTCTGTTGAATTATTTGATTCTAATAATGTTCATTCAATTTTCAAATTTCTCAATGATGAATTGCTTTGGATGAAAATTATTCATCCTATTCAATGAGAATACTCGCACTGAGCAGGATTTTTCTTGATTTTCAGAAATGAAAGAATCTATTACTGCATCCCTTCCTCTAGCTAGGCTATGTTATTCAACTCGAGTCAGTCTGGTGGTAAACAAGTTTCAATCAGTTGGCCGCTTCATCAATTTGAGCCAGGTTGTTTTTCTCTTCGCGTGACTCGGAAAAGATGAAAATACTTTACTATTCTGAAAGCGAATTCCAATGTTGGAAGATGAGTGGATGGAGTTTCTCCTCCTCCTCCACGACTTTTCCCCCCTCGATCAGGACCTCACCCCTTAAACATTCATATTAATCGATTTCAGGTGCTTTCTTTGAATACAGCCGACAAAGACGAATTTGATTCCAGCTTAGATATTACGGGCCTCTCGAATTCTCATTCCAATTATTGGATTATAAAAAAATTACGTTCAATTATTTCCTGTTCAAGGTTAAAATACTTCCAAATCACGGTACTCGAGCTAAGCAGGTTGTGTCAATGGACTTCGTCTGGACTAACGAATATCAACCATTATCAATACCATATTTCTCCAATCGAAATTATTTAAAATTAGATTGATATTTTTCAAAGTATTATCAGTACTGTTGAGAGTACAACATCATATTCACACGTATCAGGCTCCCATGAAGTCTCATCTGGATTTTGCATAATAGCATGAATGAACGTAACATATAATATAAACTGTATAATATAAACTATATCATATAAACTATATCATATAAACTGTATGATAGAGGAAAGATAGCATTATATAGAAGATATAGCATTATAGACGATATCCCTTAGTAAAGGACGTTCATGTTCCAAATTTCAAGCCCAAGAACTCAAGCCGACTACTGTCTATTATTACTGTTTTGGCCGGGTGAGAGTGAGAGACTACCAGCATCACATAGCTTCACAAAAAAGAACTACAAGGACTATCGGCTTATTTTAACACTGGAATTCGGATCATAAACGTCCTATGCCATGGGATATCTTCTTATGCTATATTTTCACTATGACCGTATTGAATTGGAATTTTACGGAAGAATGAGAAAGTAAAAATTTGCAGAGACAAATTTTATCAAAGTCAGTCGACTTCAAGAAAAGGTTCCAAAACAAAAGAGGAGTAGGCTTCTATGGCATCTTTTGATATCATGTGCTATATTTTCCTGTCTCAGCGCTTAGAAGATTTGAAGTGAAAAGTAGAGGAAAGTAGTGGACAGTACACTGATTGATCACGAGGACTGTCTGTTGAGCGAAGATTAAGATGGGAACGAGTGATAGTGCAGTTGAAAATTGCTGTTTCTTATCATGTTGCTGAACAAATAGAATGGATCTGGAAATAAGAATCTATGATAGGAGCTCTTGAACTAGTTTCTTGGGAAACTGACTCTTAAAATCCATGACATCAAAACTCAAGACGAAACTAATCTCAGTAAGAACTTAGTGTATAAGAGTTATTGCTGAGTTTGTTGAATAACTTTGGAATATCAAAACTATTTCTCTGGTGAAAATTAAATTTATCTTTTTGATCAGCAATGTAACATGATTCATAACTTGTGAAGATAGTTAAAATATTTAAATATTGTACTCTTATATTTTTTATTTCTTCAAAGTTCCGAAAATGTGAGTGACCATATAGCGATAGAAACTTATCCTTATTCTTATTTGATGCGACACAAAAATAGAACATTACAATCCTTGTAATCATTACATCCTCTCAAGTACCCTGAAATGCGTATGAACTACAAACGGATTGAATTGACCATATACATTTTATTTGGAAATGGAATACTGAGATAAATGGAAAGAATTTGTTTTATTCTGTGCAGTCATCTAAGACCCATCTGATCTTATTTTCAAACCCTATAGAACAATAGAACAATTCAGATGATAAACATTAAGGAATATTTCACGTATTTGAATATTAAAAATATATGAATATTTTACATTTAAGGAATATATTAAGTAATAATTTATGGTGCGTTTTAGGTGACACACTCTATTTCTGATACTTGTCATTTCTTAAGAGATCATAGAAGGATCATATCTCTCACCATAATCTCCGAATATTAAAAATATTTGAATATTTTACATATAAGGAATATATTAAGTAATAATCTATGGTGCGTTCTGGGTGACACACTCTATTTCTGATACTTGTCATTTCTTAAGAGATCATTGAAGAATCATATCTCTCACCATAATCTCCACTGAAAAAATGACAGGAACCAATTGTTAATTTTTCATTTGAACGTTTAAAATAAACATGAACACCCCCATTTTCGGATATCACAACTAATGGGTACACGAACACGAGTTCAAGCAGACAGACATTCATGTAATCGTTCAAATAGATGGAAATTGCACTCCATCCATCATCCATGTACGTATTAGTGAAGCATGATATAACAATTCTTTGATTTTCTACAACTTTTATTATTTTCAAGAATATTAGACTGATTCAACTGATGAATATTTGAGGAGGATCGACCAAGCAACTCCATTCAGCATGTGTGTGTGATTTTGTGTTTCACAAAAGATGCCATCATCTTTTATAGTCAAGATTGGAATTTCTTGAATCCCCATTTCTTCGTAAAACCAGAGATGATGTAAATAAAGTTTCACTTTTTGTGTAGTTGAGAAGTTGATATTGTGGTAATTATTCATATTGAATGAAAAAGACTAAGAAATTGTCAAAAAACCACTGATTTAGTCAAATGAGAGATTTTTCATGACTGATTAAATCAGTGGTTTTTTGACAATTTCTTAGTCTTTTTCATTCAATATAAATAAAGTTTCCTTACTCTATGGTAGAATGACTCTTAATTTCTTACATGTGACTTTATTACTATTGGCTCATGCTGGTTGAGCTACCACATCATTAATTCATAGTTTTACACTTCACTTCTTTCAATATTCACCTAATCTACATATAGATGGGTATAATCTACATAATTATGATTAAGCTTCATTTCTATGTAGTTGATTATGTTGTCACGTTATTTTTGTCAATAACGAGTTGCCCTGCTTGGCTGCAGTCGGTAGAGCATGAATAATAAAATATATAACCCTTATTGTGGTTCTTAGAACATATATAATACTAATTTCTTACTGGCTCGACCAGGAGCTCCCGTAGTTCTCTGTTCTTGCCGGTTACTGACGTCGGCTGCTCCAACAATTCACAATTTCTGTGACTGATTTGTCGAAATCCGCAAGTATAGTTGCGAGAATTTGCACTGCTGCAACTTAATGCTATGATTTTGAGATTCTTCTGGTCGTATTTAATGATATTGGATAATTTATATAAATCTCTGGAACGTATTATTTCCAAAGATTTGATTATCAATGCTGTATATCGCTGTCTTAACCAACTTATTCGGTGAAGAATATAGTCGGATGGTAATCTTATTAATATTTCAATACTGGTAACTAGATAGATTATAACGAGATTGGTCATGCATGGAGATAGGGAAACAAATAAAGGATACACCGTAAAAATTGATATAAATATATTACACAAATCATCAACGAATAAATAAATATAAATATAGAGCAACAAGTAAAAAAGTAAAAATAAGAACAAAAATCTGGTGTGGCGCACTCACACAACTTTCCTTGCCGTTATGAAAATTTATCACCTGACGCTAGTGTTCCCGTGCATCTCAAGTCTACTATTCAAAGATTTGAGTCAGCTGGTGACAGGGTAATAGCGCTGGAGACACACATGAGTTCTGCTATCACTACATAGTGAATGATTTAATAGAATCAACAATAATTTGCAATTGAATAATCACATTTTCTCGAATTTAAAGCTTATTTTCAATTTTAGGTGAAAATGTTACTGAACATTAATTGTAGAGATTTTCATGCTCAATCTACTCCACTTGATTTTTTTTTGTTACAATTGTATCTGAAGCCTGATAATTGGGAATCTATCTGCATTGATGGGGCGGAGCTCCTGAAATTTTTACAGATATGGGACTTGTGGCAGTTGATAGAGCTTATCGATGACTATTTTAGGTATGAATTTGATCAATATCGTTGGAGCCGTTTCCAAGAAAATCACGAAAAACCATGTTTTTGACAACATTTTCGCCATTTTAGCCGCCATCTTGAATTGCATTTGATCGAAATTGTTCGTGTCGGATCCTTATAGTGAAAGGACCTTAAGTTCCAAATTTCAAGTCATTCCGTTAATTGGGAGATGAGATATCGTGTACACAGACGCACATACACTCATACACACACACACACACACACAACACAACACACACACACACACACACACACACACACACACACACCACACACCACACACACACACACACACACACCACACACACACACACACACACACCACACACACCACACACACACACACACACACCACACCACACACACACACACCACACACACACACACACACACACACACACACACCACACACACACACACACACACATACAGACCAATACCCAAAAACCAGTTTTTTGGACTCAGGGGACCTTGAAACGTATAGAAATTTAGAAATTGAGTACCTTAATTTTTTTCGGAAAGCAATACTTTCCTTACCTATGGTAATAGGGCAAGGAAAGTAAAAATATATATCAAAAAAGTATCACAGATTAGCTCACTTATTAGGTTTTAGTTTTTAGCACGAAAAGTTACCATGTGTTTCTTAAATCATCAATCATACGCATTTAGATTACGCAGCTCAGTTATCGACTTGCTGATGCTTGTCGATTAAAATCTCATATACCTTTTTTCCAAATTAATAAATATAATTAATTAATAAAAATATAAATCTCAAATATATTAATATATATATCTCAGGGCTAAAGGTTCGGCCTCTGATGGAAAATAGATAAATCAATTTATCCCGTGAACATGAGCTTCATTTATATTTTTACAATCTACCAATAAAATTAATGATTGAGTAAGCATATATATTATAACTTTAAATGTAAATATTTCTTTCATCTGTGCATCCTTAGACATGTAAATCTGATATAGTTCTTAATTAGGAAAAATACGTTTTTTGTACTTTTCAAGACTTGCACAAGTTTGATATTAATTTCAATATTGTATAACCTTTTGACGAGCTAGCTTTTTAAATCTTGTTTCACTCGAAGCACTGAGGGCGCCCTAGATTTATATATTTTTCGTTAATTATCACCCACGTGCTGAAATTCACAAGATGATGATGGCGATCCGAATTTCCCGTCGTCTTGGGTTTTCTGGTGGCCAAAGTCGTCCTCTCCAAGGGAATAAATAAATATCTGAATGACTTATGCCTTAATACGGCATCACCAAGTCTTATGAAAATTAATTATTGAATTTAAACTTAAATCTTTCGAACGTACAATTTAACAAAAAAGGGACTTGTGCTCTATAAAATTAGTGGCGTTCCATGGTGGCATCTGGCAAGCAAGTGGGCTCTGATCTACCCCTATTCTCTACGATCATACTTCTGTCTTCCAAATTTGCATATTATTCAAATATCCAACTACTACGCCATTATATAATCAAATAGTCCGTGCCAATCTGCTAGGCTATTACCTATATCTTATTTATTACATTTTATAATTACTCAGATTGCATTCGATATATGAACCAAGTAGTGATAACTTATAAATTCTTATCATTTATTTAAATTCGGAGTGTTATTTTGGAATCGACTCGTTATTACCGCCAGTCAGCCACTGCAATTTGATTGGCTCATCTGAAAATTACAAATGTATCCATGTGCCTAATAGAATATACATACTTCCTTAATATTTTATGTATTTGGTACATGCTCATTTTACACAATAAATTTTTATAAGCTTATTAAGTTGTTTTTCCATTTACAATAGCATGTCATGTGGTTACCAAATCCTCTAGTTGAATGCTATTTGTTTACAACAAAAATTTGCCAAAGGTGTCTGGCTAAATTTCAAATTATACGGCTTGATCGATTATTTAGGTTGCCGACCAGTAAGTATTATAGCCTAACCTCAAATTTTCAATATTTTATATAATTCAATAGATAGCAAATAAAATTCTTTTCTATTTGGCTGTTCAAATTGTAGCCAGGATACCCGTTATTATCTAATCTCTCACTTGTTGATATCGCACCCGGCGATAATACAGCAGCTGTTTGCTCAAGACCTATAAAATCTTTCCATTAAGCGATTTTGCTTGCTATTCGAAATAATTTGTTACAATGTTGATAGAAAACGTCATTGTTACCAAGATATAAGCATGTAAGTAATATGTAGAAAATGCAAGTTTCAAACCACCCTCATCCCTTCAGCACATGACGTAGGGGTTGGGATTTTTGATATGCTCACCTCCAAACTAGTGTCAACAAAGCTGCAAAGTCGAAAATTGTGTTCCAAACATTCCTTCCAAATTTCATTGTTAACTGATCTATTGTTGCTGAACAGAAAATTTCACTCTCAACACTAAAACTGCTGCAACAGTCTTAGGGAAATGCGTGAAATAGTGAAAATATACATCAAATTGAAGATACTTTGATGCTCTATCAGCTAATAATCAGCACTGCTTTTTTTTCATCTATCGTTCAAAAATTATAAGGCCGAAAAGATGAAGAAATTGGAGGCAGAAGTGTTTTTCAAAAAATATCTCACCTTCAAGAGCGAATATCTCAGAAACTATGAGAGATATGGGAATACTGTAGAGAACAAAACTTGTTTTTTATTTTATAAGCTTTAGTTTTGTACAGGATTCAAATGTTCATAAGATGCATAGTTTCCGAGATAAATGCGAAAAATGAAAAAATGGAACTTTCAAACCACCCCCACCCCTTTAGCACAGCGGGTAGGGGTGAGGACTTTTGATATATTAATCCTGCTACTATCCTTAAAAGATCTGTGCAGTTGAAAATTGTGTTACAAACTTTTCCCTCTATACCTTTATTCGAGCATTCGTTGCCTGGACTAATACCTGAACATAGATGTTATTTGTAGCAGGGTTTCTTGAGAAAGTCTACTTATTCGAGTTTCATATTCCGATCGTCTTCCAATGAAATTGCTACTTGAACAATTAGATAGCATCAAGATCAATGCCATTTCGATGTCATAGCAGGAAATTGCAGAGCCGAGTCAGTATAAGGAAATTTGTTTTCGTAGAATTTCCACTTCTTGGGAAGTAAGCTCTTTCTTCTCACTAACGTTTCATCTTAATTGGTAACGTATTGTTAACAAAGCGGAATGGTGTGGTTACTGCCGTGTAGGCGTTCCGTGGAATTCGAAGCATCGAATGAATGATTAAACTTGGAAATTTGGTTTCTAAATATTCTATTACCAAATTATTCACGTTCTAAAAAAATATAGTGATATCACTTCAATGGCTTTGATTTCTTGTTCTTATCTCATTTTCTTTTCCATTGCTTCAATAATCACTGATTGCTATTTAAAAACGGTTGATTGCCAAGCACATTACAAGAGCAATTATAGCAATAATTGAGTGAAAGTCAATGAAATGCTAGTTCGTGGAAAAGGGAAGTTCAATTCTCATCACTCTCTCAGCGTGGGAGGTTGATAAACAGAATTACTGTACATAAAACCATATCTACATCAGATAACTTGATTTTTTGTTCGTATCTGTGAATCAATTCTGAGAGTCTGTCAAATAGCATTAGCCCCACAGTATTCAGTCATCCTCATATTGAAGAGGGTTTTTCGAGACTGATTTATACACTGCATTGTATTATTTGATTCATGGATGTGTGTTATTATTTGACATGAATATATGACAATATTATAATAGTTTCTCTCGTAGTGATTGGGGAAGAAAATTGATGTGTCAGAGAAATGAGAGTGTGGAGCTTTATTAGTTGAAATAGCACTCCACAGGAATTGGTAAGGAAAATGGATACTAGTGATCATGAAAATTATTTCTAAGGCCTTTCAAGTTGTGGGATAGTCTTTCCCAATACTTTCAAAATGGACGTCTTCACAACTCCTAGGTCTCAATCACCAATGGATTGTTCTCTTTCCAGCACCTTGCAAAAATATTATTCTTCCCGGGGAAAGCCAATCAATTTCAGAACTCAGCTTTCGAGCTCTCAGCACACAGTTTGAAGAAACGATCAAAAAGGAAATAAGCTCTGTCGGAGCTTTTAGAATTCAAAAGATGTCGCAGTCCCCGGAAGCGTCCAACGGAACGAATCAAGTAGATCCAACTCCAACTGAAATTCCAACTATTCTCAATGTATTCACTAATGTTAAAGGAAGCTGAGAGCATAACAAGGGAATGAAAGTTAAAAAAATTAATAAATAATAAAAGGAGGTAATGCATTTGTGATTCCTATTGATATAAATGTCAACCAGCATTATCATTATTTCCTGGAAGAATTCAATGCATAATCCAGTTTGTGATCTACTATACCAATGATAGAAAAAAATATAGATTGTAAAAATTAAAAATTTATCATCTTTCCAACTTAATTGGACTCGAATTAATGCTGGACTGGGTTTGAAAATGAGTCCCTAGACTTAGTTTGGACCAAGGAACTAATCTCTCCGAGCATGAGTTCATAGGAATATGTAAGTAGAGGTTGCCCAACAGCCACCTAATCAATAGTGGTAACAAGCGAACAGTTCTCGAGTCTGCAACATCCGCTCATATAGGCTATTCATAAAATTATTATCCGATGTCGGAGCCAACACATTTCCTGAGCAATTGATTGATCAGGCTTTTATATTAACCTAGTAGGCTAATGTACTTTACACTTGTATGAAACTTGGAAAACAGAGTAATGCAGAAAATTATTCTCAGTCAAGCCCATCATTAGTATTTTCGATCAACATTTGTTCGTGAACTTTCTCTGTAAAATCTTACATCTTAATAAAATTAATAAGTTGAACATATATCATCCAAAATGTGGCAAAAGATCAATAATCATATCATTGAAGTTCAAACAACAACATGTTTTGTTATTTTCAGACTTCATGGATTTTGTACGTTATCCGACGCTTTCCGATTATCATAATCACAATAATATTATAATGATGTTACAGAGAGAACATAATTATTCGGATGTGGAAAACGGAGAGGTGAACCACGTCAAGTAGGTGGAATGAGAGGGAATTCACTAGAAAGCTTTTCCAGAATGAAAAGACTGCAAAGCAATTCCAAAGCCGAGATCGTAATTATTCGTCTCAAGAAAATACTATGTGATGAATAATGATGTACAAAAAGAGCAGCGAGCATTTCTGAATGAGTGAGCTTTGTTCTCTTCAGGAAAGAATAATATACTTTATCTCAGATTATTCAGACCAGTGTAATGGACTCCACAAAGCTTGGAATATTAAGGACTTTCATCGTAATACTATGCTCATTCCATTTATGTGCTCCATTTTCTTTGAAACGTCACTCACTTTAAACGGAATTGCAAACGTTGAAATCCAATATTCTCCACTCAATCACTAATTCACCATAATTTTGGTAATAAAGAACACGGTGATGTTCACGGTCACTATTTGTATGAAACAAAATATGACCTAGCCTATATTATTATTTTATAAATAATACATCCAAGTCTCAAACAACTCTCCATGAGTTTTATGCGTTGAAGATATTCATAATAATTATGACTCAATAGAGATTGATTGAGATAGAAAACAATTAACAATTGGAAGAGGTGATAATAAAAAACATAAAGATTCATTACTTGATTTAATTTGCTTTCAGCGATACTCAAACATTACTCTTTCTTATTGAAACTTTAGAAATTGATTTTCTATTCTATTTTACAACTTTGCAACAAATAACGTGAGAATAAGCACATCAATTCTATTAAATTTTATTGATTCTCCTTCTATTCTTGTAATGTCACTCTGTGGATATTTGAACATTGCGAATTTAAGAATGGTACAGAATGAACGTTAGCCTTGTTTTATGGCCGCCCTAATTCTGCGGAATTGTTTATAGTCCTGGTGCATTTTTATAGACAATCTGCCAGATTCACAGTGGCAATATCAACTCACCTCCAACTCTGTTGTACCATTCACTATTCTCATCAATCTCTATTCTGTCACAGTATAAATCTCTCCAATGGAAAGCAATATTGTCACGTTATCTTTTCCACTAACGTGGTACCCTGTTTGGCTGCAGTCGGTAGAGCAAGATTTGAAAGATATATAACACCTTTTGTGGTTCCTGGAAAAGTAATAATACCAATTTCTTACCGGCTCTCTCAGGAGCTCACACAGTTCTCTGCTTTTGCTGGTTACTGACGTCGGCCGCTCTAACAGTTCACAGTTCCTGTGACTGATTTGTTGAATTCCGCAAATGCAGATGCAGTAGACAGATATAAGGGCTCTGACTATCGTGCTGGACGATGCGACACCGCCACCAATGCCACTCGCCACCATTCACCAAAGTGGTCAGATGTGAAAAATGATACCGAGCGGGATCAAAGGCGATATTCTATCAGAATACCTTATAAATTCTATTAATTTATCTTGCTGCAACTTAATACTATGACCTTGAGATTCTTCAAATCAGATGTGTTGGTACTGGATAATTTATATAAATCTCGGGAACGTATTATTTCCAAAGATTTGATAATCATTGCTGTATATCGCTGCTTTATCCAACTTATTCGGTGAAGAATATAGTTGGCTGGTAATCTTAATAATATTTCAATACTGGTAACAAAATAGATTATAACGAGATTGGTCATGCATGGAGATAGGATAATAAATAAAGGGTACACCATTCAAATAATGACACAAATATATTACATAAAATATCAACGAATAAATAAAAATATAGAGCAACAAGTATATATATATATATATTGAAAATACCACAGACAGCTTACTAGTATTGACTTTGCTTTTAGCACGAAATATTACCATGTGCAATGTGTAATCAGCAATCATATGCATTTAAATTATGCAGCTCAGTGATCGACTTGCTGTTGCTTGTCGAATAAAATCTTATATATCTTCTTTCCAAATTAATATAAATAACTAATTGTAAATTATAAATCTCAAAATATATTAATATGTATCTCTCAGGGTTAAGATTCGGCCTCTGGTGGAAATCAGATAAATCAATTTATTCTATGAACAAGAGCTTCATTAACATCATTATAATTTACTGATAAAAAGAATGGTCAAGTGAGCATATATTATAATATCAAAATTCAAAAAATATTTTATCTGTGCATACTTAAACATGTGAATCTGATATATCGTTCTTAATAAAATTCCCTTTATGTTTAAAGACTTGTGCAAGTTTGATATTAATTTCAATATTTAAATAACCTTTCGTCGAGCTAGCTTTATGAATCTTGATTCATTCAATGCACTGAGGGCGCCCTTGATATTTCTTTTTAACCATAGAACTCATGTGTCAAATTTCACAAAGTATGATGGTGATCCGGATTCTTTCGACGTCCTAGGCTTTTCTGGTGGGCTGATGTCATCTTCTCCAATGGAATATTAATGTATTCTATATGACTCACGCCTTAATACGACCTCACTGAGTCTTATTAATTAATTATTAAAATCAAACTTAAACTTTTAAAACATACAATTATTAAAAAGGGATCCTGTGCTCTACATAATTGGTGGCTGTTCCTGGTGACCTCTGGCAAGCAAGTGGGCTTTGATCTACCCCTATTCTTTCCAGGATCATACTTGCGTATTCCAAATTTGCATATTATTTAAATATCCAATATCTAATACGCAATTACATAGTTCGAAATAGTCCGTGTCAATCTGCTAGGTTATTGCATAAAGATTACATATTATATTTTCTAATTAATCCATATATATCTGTTACATGAACTGAGTATTGTATAGCTTACAAATTCTTATCATTTAGATAATAAATAAAGTATTTTTTTGAATTGACTTGTTTTTACCGCCGGTTAGTTACTGTATTTTGATTGGCTTATTCCAAAATTACAATGTATCCATGCGCCGAGTAGAATACCACACTTCCTTGATATTTTTATTTATTTTACATATTTTATACATGCTCGTTTAATATAATAAATATTTTTGTATTCTTTTAATTGTTTTTCCTTTTACGTTAACATGCCATGTGGTTACCAATCCTCTGATCACATTTTAAGCGAATGCTATTTGTATGCAAATAAATTTGCCACAGGTGTCTGGCTAAATTTCAATTTATACGGCTTGACCGATTATTTAGGTTGCCGACCAGTAAGTATCATAGAGCCTAACCTCAAAAATTCATTATTTTATATAATTGAATAAATAGCAATAATATTCTTTTCTATTTGACTGTTCGAAACTGTAGCCAGGATACCTGTTATTATCTAATCTCTAGCTTGTTGATATCACACCCGGCGATAACAAAGCAGCTGTTTGCTTGACACCTATAAAATCTTTCCATTTAGCGATTTTGCCAGTTATTCAAAAAATTCTGTTACAATATAATAAAGAGTGGCATGTGCGTATAGTGGGAAACAGCTGCAATGATGATAAAACTTCAGTAGATTGCATTATGAAATGAGGTTAATTTATTAAGTAGAAAAATAATAAATCCTGAAATTTCACAAAAACAGGCTGTTCTAGAAGAGAGAGTTGCTTGTCGTGTAAATAGACGCCGGTCTACTGTAGTAATAACATTGCTCCTGAACTGAACTGTTATGCACATCAACATTATCCTCGTCTATTATAACTTCTCTCATGAGTAGGATATAAGGGGAAACAAAATGTGGCCACTGCAAAATTTATCGGAGTAGAGTTTAAAGTTACCCAATGGAAGCGCAAAGTTACTGAATGCAGCGTTCTTGCCTCTCCACTTCCTAACAAAAGATATAACTTATTCCAACAATTTACCTTACAAACGAAGTATTATCTGTTGCATGCTCAACTTCTGGGTCACAAAAGTATTATTCAAATGCAATCGATGCTTGAGGTCTTTTCATAGTCAAAGAGGTAACAGAAATAAAAAAAATTCAAGCACCTTTTTTAAAACTGTCTACTTACAATTATTGTTCACTTACTATTTTCAAATTGTAAGTAAAAAAATTTAAATAAATGTACTAGAAAAAATATTGGTTCATTTTGAAAAGTGATGTAAAATGAATGCATTCTACAAATTTCGATAATTGTTATTCTTATGATAAATCTTGACAATAAACTTTATTCAAATCTGTGAAAAGTAGAGTAAAGAATTTCCTATTCACCTCTAGTTTCATTGGATCAAGGGGACTTGCTAATGTTCCATTTTATGTAACGCATCTCGAGAGCATTATTTTTATATGCTTCAGCCTAGTTTTGGAAGTTCAGGAGGAATTGATGAATAGTACGTTATTTGAATCTGAATTCATCCAACAAGTCATCCATAAGTTATCCAAGTCATCACATTGTGTGTGAACCTGTGAATTTGGACGCAAAAACTGTTCTTAAACTCATTTTATGAGCTAAATGAATGACAAGCTATTGGAGCATAATATAGTGATTCCATCATTTATTTAATAAAATGAAGTTAGTGAGATGGGCTTGTTCACCCAGTTAGGTCAGCCGTTGCCTGAAAATATAGAATTTTTAATAGGAGCGCATTGGTCTAGTGAGTAATACTGTTTCTAAGCTGCTGTGATTCACCGCATATATGCATTAATATACATGCATATGAGCACAGTTCTGTACTCTCATATTATGCGGGGAGCTCTTTGATCTTTGCATTTGCGTATAACTTTCGGTCGAAATTTACTCTTGCTTAAAAGTATTCATTATTCCCTGTATATTTCTATGTCCGAGTATAACATGAGTTATAACGCTTGAAGAGTTGATTTCCATTGAAAATTCATATTTCAACCTATTCTCTCTTTTGGACCGTATAAACTATTGGATTTCGGGAGATAATTGGTTTGGGGTGAACCTCTTGTTTATCTCACAATGATCAATTTGATTGTGTGTTTTTGTGAATGAATGGGGAAATAAGCTTAATGGATAAATTATATTCGAGGTTGAGTGGTAGAGAGGACTAAATAGTCCTAACTCCGCCTGATAAATAATGTTTTCATCTCATTTTATTTTATGTTCAACACATTCATGCAATCTTATCCAACTGAAACACAAAATGTGTTTACTATTGACACAGTAGCTACTGAGTATTATCGGATAACTTCAAAGACGATCAGATTTATCTGATGAATGGAATAAATCGTTGCGATCGGAAATAAGTTGTGAAGTAGTCATTTTCAATGCAAATAGCCAACTGGAGTCTGTATGGACATAAAACCGGCATTAATACTGTTTATCGATGTGGCGCAACCGCTGAGTCTCCAGCATTGGCCTTTTCCAGCAATTCGGAGACACACACACAAATCGATGAATGCGGCAATCAGAAAACTTTTCAAATGCCACGAATACCGAGAATCCGGCGTGCTTGAAAGGAGCAGATTCAGAGGACACGAACTCAGTCCCCAACATAGAAAATGTTTTTCAAGCTTGCAACGTTGACAAGTTTTCCACTCACCTAGTTAGGTGAGAATGCATGTTCATCACAGCGACTCGAGGGAATCGGATCAGTTAGCCAATAATCAGTGGATTAGACTTCATCTAATCTACTAGTACAGTGAATTGCACCACATCATAAAAAATTCAATAAATTCTCAGCCCTGGTTTCTGTCCAGTTCTTACTTGTTTTGACGGGTAACATAATAATATTTTTACTTGTTTACTGAATATCCAATCCGCTTGCATTTTACCGCTGTTAATGGAACAAGCCATTCCAAAATACATTATTGGTCTTTGAATGCTTCTTTTATTAAGCCTATTATAATAATACCAAGTATCATATTGCAATAATAATCACAATATACAATAATAATTTATGTTTCCCAGATTTCGGAAATTTCTGACTTGTCATTCAATATTCATTGAAATTAAATATTCATGAAATTTAAATTCAAACTTTTGAAATTGATAGAAAATTTCTATACAATCCAGTATCTATCCAATACTCTGTTTAACTATCATCCCTGTGTGAACTTATGGCTGCTTAATTAATACGGTAATAGTCGAACAAATGCCAGTTGTACTTTTCTTTCTTCTTGTGTTCTTGGTCATGATTTATAACAATTGATTGTTATGATATATTAGTTATCCCAAAAGTTTTCTGAAAATACGAATTACATACAAAGCCATACCAAGGAACGTACATTTAGGTCCATTCCATCCCTAATTCATGGCCACTTTTTCAGATTCGATTCTGGATAGAATTGAGACTCATGTAACATAAGGACCAAATCGGCTTGAAATGCACAATGACTCAATTTAATTTATTTTCTAGCCCACTCATCACTAAAATTCCAGACGTACTCTAATTATATTTATTCCATGCCACAGTACGGCACGACGAATAAACTTAATCTGTCTCCATTTTCTAAGTCCCAACTTGGCTGCAAGTCAACTGAAGGCAGAACGTAAGCTAGTCACGTTTTAATTAATTTATAAATGTCATCAAGTAGCCTTCTATTTGGGCGAGCCTCTTGAATAAAGATACCTTTGATTAAGACAATGGAGTACAACTGTACAACAAGGCTGTAGTTCCTAAATTTTGCGATTGCATGCTATTATTTAGAGGCGTTGGTTGTATGTTGAGTGTAGTGGACGATTGCATAAGCCTACTGTGGAACTGTATTAAATTATGTTTGATAAAAGTGTTCTACTGAAGAAGAGTCCTATGAACCAAAGGACCAGTTATGTAATACATTATGACTGTACGTTATTTTTGTGAACTCTCAGGACTATTATTTATTTCCTCGTAAAACTGGAGAAATGCAAAAATATCGCTACTGGTTTTGAAAGTGAAAAGTCAACCATTTTTTCTATCCTTAGTGAAAAATGATCTACAGTTTTTATCCCCTATTTCCACGACGGTTTCATTCGTTGGCTTGGTACTTTCCCAAACTGGCTTTCTCATTTTTCTCATCAGTCAACCACAGATAGTTGATTCTCCCACATGTGTATCAAAAGCCTACGTGGATTTAAAGTACTTTTAAACCACTCCATCAAAAGGCTCTTGAGACCGGCGAGAGACTCCCCAAGGAACAGTGGAGGGACGAGTGGGAGACGAGATGAGATAGAAAAAGAAGTCAATAATGACAAGCGCATGATCCCGCAGCATAAGTGCTTCCCTTTTGAGCTGTTCATTTCGGAGATAAATCCCCATGAGTCATCATTACCATAAGTTCTTTTCATGAAATCCCCTTTCCATTCGCTGAATGCGACTAGCGATTCTTGTATGATATGAGTGGGATAGAGTCTAGATTGGATAGAAGACTGTTCATCATTGTTACCAATTCATACAGTAGTTTTACCATAGAAATTGCTTTACAGTAAAAATGGAATGCATTTTTTATAGCTTCTGCAGTGGTAATCTAGTGATTATTTTGATGACATGATAAAACCGACGGCATTTTTGTCCTATATTTCTCTATAGAAAAACGTAGAAAACTGGAGAAAACCCACTTCTGAGAATGTTCATTTTCCTCTATGAGAAATACCGTCTCCTCAGCGATCCTTTCCTTGTGATCCTTTTCATGGATATTATCAATGAATCTCTTGTCTCTTCATTTTTCTATTGTAGCCCATGATGGTTCAGGGCATGATTGGGGTGGAAAACACCAGAACGACGTTATTTTACTTTCCTTGCCCTATTACTATAGGTAAGGAAAGTATTGCTTTCCGAAAAAAATTAAGGTACCCCAATGTGTGTGTGTGTGTGTGTGTGTGTGTGTGGTGTGTGTGTGTGTGTGTGGTGTGTGTGTGTGTGTGTGTGTGTGTGTGTGTGTTGTGTGTGTGTGTGTGTGTGTGTGTGTGTATGAGTGTATGTGCGTCTGTGTACACGATATCTGATTTCCATTGAAAATTCATATTTCAACCTATTCTCTCTTTTGGACCGTATAAACTATTGGATTTCGGGAGATAATTGGTTTGGGGTGAACCTCTTGTTTATCTCACAATGATCAATTTGATTGTGTGTTTTTGTGAATGAATGGGGAAATAAGCTTAATGGATAAATTATATTCGAGGTTGAGTGGTAGAGAGGACTAAATAGTCCTAACTCCGCCTGATAAATAATGTTTTCATCTCATTTTATTTTATGTTCAACACATTCATGCAATCTTATCCAACTGAAACACAAAATGTGTTTACTATTGACACAGTAGCTACTGAGTATTATCGGATAACTTCAAAGACGATCAGATTTATCTGATGAATGGAATAAATCGTTGCGATCGGAAATAAGTTGTGAAGTAGTCATTTTCAATGCAAATAGCCAACTGGAGTCTGTATGGACATAAAACCGGCATTAATACTGTTTATCGATGTGGCGCAACCGCTGAGTCTCCAGCATTGGCCTTTTCCAGCAATTCGGAGACACACACACAAATCGATGAATGCGGCAATCAGAAAACTTTTCAAATGCCACGAATACCGAGAATCCGGCGTGCTTGAAAGGAGCAGATTCAGAGGACACGAACTCAGTCCCCAACATAGAAAATGTTTTTCAAGCTTGCAACGTTGACAAGTTTTCCACTCACCTAGTTAGGTGAGAATGCATGTTCATCACAGCGACTCGAGGGAATCGGATCAGTTAGCCAATAATCAGTGGATTAGACTTCATCTAATCTACTAGTACAGTGAATTGCACCACATCATAAAAATTCAATAAATTCTCAGCCCTGGTTTCTGTCCAGTTCTTACTTGTTTTGACGGGTAACATAATAATATTTTTACTTGTTTACTGAATATCCAATCCGCTTGCATTTTACCGCTGTTAATGGAACAAGCCATTCCAAAATACATTATTGGTCTTTGAATGCTTCTTTTATTAAGCCTATTATAATAATACCAAGTATCATATTGCAATAATAATTACAATATACAATAATAATTTATGTTTCCCAGATTTCGGAAATTTCTGACTTGTCATTCAATATTCATTGAAATTAAATATTCATGAAATTTAAATTCAAACTTTTGAAATTGATAGAAAATTTCTATACAATCCAGTATCTATCCAATACTCTGTTTAACTATCATCCCTGTGTGAACTTATGGCTGCTTAATTAATACGGTAATAGTCGAACAAATGCCAGTTGTACTTTTCTTTCTTCTTGTGTTCTTGGTCATGATTTATAACAATTGATTGTTATGATATATTAGTTATCCCAAAAGTTTTCTGAAAATACGAATTACATACAAAGCCATACCAAGGAACGTACATTTAGGTCCATTCCATCCCTAATTCATGGCCACTTTTTCAGATTCGATTCTGGATAGAATTGAGACTCATGTAACATAAGGACCAAATCGGCTTGAAATGCACAATGACTCAATTTAATTTATTTTCTAGCCCACTCATCACTAAAATTCCAGACGTACTCTAATTATATTTATTCCATGCCACAGTACGGCACGACGAATAAACTTAATCTGTCTCCATTTTCTAAGTCCCAACTTGGCTGCAAGTCAACTGAAGGCAGAACGTAAGCTAGTCACGTTTTAATTAATTTATAAATGTCATCAAGTAGCCTTCTATTTGGGCGAGCCTCTTGAATAAAGATACCTTTGATTAAGACAATGGAGTACAACTGTACAACAAGGCTGTAGTTCCTAAATTTTGCGATTGCATGCTATTATTTAGAGGCGTTGGTTGTATGTTGAGTGTAGTGGACGATTGCATAAGCCTACTGTGGAACTGTATTAAATTATGTTTCATAAAAGTGTTCTACTGAAGAAGAGTCCTATGAACCAAAGGACCAGTTATGTAATACATTATGACTGTACGTTATTTTTGTGAACTCTCAGGACTATTATTTATTTCCTCGTAAAACTGGAGAAATGCAAAAATATCGCTACTGGTTTTGAGAGTGAAAAGTCAACCATTTTTTCTATCCTTAGTGAAAAATGATCTACAGTTTTTATCCCCTATTTCCACGACGGTTTCATTCGTTGGCTTGGTACTTTCCCAAACTGGCTTTCTCATTTTTCTCATCAGTCAACCACAGATAGTTGATTCTCCCACATGTGTATCAAAAGCCTACGTGGATTTAAAGTACTTTTAAACCACTCCATCAAAAGGCTCTTGAGACCGGTGAGAGACTCACCAAGGAACAGTGGAGGGACGAGTGGGAGACGAGATGAGATAGAAAAAGAAGTCAATAATGACAAGCGCATGATCCCGCAGCATAAGTGCTTCCCTTTTGAGCTGTTCATTTCGGAGATAAATCCCCATGAGTCATCATTACCATAAGTTCTTTTCATGAAATCCCCTTCCCATTCGCTGAATGCGACTAGCGATTCTTGTATGATATGAGTGGGATAGAGTCTAGATTGGATAGAAGACTGTTCATCATTGTTACCAATTCATACAGTAGTTTTACCATAGAAATTGCTTTACAGTAAAAATGGAATGCATTTTTTATAGCTTCTGCAGTGGTAATCTAGTGATTATTTTGATGACATGATAAAACCGACGGCATTTTTGTCCTATATTTCTCTATAGAAAAACGTAGAAAACTGGAGAAAACCCACTTCTGAGAATGTTCATTTTCCTCTATGAGAAATACCGTCTCCTCAGCGATCCTTTCCTTGTGATCCTTTTCATGGATATTATCAATGAATCTCTTGTCTCTTCATTTTTCTATTGTAGCCCATGATGGTTCAGGGCATGATTGGGGTGGAAAACACCAGAACGACGTTATTTTACTTTCCTTGCCCTATTACTATAGGTAAGGAAAGTATTGCTTTCCGAAAAAAATTAAGGTACCCCAATGTGTGTGTGTGTGTGTGTGTGTGTGTGTGTGTGTGTGTGTGTGTGTGTGTGTGTGTGTGTGTGTGTGTGTGTGTGTGTGTGTGTGTGTGTGTGTGTGTGTGTGTATGAGTGTATGTGCGTCTGTGTACACGATATCTCATCTCCCAATTAACGGAATGACAAGAAATTTGGAACTTAAGGTCCTTACAGTATAAGGATCCGACACGAACAATTTCGATTAAATGCGATTCAAGATGGCGGCTAAAATGGCGAAAATGTTGTCAAAAACAGGGGTTTTCGCGATTTTCTCGAAAACGGCTCCAACGATTTTCATCAAATTTATACCTAAAAAAGTCATTGATAAGCTCTATCAACTGCCTCAAGTCTCATATCTGTAAAAATTCCAAGAGCTCCACCCCATCTATGCGAACAATTTTGATCAGATGCAAAGTTTGATTTCAGATTCCCAATAATCAGGCTTCAGATACAATTTGAACAAAAAATTTCAAGTGGAAAAGATTGGGCATGAAAATCTCTACAATTAATGTTCAGTAACATTTTCACCTTAAATTTAAAATAAGCTCGAAGTTCGATAAAATAAGATTATTAAATTGCAATCTGTTGGCAACTGTTGATTCTATTAAATCATTTACTTTGAAGAGATAGCAGACTTCGTGTGTCTGCAGCGTTATTGTCCTGACACCAGCTGGCTTAGATCTTTGAATAGTAGACTTGAGATGCGCGGGAACACTAGCGTCAGGTGATCAATTTTCATAACTGCAAGGAAAGTTGTGTGAGTGCGCCACACCAGATTTTTACCTCTTGCTGTGAACAATAGAATTGGTGTTGAATATGAGGGAAGGAGACAAATGGAGAGTAGGTTGAAGTTCCGCCCACCTCAATTCTCGAAATTGAGCCCTGCATATCTGTTACAAGCATGTGGTCCAATGCAGTCATCATAGCAACATCGCTTGGATTCCACAATATTTAACAGTATATTCAGCTATTACTGCTTTTTAGAGGATCTTTCAACGATAGCGGAACATTTTCTTAGAGGTTTGTCTGATTTTTTAAGTAAAAGCTTTCCAATGTTATTATTATATTCTCAACTGCTATAATATTGCTATTGAATTTGAACATTCAATACTAGAGAATCTTAAAATCGTCGTGATGTACATTGCTCTCAGATTAATGGAGATATCTGAGAAGTATTTATTATATTCTATAGCCTAACAATGAGACAATATCTGGATGAGCTCAAGGGAAGAGTAAAATCTCACACCCTTCGAATTGATAGAGAGAATTCGAATAATAATCTTGATGACTCTGATAACACTAAGAACTACAATAATGTAAAAAATATTCTGTTATGTTTTTGAGAGACACAATGAGAATTCACACAGTATTCTCAGTGTAATGTTGAGATACGTGTAAATAATGTACGAGTAAGTTACACAACTGAATTGGGAGAAGACTAATCAATATTTACTATTTCAGAATTTCATAACTCAGACGACCGATATTATGGAGAGGCTAAAAATATGATATCTTCACTCTTTGGCTTGTCTGTTCCAAATTTTTCTTGAAACCTCTTCTAATAGGAATTATCAGCAGCTGGCACAGATCTCAACAGAGCTCTGACGTCAAGGAGGATATTATAGAAGGGGAGAATGAGAGTAGAAAAGTGAACCAAAGATCACAAGTAGACCAAAGAGGAAAACTAGGTCAAGTACTTTCCTCAACTAAATTGAAACAATTATTGCCTTCCAACTATCCTAATAAAGGGAGAGATAAGCTGGGTTCAAGTGCCAGCTGCTTTCCAATCCGAGCAGGTAGCGATTGCATCATTACTTAATTTGCTACTAGTATAATTTGTACTAAACTATTATTATTGGTGTTGGAGCTCCCCGAGAATTTAAGAATTTTGTGTAGAATAAGATAATTGAATACTATTGAATTCATATGTTGTATTCCATATCCTTGGTGAACAATCAGCAGAAAATTGAGAACAGTATGAAAATAGACATTTTTTGACTGAGGGATAATATTGCATTACCCAGGCGATAAATATTATGGAGAGACTGAAAATATGATTTATTATTTTTCTTAATTGATGGCCAGTCTGTTCTCAATGTTATTCGACTTCTGTGGGTTAGTCATCATCAATGAATTCGGAAAAAAGAGCCATAAAAAATAAAAGAGGAGAATGAATATAACAGATAGAAAAAGTAATATGACCAGAATGTAACTTCTATGGTAACTAGAGAGTAAAAGTAAGTAATAGAGAGTAATATGATCAAAATGAATCTCCTGCGATGACTATTAAAGTAGTTATAGCAATATTTTTGAGAATGTTCTATAAATTGGAATAGACAGATTTGTGGATATTTTACTGTGCTTCACCAAAATTATTCATCAATTGTACAATGCAACATTGACGAGAAGTGCTCTGGATTCTTAGAGATAAATTTTCAATAGAGTCCAATCAACTTAATATTCCATACTTAATTCATTGAACGTCTCGCGTTTTTCTCGATGGAATCAGCAGTAAGGCAAATATGAATGAGAAGTGAAGCCTTATATTCGAAAATATTCATGATAAGGAACTGATGAAGAATTTTTTCGACGAAAAACAACTTTAGTGAGAAATTAGCATAATACCGATACCGGAGAACGTGATAGCCATTGTAGAGCAGGCAAGTAGACTTTGATCAAACAAATTACTTTCGGCAAAGTTTATTACTATCTCTCAACATCGTATGTTAATAAGATCTCAGACTTCTCTTCAATATTAGAATTTCCTCGCGTAAAAGAATTCTTCGGTTAATGAAATTAACAGCATGCAGCAGAGGGATGAATGGAGGAATTTGCCATAAGAATCAATATTGTACCTGCAGTCCTCTTTCTTCAACTTTTTACAAGCTTTCAAGACACTACGGAGGAGGCGTATAACTTCAACAGTTGAAATATTGAACTATTCAATTCTCAGAAAGACTAAGTGACTTTTAAATTAATTTTGTGAAATGAATTCACCTTCAACTATAGTATCTTGAAGAGCATAATTAATTCATGTATACACCATAGTATATATTCGGCTCCGTGGACTTATGGTGCACACGCCAGAAAAAAAATTAAAAAATTGACAATAAACCACGAATCTTGTGTCGGCAGAATATCCAAAAATTAAATTTTGTACAAGCACCATTTTTTTTTCAAACGCATTTGAAGTCGCGGTCAAGTTAATTTTTCAATGCTATTTTCCCTATCGTTGCTGGCAAAATAGTCAATCATTCTATTAAGGCTCGAATAATTTTGGGACTGTAAATTGAATAAAAATGGAAGAAAATAATTTATTTATGTAAGAATATCAGCACCTTTATTCA
Source organism: Nilaparvata lugens (assembly GCF_014356525.2). NCBI lineage: Eukaryota > Metazoa > Arthropoda > Insecta > Hemiptera > Delphacidae > Nilaparvata > Nilaparvata lugens. The sequence continues at coordinate 67,021,891 of NC_052504.1, read as the reverse complement.
AAGCCATATTAACTGCATGCGTATTCATATTGCCGATACAGCATTGATAAAACAGTTTTATCAATGATAAATAATAATAATAATACAGTTACTGTATACGTTCATTTAGCACTTTGTCTCAAAAAACTGTTCCAGGTGAAAAGTTGATAATCCATGCAACATAATATTATATAGTCCAAGCAATGAATGCTCAAAAAGAGTATAGATGGAAAAGTTTGGAAGACTATTTTTGACCCCGCAGTTCTGTTCAGGGTAGTGAGGAGGTAAACATATCAAAAGTCCCCACCCCTACACCCTATGCTGTGGGAGTGGGGATGGTTCAAAGGTACCATTTTTTGGTTACTCGCATATAACTCGAAAATTATACATTTGAACAGACATGACTATTCTATAAGAAATTAAAGCTTACATAATTTCCTACAATATTGATCTAACAACTTTTGACTTTCCTTGCCCTATTACCATAGGTACGGAAAGTATTGCTTTAAGAAAAAAATTAAGGTACCCCAATTTCTAAATTTCTATACGTTTCAAGATCCCCTGGGTCCAAAAAAGTGGTTTTTGGGTATTGGTCTTTGTGTGTGTGTGTGTGTGTGTGTGTAAGAGTGTATGTTGTGCGTCTGTGTACACGATATCTCTTCTCCCAATTAACGGAATGACTTGAAATTTGGAACTTAAGGTCCTACACTATAAGGATCCGACACGAACATTTTTGATCGAATGCAATTCAAGATGGCGCTAAAATGGCGAAAATGTTGTCAAAAACAGGGTTTTTCGCGATTTTCTCGAAAACGGCTCCAACGATTTTGATCAAAATCATACCTGAAATAGTCATTGTTAAGCTCTATCAACTGCCACTAGTCCCATATCTGTAAAAATTTCAGGAGCTCCGCCCCATCTATGCAAAGTTTGATTTTAGATTTCCAATTATCCGGTTTGAGATATAATTTGAACGAAAAATTTCGAGTGGAAAAGATTGAGCATGAAAATCTCTAAAATTAATATCTTGTAATATTTTCACCTAGAATTGAAAATAAGTTTGAAATTTGAGAATATGTGATTATTCAGTTGCAAACTGTTGGCAACTGTTGATTCTATTAAATCATTCACTATGGAGAGATAGCAGATCTCGTGTGTATCCAGCGTTATTGTCCTGTCACCAGCTGGCTCAGATCTTTGAATAGTAGACTTGAGATGTGCGTGAACACTAGCGTCAGGTGATCAATTTCAATAACGGCAGAGAAAGTTGTGTGAGTGCACCACACCAGATTTTTCTATATCTCTTCACTTTTCGAGATATCCGCTCTAAAAGATGTGACATTTTTGAAAAAACACATTTTCCTTCATTTTTTCTATTTTTGCTCTTATAACTTTTTGAGTATCGATGGGTGAAATCCATGCTGATCATAAGCTTATAGAGCATCAAATTCTCTTCAATTTAATGCTTGATTTCACAACTTTACGCACATCCCTACGACTGTTGCAGCAGCTTTAGTGTTGAGTGTGAGATCTTCAGTTATGCAAAAAAAACCAATTGACAAAGGAATTTGAAGAGAATGTTTTGAACACAATTTTTGACTTCGCAGCTTTGTTGAGACCAGTTAGGAGGTGAACATTACAAAAGTCCCCATCCCTACCCCTTGTGCTAAAGGGATGAGGGTGGTTTGAAAGTTGCATTTTTCAATGTTTTGCTTACACGCTCATATCTTGAGAAAAATGCGTTCAATCGACATGACTAACTATTCAGAAATGAAGCTTGATAAATTCTCTACAATATTTGCTCTGTGGTAATTTGTGATATATCCAACAGTTTTCGAGATATACGCTCTTAAAAGTGTAAAATTGTTGAAATAACAGCTTTCTATCCAATTTTTTGATGTTTCAGGGCCTACAACTCTCCAACAATGCATCGTAAAAATGAATGCTCACCGTAGATTTGTAGAGCTTTGATTCCTCTTCAATTTGATGTATTATAACACTACTCAATGTTTTCCTTCTATTGTTATTGCAGATTCAATTTGGGGGGTGAAATTTTCAACTCTGTAACAAGTGTCAACTTAGCAGTTCTACACTTTTAATAGACAGGCTAAGAGATGCGTATTTTTGCTATGTTCACCTCTCAACTAGTCTTCATTGATGAATGATTTATGATGAATAATTCTATAGTCTGCTTTTTACTCTAATATTGGCGTATGAAGGAGGCTCCTTTTCCCTTTTATATTACCCTTCAAAATGAAAAATTCCCAAAAAACCTTGTATATGCGTCGACGCGCAATTAAAAAAGGAACATACCTGTCAAATTTCATGAAAATCTATTACCGCGTTTCGCCGTAAATGCGCAACATAGCCTATAAACATTTAAACATTCAAACATTCAAACATTCAAACATTCAAACATTCAAACATTCAAACATTCAAACATTCAAACATTCAAAATTCAAACATTCAAACATTCAAACATTCAAACATTCAAACATTCAAACATTCAACATTCAAACATTCAAACATTCAAACATTCAAACATTCAACATTCAAACATTCAAACATTCAAACATTCAAACATTCAAACATTCAAACATTCAAACATTCAAACATTCAAACATTCAAACATTCAAACATTCAAACATTCAAACATTCAAACATTCAAACATTCAAACATTCAAACATTCAAACATTCAAACATTCAAACATTCAAACATTCAAACATTCAAACATTAAACATTTAAACATTAAGAGAAATGCCAAACCGTCGACTTGAATCTTAGACCTCACTTCGCTCGGTCAATTAATGAATATCTGTATATGTGTCTGTTTGTTTGTTCCCTATAGACTTGAAAACTACTTGACAGAATGGCATGAAACTTTGGGAATATGTTGTGTGAATATTGGGGATGGTTCCTGATCAGAAATTTCAATAAAGGGGCTAATAATAATATTATTCTTTAATCCATTCTACAGACCTATGTTTACGTAATTATTGTCGGCCGAGCAGCTACCAAAGAACGGAAAGATGATCATGATTCAAGATCATGTTGTGATAATATGATTTAGCATCTAAAGTTACCAGCTGTAATAAACAGATAAATTGTGTTCTAGTATTAATACGGTAGTTTGAGTTGAAGAGGAGTTGATTGGTACCAGCTTGCTGTATATAATGGTTCCATAGAAGACCTATACAAATAATTATCACTCCCCTATCATTAAGAAACTGGAAAATATTGGAGAAAAATGATTCACCTCATGAAAGAGAGCTGTTCATATTGCATTCATTGATTACTGAAGAATGACAGAATAATTCACCTTTCTTTTGAATTTATCTTAGCTTATATCCATCCTAAAATGGAAGATGGAAAGAATATGGAAATCTGTGTGATTCCATCGCATATTTACCGGACCATCTATTGGCAATCAACAGCTATGAACGCATTAAATTCATCTTTGAAACAATGATTTGATTTAACCATTTTTTTCAAATTCAACACTTTACTGATAGATGTTACCTTGATTGAGAAGAGATTGTTCGATTATTTGTAGATTTACCTTCATTGATTGAGAAGAATGTTTTTTCGAAATCCTACTTGACCAAGCACATAGAGGAAGTCCGTAATTGAGATGTAGATGTAAATATTGATTGTAAATATTGATAAATCTCATGATTCACCAAATAAAGTCGAATGTGACATGAGATACATTGACTTTTTGGCGGTACGAAGTTCGCCGGGCCAGCTAGTCAATAATAATAATTCGGGGCACCAAGCTTCGCTCCGGAGTACAAAAGCATAGAAGAGTATAAAAGCATAGTTTATGTTGATTTATTAATACACAGAACACAATCCTCTCAATTGATTGGGGAAGGACGAACAGGCACAGCCCAAAACTGTTTCTTCCCCGAATTTATATATATATATATAATATATATATATATATATATATATATATATATATATATATATATATATATAGAAGCGAAATGGCACTCACTCACTCACTCGCAGAACTAAAAATCTACCGGACCAAAAACGTTCAAATTTGGTAGGTATGTTCAGTTGGCCCTTTAGAGGCGCACCAAGAACGGATTTAGAATTTTTTTTAAAGATACGCCAAAAATCTGCGTTTTTCCAGCGCTTTTTTGTGCTTTCTCAGCTTTATCGAGAACAAATGAACAGAAAATGTTCAAATTTACTACAGAAGCTCAGCTGGGGTGTAATAATGTTGTGTTTTTGGAATTTGAAATAACGCCAAAGATACGCCCAAAATTAGCGGTTTCTTGCGTTTTCTCAGTTCTTTCATAAAGTAATGAACAGAAAATGTTCAAATTTGGTACAAAGGTTTAGCTAGGGTTTAAACATTTTGTGATGAGGTGTCTTTAATATCTCATCAAAGATACGCCCAAAATCAGCGTTTTTCTCAGCTTTTCTGCGTTTTTTCAGTACTTTGATTTTCTGATGGAATGAAGCATGCTCAAATGAAAAATGTAGGCGAGCGAGGCGAGCCCGCTGATCTCATTTTTGGACGATCCAGTCGGGGGTCCAGGGGGCGGAGCCCCCTTGCTAGACGGATATGGCAAGCGAAGCGAGCCTGACGGCTAGTATCACTATAAATACGGTAGTCCAAAAAGTGGGTTATGTTCCATACACTTTTAATTCCAATTTTCAGTCCACACATTTGAAAACAGGAAAGTTCAAATTTCGATTTTTTACAAACCAAATTGAATAACAAAATAACACTCACTAATCACCTAGAACTGTAAAATAATGATTAATTTTGAAAATTTTTATATAGGTACTTTAATTTGAATAAAAAAATGATGGATCTTCAATAAATCATATATCGTTAATCATGTCATCAGATCAGATGATCAAGTCGGTTTATCTATAACTAGCAGGAACCCGTGCTTCGCAAGGATCTATTTTCAAAATTGATAATCTGAAAACTTGACGTAATGAAATTTTGAAGAATTGAAAATAGGCCTATAACCATCCTTGGTTAATTAAGAATCTAGCCTATATGCCAAATTTCAAGTTGATTAGTCCAGTAGTTCAGACGTGATAATGCGTCAAACATAATTTTCCTATCCCGTACATGTATCAAGCCAACTCTTTATTTTATTATAAATATGGTTAACGACTGCAAGAGATAGGAGTGTGGAACAGAATAGTTGTGAAACTATGATAGCCCCAGAAGTTTCTCGAACACAATAGTAGGTACGGTACTACATGAACTTTTTGAAAGTGATTTTAAAAAAATGTTAAAACAACAGAACTGAAAGTTGTCAACCTATCATTATACCTCCATTTAGAGAGTTCGATTCTTGTTGGCAAGAAACATGTTATTCAACGCAGAAATCATTGTTGATTTACTAAACTATAGGATAAGTTGAATAGTTTCCCTTTCAGGGGGAGTTTTGACAACCCACAAAACTCATTTTTCATTTGAGGAAATATCGAAAAGGTGCATAGGATCTTATTTTTTGTTCAGCTTGCCAAAATACCCCTCATTTCAATATTAAATTTTTTGACTGACTCTACAGTGAGTCAATAATTCTATCATGGCTCGAATAATTTTGAAACTGTAATAAAATAAAAATGGTAGAGAATAATTAATTCATGTCAACACCTTTATTTAAAGACACATTAACTGCATGCGTTTTTGTATTGCCGATACAGTATTGATAAAACTGTAGACGTTTATTTAGCAGTCTCAAAAAACTGTTCTAGCTAAAAAATTAATAATCCATACATTGGGCCTATACATTGCATCAGGAAAATTAAGTTCAAAACTATGGTTTTCCTAAACATAATTATGTTGTTGACATAATTTCTTTGGTGCAGCTGTTTCACATTCGCCATATTATTATACAGAGTTTGTGGAAAAAATATTGATTATCAAAACAATACTTTTATTATATTAATAATAATATTAAACATATTTATCAATTATCAGAACAATATTATTGAGGTTGAGTGGAATCAGGTAGAAAGCAATAACAGAACAGATGTTCTTTTTTGAATTTCTATCATATTATTTTGTTATTTCAATGATTACAACATAAATGTTAGAATATCACATGTCAATAAATAAACTATCCCATTTCCATATGGTGTTCACCTTACCATGTTCATAACCTTACTTAATAGGATCCTTTTTCATCCTTTGAAATCCTTAGAGGCAAAATATCTAAAAATCCGTTCTTAGTGCGCGTATAGCATGTTTGAAGAATATTTGTGCAAAGTTTCAAGTCTGTAGGACAATTAGTTTGAGCTGTAGTGTGATTTTACATAAAAAATTTCGAAAAATGCCCTCTCCTGGACCCCCCTGTGCTCCTGATCGAAATTTTTCTGCATAGATCTAATTTTTTTTCGTAGCTGAACAAAAAAGTTCCTCATGACTTTGCTGAGCGGTTAAAAAGTACAAAATTTTGGGGGGGCCCTAGCTCCCTCAGGGGGGCAAATTTCTGAAAATCCTTTCTTAGTGGATGTTTTCAGGCTACCATAAACAATCGTGCAAAATTTCAAGTTTTTAGGCTTAGTAGTTTGGGCTGTGGTGTGATTTCAGTCTGTCGGGGCTTAGCCTTTTATAAGTATATAAGAGAAGAGAAGAGAAGAGATTGCCAGATAATACTTCTCGCGAGATCCGCTGACTTATTGCAATAGTTCAACAGCTGAACATAATTCTGTCTCACTCCCACACAGGCAGTCCCATCTCCTGTTATCGACAGACGACGAAATGATCATCTGTTTTTCCAAGGATAAATAATTATAATCCTTTTTATGTCCTTCAGCGAGTTTTCCCAGGGATGAGGCCCAGTACTATCGAATTTTTATATTATAAACCTACTCCAAATTTCGTGAAAATCGTTGGAGCCGTTTTCGAGATCCGTTGGACATAAATAATCATATAACCATATAAATGAATGAATAAAAAGATAAATATACAGAGTGTTTCAGAAGTAGTGTCGAACATTTTAGGGTATTGTTCCTGGATGATAGGATACTACAAATGTCGTATTTGAAGTGTCCAAAACTCAGCAGTTATCCTTATAGCTACCATTTTGTTTTTTTCACTTGGTAATTTCTATCTCAAGTAATTATTTCTCCATGCTATAAATACTCAACTTTGAAGAATAAAATAAAAAATGTTCTATGTACATATTTAAAATAGCAGCCATTTTAAATTTTTGATGGCAAATTTCACGAAAACCGTTCACTGTACAGAGACAAAAAAGTTAGGAAATTTTATCAAGATTCCAAGGATACATTAGTTATTACGATTGGTCAAAGAATAACAGAGAAATTAATATTCTTTCCGTACTACATGCATGACCACTATTCACCATTTAAACATCAAATATCGGGGCACCGAGCTTTGCTCGTTATTTATTTATTGATAAGCAGAACACAATAGGTACCTCAAAATGATTGAGTAAGGACTAACAGGCACAGCCCAAAACTGTTTCTTCCCCGAATTTTGATTTATACACTATGAATAGTCAAAAAAGAAGGTTATGTTCCATACACTTGAATTCAGGTCCATTTTTCAGCCCAAATATTCGAAAACAGAAAAGTTCTAATTTAGATTGTTTACAAACCAAATTGAATAACAAAGTATAGTTTTCAGTGTGCTTTCAAGTTAATTGGCATGCCATGTATCAACTTTGTCTAGTAGAGAAGTGTTCGCGTTCATTATCATGGAATTTGCCTTGATTGAGTACTTGAGCATGTTATTGGTGTATGGAGAGTGTGGATGTAATTCAAGAGAGGCAGAGAGAGTATACAGGAGACGTTTTCCTGACCGAAAACACCCATCTCATTACACCTTTTTAAGATTGACAGATGTCAAAATTGTAAGTATCGAGAAATCGATAACTTCATTGATATACTAGTAGAGAATCTGATATAGAAGATATTTCACGGAATGTCTCTCAATTTGAAGCGTACTCTCTGCCAGTAATTGTCTTGTTTTTTCAGCTTTCCTTTCATGAAATACATTCCTTAACTTTCTTTAACTTTCAGTGGAATTAGTACAGGGTTGAGCAATTAAGTATGGAGGATTTGGAATAATCTATTGCTATATACTCATTTTCGAACAAAATGTACCTTGGATTTTACCATTTTCATAGTAGAGAAGAAAATAAAACAAGTCTACCTAGTTATTTATTTATCTAGTGTATGGCAGATACACAACAAATATATAGCTCATGAGTCTCAAATGCCTTGATATGCACTGTATATTTCCAAATTCATTGGGATGTTGTGTAGTTTGATGATGTTAAGTAGATGTTGCCTACCTAGTTTGTAAGTTTAGATAGAACGTAGTTTTGGCGGCTTCAACTTATAGTAAGAATATTCCAAGGGAAGCTGTACTCGGTACAGGATAATTGGCTTTTCCATCCCAAACATGCCACACCATATCTATATCATCCGGGCTTAACACACACTATTGTGAACTGTAAATGAGACACTCTAAACTAGGTCAAGTTGGTAGAATATCTTATTGAGTGTCAGGACAGGGAGGAAGATTTCTAGACTCTGACTAATAATAATAGTTATCCTATTGTGTTATGAGGGTAAGCAAAAGAATAAAGGCTTCATCATTACTTTTTATCGATTCAATTGCTCGTTGAACAAGGTGAATTATCTCTATATTTGTACTGACACAATTACACAATAATATGAAATGATATTGATTATATGAACGATTTTGAATGATAATGTTAGTTTTGGAATTTACAGCTTTTCAAAACATATCGTTTTTCATGTATCCTAAAAGCGAGCATTAACCTTAGAAGCAACATCGACTAGCAAGTGAACCGACAATATTTTATGAATAGAGAACGTGAGCAGGTAGTGATAAGAGGGGGGATGATAAGAGAGGGTAGGGGCTGCCTCACATGATTGGGACAAGCGTTGAATTTGGCGTGATAAATGTGTTGAGCGTTAAGCTTCAAGTACAATCAAGTTAGAAGTCAGCTGGTTATCGTACTCACTCTTTTACGGATGATGAATTGCGTCACGAAATATAAATTCCCATAATAATGTTCACCCACGTGAATATTGCGGTTGAGTCTCATCAGATACATGGTTGCATGGAGTAAGCATTTCTGAAAAGTGTCAACTGTCGGTATAACACTGCATACCGGTATCAGTGATGCATTGCAGTTGGAATGTTTGAAATAATGTTTCAGACTAGGCTTATGAATAGTTATGTATCAGTTCATGAAATTAAGTATCAGGGTGAATTCTAATGATAAGGAATTGATAGACTATCCAATGGAACTTGAATGCTCTATGACAAATATGCTGGTGTAGGATATAAGCGTTTCTATGTATTTTGCGGGATTGAAACACTCAGTGCATGGATTCAGTAAATTTATCTCTAATCAAAAACTACCTCTCTTGTTTGCAGATTCCAAGTTTGAAAATCTGTTAATTAAATCTATCTTGTTTCAGGAACGGAGTTGATGAATACCGTTGAAATGTAAGTTCCTGTTATGATGATTTCTTCAGACTATTGAAATCATCTCAACCTTCTATGATTCCCTCAAAGGAATAGGATTGAAAAAGAGAATCAATTTCTATTATCTTGCTATTGACTATCATCAGTCTTCCCAAAAGTTCAATTTGACGAGGGACACTCCAATTGACTGATTAAAGGAATACTTATAACATTACTTAGCATTCTGTTAAAACAGAAAAGTTCTAATTTAGATTGTTTACAAACCAAATTGAATAACAAAGTATAGTTTTCAGTGTGCTTTCAAGTTAATTGGCATGCCATGTATCAACTTTGTCTAGTAGAGAAGTGTTCGCGTTCATTATCATGGAATTTGCCTTGATTGAGTACTTGAGCATGTTATTGGTGTATGGAGAGTGTGGATGTAATTCAAGAGAGGCAGAGAGAGTATACAGGAGACGTTTTCCTGACCGAAAACACCCATCTCATTACACCTTTTTAAGATTGACAGATGTCAAAATTGTAAGTATCGAGAAATCGATAACTTCATTGATATACTAGTAGAGAATCTGATATAGAAGATATTTCACGGAATGTCTCTCAATTTGAAGCGTACTCTCTGCCAGTAATTGTCTTGTTTTTTCAGCTTTCCTTTCATGAAATACATTCCTTAACTTTCTTTAACTTTCAGTGGCATTAGTACAGGGTTGAGCAATTGAGTATGGAGGATTTGGAATAATCTATTGCTATATACTCATTTTCGAACAAAATGTACCTTGGATTTTACCATTTTCATAGTAGAGAAGAAAATAAAACAAGTCTACCTAGTTATTTATTTATCTAGTGTATGGCAGATACACAACAAATATATAGCTCATGAGTCTCAAATGCCTTGATATGCACTGTATATTTCCAAATTCATTGGGATGTTGTGTAGTTTGATGATGTTAAGCAGATGTTGCCTACCTAGTTTGTAAGTTTAGATAGAACGTAGTTTTGGCGGCTTCAACTTATAGTAAGAATATTCCAAGGGAAGCTGTACTCGGTACAGGATAATTGGCTTTTCCATCCCAAACATGCCACACCATATCTATATCATCCGGGCTTAACACACACTATTGTAAACTGTAAATGAGACACTCTAAACTAGGTCAAGTTGGTAGAATATCTTATTGAGTGTCAGGACAGGGAGGAAGATTTCTAGACTCTGACTAATAATAATAGTTATCCTATTGTGTTATGAGGGTAAGCAAAAGAATAAAGGCTTCATCATTACTTTTTATCGATTCAATTGCTCGTTGAACAAGGTGAATTATCTCTATATTTGTACTGTCACAATTACACAATAATATGAAATGATATTGATTATATGAACGATTTTGAATGATAATGTTAGTTTTGGAATTTACAGCTTTTCAAAACATATCGTTTTTCATGTATCCTAAAAGCGAGCATTAACCTTAGAAGCAACATCGACTAGCAATTGAACCGACAATATTTTATGAATAGAGAACGTGAGCAGGTAGTGATAAGAGGGGGGATGATAAGAGAGGGTAGGGGCTGCCTCACATGATTGGGACAAGCGTTGAATTTGGCGTGATAAATGTGTTGAGCGTTAAGCTTCAAGTACAATCAAGTTAGAAGTCAGCTGGTTATCGTACTCACTCTTTTACGGATGATGAATTGCGTCACGAAATATAAATTCCCATAATAATGTTCACCCACGTGAATATTGCGGTTGAGTCTCATCAGATACATGGTTGCATGGAGTAAGCATTTCTGAAAAGTGTCAACTGTCGGTATAACACTGCATACGGTATCAGTGATGCATTGCAGTTGGAATGTTTGAAATAATGTTTCAGACTAGGCTTATGAATAGTTATGTATCAGTTCATGAAATTAAGTATCAGGGTGAATTCTAATGATAAGGAATTGATAGACTATCCAATGGAACTTGAATGCTCTATGACAAATATGCTGGTGTAGGATATAAGCGTTTCTATGTATTTTGCGGGATTGAAACACTCAGTGCATGGATTCAGTAAATTTATCTCTAATCAAAAACTACCTCTCTTGTTTGCAGATTCCAAGTTTGAAAATCTGTTAATTAAATCTATCTTGTTTCAGGAACGGAGTTGATGAATACCGTTGAAATGTAAGTTCCTGTTATGATGATTTATTCAGACTATTCCTTTCAAATTAGCTAAAGTGATACCTCTATTTAAATCTGGAGCATGTAATGATATGAATAACTACCGTCCTATATCCCTTTTGAGTGTTTTCTCTAAAATATTAGAAAAAATTGTGAAAGAACAACTGATGAGCTATCTTCTAGCAAACAATATTCTTAGTAAATCTCAGTATGGGTTTAGGCAAGATAAATCAATAAATGATGCACTATTTGATATCAATGTAGAGATTAACAATTCTATATCTTCTAGCCAAAAATCCATGATGATCTTCTTAGACTTGAAAAAAGCTTTTGATTCTATAGATAGGAGAAAGCTCTTAAAAAAGTTAGAATACATAGGCATCCAAGGCACATCCTTGTCTTGGTTCAATAGTTTTCTTTCAAACAGGAGGCAATCTGTTTCCATAGCGGGTATAGCTGGTGATGAAGCTGACGTGGATTACGGGGTGATCCAGGGCAGTACTCTGGGTCCCCTGTTTTTCCTCGTCTACATTAACAATATTTCGAGACTTGCCCTGAATGGAAAGATTTTGCTATTTGCCGACGATACCCTGATTTTTCTGAGAGGTGATTCTTGGGAGGAAGTAAAAGATAAAGCAACACATGATCTTGCACAGGTGAAAAAGTGGTTTGACCAGAACACCCTTTCTCTAAATGTAACAAAAACAAAGTTTATGCCAATATCTCTGCGCCCCATTACTGACTACAACCTTGAAGACATCAAAATACATAACTGTGATGATCCGCGAAGCAATGTATGTAACTGTGAGCGTATAGAAAGAGTACACTCATACAAATATCTAGGTATTGTTTTCGACAGTCGTATGAGATGGTCAGAACACATCACCTACTTAAAATGCAGAATTCGTCGGCTAATTTATGCTTTTCGGATGTTGAGTGACATTCTCAATCCAAATGAGATTAAGATGGCCTATTATGCTTATATACAATCAATACTGGCTTTTGGCATCATTGCTTGGGGGGGAGCTTATAAAACGGTTCTCGAACCCGTTGCTGTGGTACAGAGAGAAGTCATAAAGGTAGCCTTCAAGAAATCAAGATTTCATCCGTCAGATTTATTATTTAATGAAACATCTATTCTTACAGTAAGACAAATTTTTATAAAAGTTCTTCTTATTCACATGTACAAACATCAAAACTCAATCTTTTCAGTAGTCTCACACTCTTATAACACCCGTTACTCACAGAATACAACTGTCTCATCCACTTATTTGCACAGAACTTACTCAACTACCAACCTTCATATATTTCACAAATTCTTTATAGGAACATTTCCAGTAGATTTGCCAACTTGAACTTATTTGAATCTTTGTCTATTGACACATTCAAAAAGAACACACATGGTTATTATCAGTCCTCGGTCTGGATGAATCAGAGGAACTTATAATCTCATCCTACAGATAGTTTTTTTTCATAATCTTTTTATGAGTTTAGTGTCTTGCATCAGACTTAAGGTAATTTTTGCTCCTCATTCAATTCATAATTATTTATTAGAATTTCAATTAAGGTATCACTCCTATAATAGCTCTACAGTTATTTTTTTCTAATTGAAATCCAACATCGTCGGGGTTTGTGCTTTGTTTCTCATTTCGAGTTTTCCCTGTCCTCCTCTCAATATCTTAGGATACGTCAACATCCTTTTCCAATATAAATTAATGAATTTATATGTAATTTAATAATAAAATTTCATTCTCGTCAGGCTGACTGATGGGGGCTCATCCTTGCTCACAGACCTTAGGTCCATGCAGGGATAAATTCCTTAAGTACGGCCTGTCAGCTTGCACTATTAGAGGAATAATAAACATTAATGATAGAATAGAAAGTCTTTATGTTATTATGCTTTATTATTATTATATTTATTATTATGATTATGCTTTGTAAGTAACATTATTGTATTGTAAACATTTTCTGATAGTGTGGGTGACAGAATTTATTTATATTTGTTGTATTGTTTTTTGGATGAGGAATAAAAGAATTTGATTTGATTTGATATTGAAATCATCTCAACCTTCTATGATTCCCTCAAAGTAATAGGATTGAAAAAGAGAATCAATTTCTATTATCTTGCTATTGACTATCATCAGTCTTCCCAAAAGTTCAATTTGACGAGGGACACTCCAATTGACTGATTAAAGGAATACTTATAACATTACTTAGCATTCTGTTATATCGGAAATGTTATTTTTGTTAAATTACAAATTCCAAGATAATATATTGATAGAATACTATTTCGCTTTTCAACTTTTCTGTACTTCGTATGAATGAATCCGTAGCTGATTATCGATTCCATCGAGGTGGATACTTGAGATTGGCCACGTAGGAAAAACTTACGAAATAGATTTCACTTTATAAAAGAAGTTTCGAGTCGGTCTCATCTATGGCAATGGAGCTCGGAAGGATCTAGATCAATCCTGCCCATTATGCAAACATGAACGGATCTGACTGAACTGCGGAAACCAATAGGATTGAATGGAATGAGAAACGGACTGTGAAAGTTGATAGAACCGACTAAACAAATAAGAAAGTCCCATCTCAAGGTATAATAGGTTTACCCTCTACTTGAGAGAGACACAGAGATTCTTTTCCAAACGCTCATGCGTCCTGCTCAAGAAATTTTTCCTGCAAAAAAAACGGAAAAGAAGTACTGCATCTCTATGAATTCATCTTTGAAAATACTCAATTTTTAGATTATAGCCTATTCAAACTTAAAAAGTTAATATTAGTGAGAATCATACTCTCATGAATTACATTGATAAGTTCTTTGGAATCATTACTATGGAATAACGTATTATTTCTATATATTGATATAATCTGTATTAACACGCGAGTAGTGGCACGGACTTGCAGAACGTCAGCATTTTGCTCACACTCACCCTTATGGCTCCCTAGACTATAAACAGTTGGTTTTGACAATGCTCTTTCAATATGTATTAATTTCAAATCTTCCTCAACGTGTTTTTTGTTATTATATACTATTTAATAGTATATAATAACATAATACATGGAGGAGATTCCAAAAATACATATTGCAAATTTATTGTTAGAATTTATCATTTTCATGGGATAAAATAATCTACTCATGAATGAAATTAATATACCTCCTTTATTTGACTAATTTTTCGACAACTAGATGGAATAAAAAGATAATGAAAGTTTAAATCAGAAGATGGAATATGAAATAGGAAGATAATACTTATTTTATATTGAAATTAGTCAACGTTCATTCTGTCATCCTCAAACTGTTCAAGGACTCAAACTGTTCGAGATTGTCTAGATCTTGGACCAGTTATAGAATAGACACGCTGGGAAGTCTAGCCTCTGAAGCCAACATCTACTGCCATATCGCCAAATCGTGACGTCATCATCGGATAGAAAACTTTCAGATTGTGTCTATTTCAGAAGGATGTAAATCATTATTCATCAAAATGGTAAACTCCAGCTGACCTCCCGCTGGAATAGACACAATCTGCTATAAAAACAATGTAAACAAACTCTACAGAAAAGTTTTCTATCCGATGCTGACGTCACGATTTGGCGATATGGCAGTAGGTGTTGGCTTCATCGACTTTCAGTATGAATATACAATGGGCCGTGTCTATTCTATAACTGGTCTAAGGTCTAGATGACAGTCACAGCGAGGATTACATGAGCTGCAAACCTTGGAAAACGAAAATTCCCAAAGCTACATACAAAAGTTACAATTGTGCGGCAATTTGCCTACTCGCGTGCTAAACATGATTAATCAATAATTGATGGGAAATAAAATGGAAGATTTTGGCCAATCCCCTTGATCTATCAACTAAAGATTTTTAATTTTACTTCTCTTTTTCTGTATTGTGATCCAGTTGACTGTTGAACTGATGAATGAAATCCCGAAACCTGTTCTAGAATCAAAACTCAAACACTTTTACACATTCGAAATATCCACTCAATAAGGAAAGATGTAATGTTTTCCTTTCTATTCATCCTAGAGCACAAGTAAATGTTTCATGACAAGATGCATCACAATAATATTTGCTATTCATCACCGGCGTACATTTGTTTTGCATCTAGAGGGGTCACCGAGCAGTCATCCAATGCTCTTAAATAAATAGCAGCTGACTCGTCAATATTGTAGTTCCATTTATTTAATTAGGTAACAAATCCATTTCAACTGACTCTCTAAGTTCAACGTTACAATGATCTCCTCCACAGTGGAGTGAGATAACCCACTACCTCCGTGACACGAAGGTAGTGGATAGCCGCCACATTTTTTATCTATTGGGATTTTCCCAAGGTTCATTAAACTTGCTTAAAAAATACTTTGTAATAAAACAGAATATGATAAAAGTATTATGACATGTGTCACGTCAAGAATCTTGAAGAAGCAATTATTCCAATCACCATGCCTTTGATTCGTTTGTGGAGAATATTATTTTCTTCTTTCTAAAAAATGAAGTAACATTTTCACTTTTACTCATGTGGGCTTCAATTCTACTCCAAATTCTATTCTGGGCTACTAAATAAAAACAAAGTTTTGTCTGATAATAAAATAATAATTATTCTTGATTCTTCAAAAGGAGACAAAATTATTACTAGTTATATTTGTGTAACTAGTGCGCATAGTTACTCTTTGCTGCACCGATAAAAACGTTCACGCACGAGCCATAGGCGAGTGTAGAATGGTCTCTTAGAAGCATCAAAAGAACAGCTTTGTGCACGTATCAGACATTATTCTTCCTACAGTTAGCATTGAATGTAGGAAGTCAGTAACTAGAAGAAGAAATTTACTATAATTCATAAAATGTGTGTTTGTGTAATTTTGTAGGGTTTTTATTGCTGATGATGAAGGTTGCAATCATTCCACACAAAAATGTTCAGAAATTGGGGTAAATAACCAGAAGATGTTCTTGTATCACATAACCATATTCTATTTGAAAACATGAAATTGGATTCAAAATGAAGCTAGATTCATATGGCGGATCCAAGATGATGGACAAAAATTTTGAAGTGACAGAAAAGTAATTTTTCCTCCACCTACTGTCTAAATTGCTCACTTTACTCCCTGGAACATAATACTAAAGTGTAACTTTTTCGCTCTCGGGAGGAAAAAACAAAAAACTCCCAAGGGCATTAAAGTAATTCCATTTAAATAACATGGGAAGCATCTCTATTCAAAAGATTTGGAGATATGGCAGTAGATGTTGGCTTCATCGACTTTCAGTATGAATATACAATGGGCCGTGTCTATTCTATAACTGGTCTAAGAAAAAACATTGTCATCAATAACGTGATTATTAAAGTTATTTGATTTGCAGTCTCTATACAAAAAAAATCTGGTGTGGTAAACTCGCACAACTTTCCTTGCTCATTGAACTGTAAGCCCCATTCTTAAACGAGGATAATTCAGGGGAGTAACATAATGACGATTGGCGGCAACATATTTGAATCAGACTTCTGTATATGTGTATATATAATTGTTTCCAGAGTACTTTTTCCTTCGTGTAAATTGTGAAATTCGATGATTATTTTAAAAGTCGTCAAAACAGCTGTTCTACAGATGAAATATCTCGTCTATGTGCTCATTTTATGAACTGCTCTACCTACCTAGCTCATGCAAGAGAAGGAGGTTACAAAGACCATTTCTCAAGGATGGGGTGGATCCCCCATTAGTTTCCCAGAAAGGAGACTCATGCCAGTTGATGGAGCTGATGAAAAACTATACAGGGTATGAATTTGAAAAAAATCAGTCGTCATTTTTGAGAAAATCGTGAAAAACATGGTTTTTTAGTAATTATCCGCCATTTTTCTCAAGAATATAACACACACACACACCACACACACACACACACACACACACACACACACACACACACACACAACACACACACACACACACACAACACACACACACACACACACACACTTTTCTTACCTATGGTAATAGGGCAAGGAAAGTAAAAAGGTAGGTGGAGGAAAAATGTTGTGTGTACATCACGAGTAAAGAATTATTTTCCTCCCTCATGGAAATTTTTGCCCTCGGCTTAAGCTGTACTTTTCACTCTAGATTATACAAATAACTTTTTCATTCGAATAGGATCTCCAGTGAATCTGATGCCGAATTATCTCTCAATAAGATAATCTGTTCTATAATTTCCAACAATGCTTTATAATTACAAATTCCAAAGATCAATACTAATACAGAGCGAGTTCTTCAACCCAGGGGGTCACTAGTATAATGAAATCAACTTTATTAAGAAATTATTTTTTCCTACAGTTGCCTTGAAAAGTAACCATTCCTGCACTGATTACAGAATGCAAAGAATCACTTTTCCGCTCTAGTGCGCAAAGTACAAGGTGGGGCAGAGCCGACTGACGAGTTTGAAGGGGGAACTGCTCAGCCTGTGGTGGGAGTAGGCAGGCTCGGTGGGCGTCATTGTACAGTCCCGGGAGAATAGTTTTTAGTGTGCATCATGAATTGGACGGGAGAGCATCGCGGCTATGTTTTTCGCGCTTTTTACAAAAATCAACATTTGATTATCGCAGTTCAACGGGCGTTTCGACGACATTTAACATTCCTGTCCACAAACCCATCCCATCTGTGAACTCTATCAGAGCGTGGGTTCGTCAACTCGAGAAAACTGGTAGTACACGACAAGAAAGAAGACATGGCGCACCAAGAACAGTGAGAACTCCCGAAAATATTGAAATTGTGAGAGCAGCAGTTGAGCAATCACCGAGGCGTTCTGCACGCAGGCATGCAATAGCTTTGGGGATGTCCAGCCGTTCAATTAGGAGGATTCTTCATGAACATTTGTTTTCTCATCCATATAAAATCATGATTGTGCAAAAATTAAATGCCGTTGCAATTGTTGCAAGGAAATGCTTCAATGCATCCCGGCAATGGCGACTCTTTTCTGCAGTGACGAGGCTCATTTTCATCTGTGTGGAGCTGTCAACAAACAAAACTTCCGGTACTGGGCAGCAAATAACCCTCGACAACTTCATGAAAGACCACTTAATTCACCAAAAGTGACAGTTTGGTGTGCCGTTTCTCAATTTGGAGTGATAGGGCCATACTTCTTCGAAGATGACAACATCACAGTCACTGTCACCTCCGAGCGTTATGTCACAATGTTACAAACGTTTCTGCAACCCGAATTGGAAGAACTTGTTGAAGAACAAGACTTGGGGGAAATATGGTTTCAGCAGGATGGGGCTACAGCACACACAGCGCGCATTTCAATGGATTTGTTGAGAGAAATGTTCCCAGGGCGACTTATCTCTCTGAGGGGGGACGTGAAGTGGCCGGCACGCTCACCCGATTTGAGTGTCTGTGACTTTTTCCTGTGGGGCTACCTCAAAGAAAAGGTTTTTAATCATCGCCCACACACTTTGGAAGAGCTTAAGGATAAAATCAGGGAGGAGATTCAGGCCTTACCAGTGGCAATATGCCAAAATGCGTTTGAAAATTTCAAAAATAGGCTACATCAGTGTATAGTCGCCACCAGTGCTGATGGCCGCCATTTAACCGATATAATTTTCAAAAACTAACACTGAAAACTATTTTTCGAGCTGAATTCAATAAACCAGACCATTTTTTTCTAAGTTTCTCCGTTCATTATTTATAACCCTTTCAAACTCGTCAGTCGGCTCTGCCCCACCCTACTTAAGTTACTTTGCGTACTCCAGATTTGCAACATGGCAACACAAAATAGTTGGTGGGTTATTTGGAGGATTAGTGCACGAAAACAGAAATTAAGTTGGTAACAATGACTGTGGTTAGATTTAGATAATAATCATTTCAATGGCTACCCTACATTTATGATAGAATCCCAATCTAGAAATCCAAAACATAAATAATGTTCATCTAAATTATAATTAAATAATCATCATTTACGAATTCTCATCATTAAATAATGAATACTAGTTCTTTTCTATCCATAAATATTATTTCAACTGCAAGCAATGAGAAAAGTAGTAAATATACATTATAAAATTCGAATTTTGACGTTAGATGATTACCGTTTGATATCCATATAAATAAAAATGAAAAAAAAAACATAAGAATACTACAATAAATATGCTCTGTTGTCTATGTTATTTTTATAAATATTTTTCAGTTTACTTTGAGCATTTTTCTCGGTAATTTGAGCAAAAGTCTAAATTTCTGAATCCTGTTTCAGTACTTTAGCTGGATGAAACAAACTTAGGTACGATTCTTCTCACTAGGTCGCGCACTTGTCGGTTCAGCCATCTTGCAGCCATCCCAATCAGCTGTTGGCGTGTATTTTGAATGCGAATTTTTTGTTCTATCTGTATTTTTTCTGATTCTAAGAACGATGAATAAAAATGAGAATCTTGGCTGAGAGTTTTCAACTTCAATTGGATTATCAATTTTTAAATGAATTAAGGTTGTTATTAATAACAGCATCACACACACAAACATTTGATGGATTGCAGCCATCATTTTACCCATAATTACCCACTTATCATATTCAATGCTAACTCTAGGAAAAATTTAATGTGAAATACGTGCACAAAGTTCCTCTGCTGCACTTAAGAAGCCATTCCGCCCTCGCCTACGGCTCGGGTGTAAACGTTTCTTTCGGTGCAGCAAACTGTCACTTTGCGCACTAGTTGCACAAATAACTATTGGCTACTTGAAATATCTTTCTCCCAGTTAATTATTATCAGTAGTCTTGACAGAATATATGAGGCATTTGAAAATTGAGTCTGGAATCCATGGTGTTGAATTCATATATTGCCAATCATTCTCCTGTATCGAACAAAAGACAAGTTCGCCCACATAATGTTCAGAAGCTCTACAAAGTGATGAGTTCCTTCCACTGTTGTATTCATGCTTAATAGCAAATGGAATAGGTATTGTTCTTCCTGGGAAACTCACACATTCATCTCTAAAACCGTTCCTGGTGTATAACCTCCTCAGTCCTGAGAAAATTTTTTTTTGCATTTGGGCTTGATTTTTGGTAATTTCACTGTATTTTGATAGTATTGACACAGTAAAACTATTAAAAAAATTTTTTTTGATTCTTACAACCCTTAATTGTGATGTCCCCCATAAGGGACATCAGGACTTTGACCTTCCCTATTTCCTTATTTTTCTGAAGAATGAGAATCTTTGGAAATCGGTTCATATGGTAAAGTAATAAGACAAACTACTATGAACACAGTTTATTTGCATAACTCCAAGTATATTTGTATAGTTATAAAAATTAATATTATTTTTTTCATTTATTGTAGAAAAAAATAAAAATTTACAAGTTGTGGTACAGCTGGAAGCAATTCCTCTTCTCTTGAAGGCAAAGGAACACCTTACATGTTGAACATCTTATTCTTGCCTTGTTGTTTGAGCAGCCTGGCATCCTACACCGGTTCTTTGTTGCTGGTTGAGAAAATTCTGGCATATGAAGTACATTTTTGTTTCGTAGGGCATCTGGTGGATGTGCTACTCGAGCT
This sequence comes from Nilaparvata lugens, assembly GCF_014356525.2. NCBI lineage: Eukaryota > Metazoa > Arthropoda > Insecta > Hemiptera > Delphacidae > Nilaparvata > Nilaparvata lugens. The sequence goes on along the minus strand of NC_052504.1, from coordinate 67,000,767 downwards.
CGTTTATGAGGGGCCAAACTTGAGAAGCGTGGCTCATAGTCACTGTCACTTGATTCATCACTCATTTCATGTTTCCCGTACACTAGAAAATGTGCATACTGCTTCCTGAACTCAAACAGATCATAAATGTCCTTTTTGCGAGTTCCTAATGCATGTTGATCTCTACGGTACTCGATCCACCCTGCTGCCAGTGCAAAATCAAAAAAGTGCATTATTACACGAACAGTCCATTTTTTTGTCCTGGAATCAATTCTATAGTAACTAATCATTCTATCCAACAAATCAATCCCACCCATTTCTGTGTTGTAAGCCTTGACAACATTGGGCCTGCTCACTTCAATATATTTTTTTTCAGTTCTACACCATCTTCGGCAGGTGTCCAAGGGGAAAGCACCTTCCTTGTTAGAAATTAAATGCACTGGCCTGCTGTCATACCATTTTACTATGGCCACCTGTCCATCTGATCTAACTGATTGGTCAACAGAACCCCGACCTTCTCTTTTTAGTTCAGAGTCCTTCTTTAATTTTGAAGCATGAGGCACTTTTTTTTTGCTCAAGGTACCTGTTCCAGTTGCTCCAGCCTCTGAGAAAAGAGTGTCCAAAAGAACTTGAGAAGTGAAAAATCTGTCAAGGTATATGGATACACCACTTGGGAAACTTCTAATGAGCTTAAGAACAGCTTTTCCACCTACATCTAGGTGTTGTAGATTTTCTTCTGAAACAATAGGATCTCCTTTGCCTTGGTAGAAAAAAAAGTCTAGGGGTAGCCCATCAGCAGCAGCTACAACAAAGTTTTTTAATCCACATGGATTAGGCTTTGTCTTTATGACTTGCCTTGCAGGTGCATGACCCCAAAATGGGATCATTTGTTCGTCAACAGCCACTTTACTCTTTCTTGGGTTCAAAAGGCATCCAACTTGGACAGACTTCATCAAGGGGCCTACCTTCCAAAATTTACTTGCAGCTTTTTCATCATTACTTACTTCTGCATCACTTACAAGTTTTAAATGTGCTCGGATCTTGAAATACAAATCTCGACTAATCTGAGAAGCCACAAAGGGAACTCTAGTGTCAGCTGCCCAGTACATTCTAATCCTAGGAAAGTTAAGAAGGGACATTTTTACAGTTACAGCAATAAACTTTCTCATTGTTTCTACTGTAATACCTAGCTCAGTACCTTTTTCCTGTAGAAATCTCCTATTTGTGTGTTCAGTCAAAAGAGAAAAAATGTCTTCAGGTATATACTTTGAAACATATGACTCTGGTGGAAGATTCAACGCATTTTCGGGTATACTTTCAGCCTCAGGAGCAGGGGGTAGTGGCCAAAATTCATTGGATTTTTTCCAAAATACTCTTTCTCTAGGCATACCTTCTGCGGCTGTGTCATTACCATCTGCAACATCCACTCCATCCTCATCAGACAAGCTTTCTTCTTGTTGATCAACATTTTCAACATTGTTGGGAAGATCTGCATGACCTGGTGCTGCATTGTAGGAAGGGTCTGCATCGAAGTCATCATCATCAGACAAGTCCAAATCACTTAGATCTCCATTTAGCTCTGTGTCAACAAACTCCTCAAATCTACTTGAATCTGAAACAAAAAAGTCAACAACTAGGTTAACTTCTTGCAACAACTCGTTCGGGGGATGAAATCTGGACTCCCTGATTAATGATTTGACAATACTTTCTCTTGAATGATATGATTTTCACAATCTTTTTTCCAAATGTCAATGCTTTGTGAATAACTCTACACTTTCTGAAGATTTCTTGCTTCTCACAGATTGTGAGCAGTCATTGTATGTTTGCGTTTTGAATCTTTCTTGAGAAGTTTTTAATTTTTTTCAATGATGATACCCACAGAACAGACAAGACCTTTTTCGGATACTAAATATGATGTTGTTGAAAATTAATGCGGTGTTGAGAGAGGCGCTCAGAGATAGGCCTAATCCTCGGCCAAGTTTTATACATACTTGGGAGTTTAGCCCAATTAAACCACTTTCCTCATAACAGCCTTTAATGTGATTCACAGTAATGATGCATACCACGTTATATAACGTCAGATACAAACGAATGTCATTTATTATTCTTTTCTCTATGATATCATGCAGAAGTACAGGCGGTTATTTTGAAATTCTCATTTCAGAAACACAAATATAATACAATAATTATCTAGAATTTGATAAGAATGCATTTAACTTCGACAAATAACCAATATAGCCATAATTGTTTACACGCGAGTTCATCTTTGAGAAATAATTATGTATTATTATGAGTGGTATTATTATGTAAATGTTACCACAAGGAATAATGACCCTGTCATTGATGCTCCTGATAACTCGCAGACTCACTTCCCCTGTTCTCTAGAGCTAGAACAATGGCTTGTAGCCTGCTATACGTGTGTGGATGAAGTGTTCCATTCGGAGCTAATATTGGATGTTCACATGCGGATATGTCATGCTAATAGCTGTCTGTGCGAATCAATAACCTGTCATTCTATGATCTGATTTGCTTATGCATCCATCACAAGCCGAATAATTCTTCCAGTATGCCATTATAGCAGTGGAAATTCAAAGATTCTTGGATTATTGTTATATTATGTTACTCATGTGCAATAAATAGATGAAGGAGTAAAGTGCCTTGAATCTACCAATAACAACATGTATCTAGATCATCGAGAAGTTTTGGTAATAATGGCATTGGAAAGTGAAAGCTTGTTAAAACCATGGTACTTCTAAGTATGAAATTGATTCATTGATCATCTCTAGAGCATTCTCAAATTTTTTGGCGATATTTCCGTATTCACAAGAGCTTCTCTCTCATTGATCATTTCTAGAACATTCTTAATTTTTTTTGCCGATATTTTCTTATTCACAAGAGCTTCTCTCTCATTGATCCTTTAAGGGAATCACTATCAGTAAACATATTTTCGATATGTTCAGAGATAACGGAGAGAATACAAAAACCCGACACCTTCAAAATCATCACACAATTATTCAATCAACAAGTATGCGATAATGATATACCAATAATATAATATCAATGTAGATGTACATTTTTCGGAAAATCTTTTTCTGTCGTTGAATAATAGGACTATTACTCTTTTGTTGAGATCAGGATCCGAGCAACTGGTTATTGATAAGTTATATTTGTAAGTGCGCATATGTTGGCTTCATTCACAGTAGAGAAGCATTCGACGAAAGAAGCAGCAGAGTACAAAAGAGGCTTTTCAATAGTGTCAGGAAAGCGCTGAGCTTGGCATTGTCAGTGCGGATTGGCAGTCAACCAGAATATCATTGGCAAATAGCATGGATATATTTATCGGGATGCTGTGCTCTGAGAGAAAGAACTATCGTGGGAGACGAACTGTACAATTAATATGCTACTGAATTCTCTTTTGTGTGAAAGCCCATTGTTCGTATCTTTTCTTCAGTCGCGAGCTTTTCAGAAGTTGAGGGTTCTTTATTCCAAGTAAGAAGCCTGTGAAGGGATTTGCCAGCAGCCATTAGTAGGTTTACTCCACCCAGACTTACAAAGACTCTTCAACAGTATCTCGCTCCAGCCATTGTCAAACCGAATGCAGTTTTAATCGGTGCAGTTGAAAACACACGAAAAACGACTTTTCAAACTCGTCATGTTAGGGCTCGGCCCAAAAAAGTTTCAAGTGTCAGCCACTCCAATTATTCTTTGAATCAATCTAAACTTTCTCTTAGCGATGAAGCGCCTTTTAAGAATCTTACTAGCGTAAGAAAATTATTACTCTCAAGGTTTATGCGAGATCAAGAAGTTTTCAGACAGGGCACGCTACTATTAATAATGGACAACAGGGAGTTCAACCAAACGAATTATCAACATTGAAAAGCCCATAAAAATGATGTGGCTTCTTTTTGTGGAAACTTTTGTGACTCAACTTCGTTTCTTATCAGAAATTCATAGAAAAAAATAGTGTTGATGTTTTCTGGATTAGCCTGAAACGTGTTAGTAAATGATATTATTTATATCATTTATGATATATCAATATGTATAATATTAATATTAATATGTATGATATTAAGTTTGAGTATTGTGCATGTGAATAATAATACAAATTCTGAATAGAAAATATAAAACATCTGCAATATACGAGAATTTTCAAGAATAGATCAATAAAAGCTTTCAACAAGCCCTACTAATCTTTTGACAGTGAGTATATAGACGAGAATAAACTGTAGCCTATCATTGTTTGAGAATGTATTCCCTCATTAATTTAGCTTAGCTCATTCATAGCATATTCTATGATGTTATTGGTAATCATAGCACAGCTACAAGTATTGATAAAATAATGTAGGTGGGATGAATTGGCATCAATATTTTCATTATTCCTCTTGTAAATGAAATTTCAAGTGAATTCTTTGTCATTCCTTTTATTTTTGCTTGATATTCAATGATTGATTTGGAAGTTTTCTTTTAAATTTTCCTTTTTCTTGTCAAGTGTGATAATAGAAAAAACTTCCTGCAAAAAATATTCAGCCTTGAAACAAGTATTATCAAAATCCTATTCAATTCTAGTTTATTGATATATCATAGTATAAAAGCACATGAGTTCGTGAATTTTCACCTGTTGTATCTACATCATACTTATTTGATTGTACACAGGATTCAATATTGTATATTTTGAATGAGTGTTCATTGATTCAATTGATAGAAAACGTCCCTCGAGCTTCAACAGTTTCATATTAATTAATTCCTCTATTCCTCTATATAACTTTAGATAAATCTATTCAGACACTTTTTCGTTCACAGGCACTATGCCTGAGTGGAGAAAATTTTTTCTGTATTACATTATACGATTGATTTTGGTATAGTAAAAAGTTCTAATCATTGAAAAAACAAATAAAAAACTCAATTCAATTGGATTGGATGTTGATGTTAAATTTAATTAAATGAAAGTGGTTGAAATTGTTGTAGTATTTTGCAGTGTAGCAGACACATAACCAACTCACAGAATAACAATGCACTATGAACAAACTGGAAGTTCATATTTATTGTGAATATTGAAAGAGGAAGACAGACATAAGTGTCTACGCCCACTCAGTATAATTATAGATCTCCAGTGGCAACCACTCCAAATCGAACTTTGAAAATGTCAAAATTAGAAACTGCAAAACGTCACGCTAGAAGCTGGAACGTGAAGTTAATACATTACAGTGATGGATTGAATGTGCTCCAGAAATAGACATCATTGTATTGCATTCTGATGTGATGTTCAACATAGATCATGATGTGATTACATACATAGCTTACGAATGTAGAATACCTGAATTCTTATCTGATGTACTTTACGAACATCGATATCCTAGTATATTATTCATTTGTATCACAAAATAATTATTTTCATAATCCTTTTTCTCAAATTCGAGTGTGATCATTCAATTAGATTTATCCATCACTAGGAAATGATTGTTAAATGTGAATAATTCCTCCTACCAGATAATACTGTATGGTTATTTTTCTATTACTCTTATATTTCACTTGGTTTGTATATTTTCACGCAGATATAAAGTCAAATTTATATTTTTTTATTTTAGATGATACGAAGTCATCCTTGCAATTCTTGTTTTTACAGTAATGTGGTTCATTCTTGTGTTGATATTTTCCTATTCATACATTTCTCCAAAGGATTCGGGAATTGACGATTCGGCCAGTTGAGTTCCACTGTGTAGTAAAAATGTGGAGGAAGAGGAGACCTGCTAGTTCCTACTGTTCCTACTGTATATATCGTTGAAATTCTCATGCGTTTTGAAGAACAATCTATTACAATAGTTATAGAAATGAAATGAGAAAAATTAACGCCTAATTAAAACTAACTTAAATTGAATTATCAATTCAATCAATTGATATGTAGCACTCGTCAGCAAAATTCAATATGAAGGGTGAATGTGAAGGGTAACAAGGATTTGAATGTGTATGAACATGGATGGCTTCCGGCCACCAGCTGCAGCATGGAGTGTGGGTGTGGATTGTGAAGGGATAATAGTAATAGCTGAGCAAATCACGTCAGAAATTGGATACGCACTTCTATTGCAAGCATTTCTACGTTCACTTGTGGTCATAACCAATACTTGGAATAGCGGGAGGCATTCGTGAATGAGAAGGAAAAGAAAAGCGGGATATTGCCGTAATAAATGTTCCAAATAAAAAGCACCGGAAACCAAAGAAAACGGTTACAGGTTCTAGCTAAAATTCTTCTTGCGAGCGCTTTCAAGATTCACCATTGTGAACTCGCTAACCCATTCCACCGTTACTGCATCTGCTATTGAGACATTAAAAACAATATTCCACCTCACCTGGCTACCGTAACGTAACGGAGACAGCCGTTACAAGGCAAGGCGTGGCTCAATCTTCACAAGCGCGAAGCGTCGTTATCATATCTCAAAACGCTTACATGCTGCTTCCACATCCCCACCTCCTCCAAGCCCTGTCAGACGTGATGATGTCATTTCTCCTTGTTATTTTGTTTTCTTAACAGAATCGTTCTGAAAGTAATCTCCTAATCGACAGCTGTGCACCCTCCAGCTATCTCATGTTCTCTTATCACCTGCTGCTTCGCTTGACGAGTCGTCTATGGAAAATGCCATGTTTGTATCACGTCTCTCCATCAATGGTGATATTCAATTCACAAGGAAAAGGAGGCTCTTGAGAATTGAATCTGGATTTTAACTCAGCATCAGTGAAAATTGTTAAGATTGATAACACTAATCTATGATGTTAATAAAGTATGCTGGAATAGACAGTCAACTCTCGCTACTTTGGCACTCGCTAATTCGAATCTCTTGATAATTTTGATTTTTTGTATTGTCATTTGAAAGAAATCAATGTATATGTCTTGTGCAAATTACTAACTTGTAAATGTGCACTGACTTTATATTTTGTTCCACTACTAAATGATTGGAATCATGAATGAACATGATGATCATAATTTCATAATTTCATGACGACAAAAGTAATTTTTGACAATAATTTTTACTTTATTTCAAAGAGGCTCAATTATTTATGTTCGCTCCGGATAGCTCGGTGAAAAAAATAATGTTGACTTGAAGCTTGGCATGAGGTTATATGAGGGAATGGCAATTACAGAAAAAATAGATTCCAAATTACTAAAAGTACAAGCTCTGAGTCGCTCACAAACCAGCACGCACGTTAGTCGTTGCGTTCTCTTATCAAGTACTTGACACATGTGATGAGTTTTCGGCACACGATTCTATTTCAGACACGATACGGCACGAGACACTACACGACGTTGAAGCTACTCTCGGTACGACCCGTTTTCATAATCTCTCTCCAGAGTCTGTTGTTACACTTTCCCCCATGCACTGTGCATGCCAATTTTTCAGGAATAGGATAAGGTGAGGGAATCGAATTGATTAATTAGTTGATGCCAGTTTAAGTTATCGCCAAGTTGACATGTAAGACTTCTACCAAACTGGCAGAGTTAGGCGTCCACTTTTAATATTTTATTATGCCTTCTCATCGTTCAAGCTTACTCTAATTAATTTGACCAGTTATCTGGAATGTGCCATTACAATATATATTATATGAAATCCCTCACTCACTTAATCAAAAATTCAATCATTCACTTCCTCACTCACTAACTCACACTTGAAACCTCAAGCTACATTGCTCCAATCTATGATAATTGAAATATAGAGAAATATAGATATATAGTCTACTTATTTTGATAAATAGACTGAAAAAGTCTTTATTGACTGTTTGACGGAAGGAAGCAAGATAAAATGAAAAATTCGTCTTATTTCTGGATGATTTAAGCCCATTCAACCGATGACCTGCTAAACGGATAAGGCGAGCGAAGCGAGTCCACTCCCTAGTATAGAATACTGGTGAAATCAGTATTGATAAGTCTTAGCTATATGTCATACGGAAATGTTATTGAATAATAATTATTCACCCACGTTATTGTATCCTCTCCAACATTTATAACAATCATGAATCTTTTAATGAACTGAACCACTGATACAAATTTATATCTTTCATCACCAACACTGACCGTTTCTCCTCATGAAATGGGTGATTTAAATTCCCATTTCTATTATTGCCTACTACGGAAACTAGTCCATTTATACTACTGAAGTAGTGGTTCGCTCTCTTTCCATTCAAATTTTGGAAAAGTGCTCCCTCGCATCAGCGCTCTCGCTTTTGGTCTCATGAATGGCCCCAATTGATCGAGAATCGCAATAATTGACAGTGACCAATTCCCAAATTGAGAATCGAACCGAAAGCGATGCCGTTCAACGAATGTGATCCACCAAACCACATCGTGTGATGGTTGACCACCCTTTGATCACTAAACTACACAGCTTTAGAGACTCCTAAGCCATGAATAAATAGCTTTTACATGAACTGGTCTACAGTAATTAGATCGTTAAATATCGACGTTGTTATTATGTTTCATAATTCAATCGAATAATCGAAAGGTATTTTGTGAATTAGCTCACACGCTTCGGCTCATAATTCAAACACTCCTTTTGTATTCACATGATATCAACTGTTGTCACACAGACGCCAGTTGCAGAGCTTTGGCCAGAGTTGGCCAGTGCCAGAGTGACTTTGAATTATGTAGCCAAGTATTTGGTGTTTTGTAGTGTCGGAAATCATTGCTTCCGGATCTAGATGTTTCAAATACACTCACATGATATAAACGTGCAGTTGTATCATCACTACTGAATTTCAGTTCTTTCGTTTGCTTTTAGATTCCAACAGATTTTCGAGTTCCTCCTCTCCTTAGAATCGGTGAATTTTGCAGTTTATTCAAAACTTAGTTAAAACACCAAGGAATCGAGAACGTTGAACGAAATCTGAAGCTATTTCCACTTTGGCGATTGTTGTGGTACCAAATACTCTAAAATTTGAGAAAAAATGAAGGTTCACGAATAATTTTTAAACATTAAATAATTAAGAGTATTCATTCAATCAGTAAAATAATTTGGGATTGAGATAGAGAATAGAACCAAGGATAGGTTCTTGGTACTTTTAGATGGTACCATACACTAAGTAAACATTGTAAACATAAATCACAGAATGGTTAGATCTATGATAGTACCAAGAGAATAGAATTAAGTAAATCAAGCATTAGCTTATTCTGTATCTAACAAGCTATGTTGAAATCAATTGAGTTATTTGAATTTGAAACGGGAGACAGTTAAAATATATACAGAAAATTGAATCACTGACAACTTCATTTCCATGTTCCTCCTCTACTTCATAGAGCTTCGTATTTAACATTCTCATTTCCCGAGAAGAACAAGAACTGCAACATAGAAAAAGTGATAAAACTTGGAAAGTTGAAGTTGTCTAGAGTTCTTCTCTTCACTGCAAATCCTAATTTTACAAGGGTGGATTGAGAACGATTGCTCGGGTCTTTCCTTCGGAGAAGCAACATAAAATGTGTTGCCAAGTTTGTTTTGTAACATTAGATACCAGATACCTGGCAACTTTTCATGTGTAGAACAAAATCTTTGTTTTGGATTTAACATTCTATTAAGCTGATTGAAGAGGCGGAAAACTTCATTCTTGTTGTGAGATGAGTGGAGTAGGACATTTTAAAATGTGTGTTTATTTAGTGTATGGGAGGAAAGTCATTCTGTCATTAAAGTGAATTCTTAATTGATTAGAAAATTTGGTTTTCAAGCTAGAGGCTCTTCTTATCGATGAACAGCTCTCTGCAATCATTAGCTTGTATCTCATTCCATACTTATCAGAAATTTGACAAATGTTGTTTACTGAACATATCATTATATACTATTTTCATGAACATGGGAAAAAAGAATGAGAAGTTCCTATTTCAAAGATTTCATCCGATGAAACTATAAGGAGAAGGGTAAGTGTAGGACGATTGACTATTTAAATAAATAATTCTCTCAACCTGAAATTATTCCTTCCCGTAATTGATTCAGTAACTCAGTTCAATAGTAATAAACTATTGGGATGAAGCAGTTGAACTGAACTTATTTCAGGAGCTGGGTTAATCGATTCCATAGCTATAATCTTAGCATAAATTCCGTAGTAGTTTAATTGGTAGCACGCATGATTCATGAATGGAAGGTAGCAGGTTCAAGTTGCAAACTATTATTTTTTTTCACTGAAAATGTTCAACTCCGATGAAGATTATTGACGGAATTTTGACAAAATAATAAATAATTATCTATTTTTAATGTTTCCCGGACATAAGGAGATTGCATTCTACAACAGTGAATTTTATCAGTGCAAAGAACGGTTTACCTGCTATTATTGTTTATTTTAGTCATTGGTTATTCTTATACAATATTATCTATAATGTCATAAATAGTATGAAGTAATATGAAACGATTGGAAACTCCAGATGGTATTACTTGAATGGACAACTAAATATTTGTATTCTGTTCATTATGATTGTAATAGCCAAAATAATAATATTATGTGTTTTTCTGTGATGATGCATTAAATTCTAAGCTTGTGTGTGGGAAATGAGGTGTTTGATGATGAAAGACTTGTGAGCCTCAGCTTTGGGTGGATTCCCAAACAAAAGGTAAATGATGTTTTTTCAGCTCAGAAGTGGTAGGTATATAATAATAATAGCAAGTAAAGTGCAGTGAATGGAAAGAATTTAGTGTGATTATCTTGACTTTCAAGACTTGTGTGTAAAATAGTTAAGTTATATGATGTATAAACGAAAAATTAATGGTTAGTCAGAGTGGCTAGTTTCAATATGATCACGCTAACAGAGAAAATGATTAAAATAATGGAAAATTAATAAATACATAGTTTTCTGAAGAGTTTGGCTCTAGAGTGATTACTCATACAACGAGGGTAGCAGACACATGCAGCTTATCTCAACTCATCAATCATAGCCTATTAGTGGGACCACGATACCAATTGCTTCCCTCAATTTTTTTTATGAATCAATTAGCCTATTAATAATTATAGAATATTGATGAACATCAATCTTTCATTGAGAGGTATTCATACAATTCAAACTTGGAGTGGTATGGGACGAATCCGAACCGATAAGCTGTTCAGAATAAAGTGGTCTGCTGTCAGTCGTACTAGTCCTATCCTGTGTAGAACAAATTGGATTCGAATCAGCCGGGGCGCTTGAAATAGCTGACTGAGTTTGGCATGGAAACAAAGAATCTTGGCTAGTTTGATTACATTTGCCTTCCCAGTCAACAAATACTCCTGCCCTGTATTCAAGTTCATTCATGAATTTTGTCTGCTTGATATTGAATGACCTCAACATCGATCTCGCATACATGAATCCGACTGAATAAAATAGTAATTGATAAATTTCCAAATAATTCCAAGTATTCGGTAGCTCTTCTACTCAATGAATATTTACTATAAAGTAGTTGCTTTGTCTGTGAAGTATCAAATAGAATATTATTTCATAGGAGCTCACTCACCTCCCATAATAATTCAATTTCATACTTGATTTTAATTTTTTCACTCTTCTTTTACATCAGTACTTCTCAATAAATTTTTTCTCTCCTCAATAATATTTTATGCTTATATAAGCTCTCAGTTTTTTTGTAGATATTGTATGATTAGATTAGATTAAATTAGAGTTCTTCATTCAAGTATGTTACAATATTTACTTGCTTATACAATAATTATTTACACTGAATGACAGTATTGCTGATTATTTTTAACGCATTTAATAAAGTATGAAAAATCAATCAATGAGAATAAAGATTGTATGTAATTTGAATAACGTTAATACAATAGTGTGATGTAACTTCATGAATCGGCGGTGTTTCAACAAATAAATAACTGTCGATTCTCTGAATAGGATATGAAATGATATCTTTTCCATCAACACATGACCGGAAGGCATCCGTATCTTTTTGAATAATCTTTGAAATATGCTTAATTTAGCTCATAGGCAAACGCACACATCAACAAACGGACGTACGCAGACAGGCAGAGGAAAAATCCCATCTCAGAAGTTAGAATTTTGCATAACACGTTCGACCGTCTTCATTATAATTATGTCTGTAACTCTGTATACGTCTGAATGCAAACGTTCAGTTTCTTTCTTCGTCTTTCTACATACGTCTGTCTGCTGCAGTGTGTGTTCGCTTCAACTGTAGCTGAATTAATCCTGGCAGATGTTCATCCTGCATTGCCTCAGTTTTTTTGTTAGTTGGCTGATCACTATAAATGCATAGTAAATCACAGTCTCTTATATGACTAGGCTACAATGTTAACGGATGATGTAAGTAACCACATGATGTAACAAGTTTTCCTCTATTTTTTAACAGAGCAATTTTCCCAGTTACAAGAGTTATTCTACAACTTGGAGAAATTTCCCTTGCTAGGTTTATCCTGACTCTGAATGCAAACTCCATATTTTCAAGTGTTATCATGATGTGAAAAAATACCACTAGCCAAGCTTTGCATAACGATCATAGCTCTAATTTGTGCACTATGCATGAGACAACAGTATAAAATGTAGCAGTGGAAACAGTGGCAAGTTAGTTGCAGAAGCCTCCTCATTGTAGCGAGAGGAATGTTTTAATTACACTCCCACAGAAGCTGTCCCCTTAAAACGTCGACCAACTGCAATCTCAACTAGGACTCGCTGTTTTTCACATCCAACGTTTCCTCTCGCTTGGCCTTGCACTCTTTCTCTTTTTAATAACACGTCTAGCGCCTCCTCTGTCTTTGGCTCTTTTCTTTTCTGCCTGGAGGGCTCTCTTGTCCATTCTATTTACGTGCGTTTCGTATCTAAACTTTATCCGACTGTTACCTGGTGGATTTATTTACTGGCAAGAACAAAGAGGATACTAAAATGCTCAGTCCTCCGGTATCCTTTCACGCCGTTCTTGTTCTACATATATACAACCCGGAGAGCACACAAGCAGCAGCAGCAGCAGCAGCAGCAATGCGCCAACCAGCATCCTGCGACCATTTGTCTTTCTCTCTACTCTTTCCAAGCAGCTCATGCCTCTTTCATGGTTCCTAACTCCCTTCCACATTAGACGTGCAAATATTAATGAACTTCATCCACAATGCAATCCCATTATCCCTGACTCTTGCCTTCATCCCCACTCTCCATCCTGACTTAATTTACAAGAAGAGCGCACAGCTATCAGTTCAGCATCATCTTTTTTTCAAGAAGTCAACACACACTTTCTATCTCACTTCATTACTCAATTTCAACGGCTCTTTAGGATCCATCCAATTAAAGTTGTATATGCATGTCTTTATGTAGCGTTGATTCTAGTGAAAGCGTATCAATACAATCTTTCCTGTTTTTGTACCCTTTGCTATACAGTTTTTTTTTCAATATTGTAGGAGAGAAGTAAGCAAAATTTAATCTATATCAAAAACTTGTATGTGATGCATTATGAGAGTACAGAAATAGATCATATTTTAACCAGCTTGGGGCTAATCTACACAAGGCATTTTTATGGCAGAACTGCAGGACAGAAAGCTCTTTTAAATCGTAGAGCTTCTTGTCCTGTCGTGTCGTGTCGACTGTTATGAAAAACGCATCGTGTGGTTTAGCTATTGTTTTGCAGTTTCTTCAAACCTACGTAGGAAACTCCACCACTTCATGAAATTCTTTTCCACACATATTAACAAATCATTTTCTTAACCATTTGTCCTTCTCTGCCCAGTAAAAAATCAGAGCAGTGATTGAATGAGTCTAGCTTTTATAATGCAGTCAATAAGTGCACATATTTTATATAAATATACACTATCAGTAAGAGTTTCTCATGAAATATTCGCTGTTTAAATTTCAAGTAGTATGTTAGGATGAAAAAAATTATGTCATTAGTCTTTAGACTAGATGGCTATAGTGTTGACAATAAAAATATCCTATTCTGACATCAATCTTGTAGATGCCATCAACTGCAGCAAACAGATTTTCTATAGTATCAGAAGAACGAAGATATCTTGTGATTTGTGATATAACTACTACTATGCAAATGATAATGTCTAGTTTTCAACATCGATTGACAATTATCTCATTTGCTTCCATAATAATACTAGCCAAGTTTAAATGAGATGAATCTTGAATAGAATGAATAAGACAGAAGGATGAATGAACAGCACAAAAGAGTAGCTAAGCGTGCACCACCGTACGTGCCTCATTCATAGCAGCGGAAGAAAGAGAAATTTGATAACTACTCTCATTTGGAACTAATGAAATAGATATCCTGTAGCAGGGAAGTTGGCTGTCGAGAAGAAGTTGTTTGTCGACAGGCGTTATTGCAGTACTCAGAGGAATGACAGAAAAACATGGGATGTGACGCCAGACGCTCGTGGAGGCAGTGGAGGCGGCGGAGACGGTGGTAACGGCGGAGGCAGTGGAGGCAGCGGAGGCGGTGACAGGGTAACAGACATTGGTGACTGCTATGCTTATGGTGTTGCTGCTACTGGTGCTCATGCTGCTGATGCCTGCTGAGCGTTTCAAGTTTATGAAATAATCGCCTTGGGTGGTCTGTCATTCTCAACTCGAGTAGATACGTAATTCCAGGCGACACTAGTACGCCGTTGTTTGAATTCGCAATAGTCACCGTTGCCATGACAACAGCAGAATTATTTTCTAACCAATAAGAAACTAGCCGTGTATCCCAGAAAGGAGCTCCACACTTTTGTGATGTGGCATGAGGCCTTGTTCGGGATGTTATGAGAGGCGGGTATCCTAGTTACTCCTTTCCTACTGGTTTCTTTGATTCTTATTTATCCTAAAAGCCTGACGCAGCACACACACACACATTGATTCTTAGAAGTTCAATTTCTTACCGTACTTATTAAAACTTTACAATAGAATCTATTGATATAATTTATAAGGATGGCAGAAAATCGTACGTCTAAAGATCGATGTGTGTGTAGCTAGACTAAAGGTGACATTAGTACTAGTCGTGTGATATACATTAACTACTCGTATAAAATTATATTCCGTTCAATTGTGAGTTCTTCATAGTGCAGTCAAACTATAGTTCTTAAAAATTCAGTACTTCGTACTCTATTCCTATATCCATAACTTAGTTCATTAAGTTGAATAAAACGCCTGAATTGTTCTGCCCTGATACTATTTCGAATGAAATCGTTCAGAGTTGGTTTTTAGATTTGGAATGTATATTGACAAGCTTGAATGAGAACAATTATCACAAAATAAGCAGCTGGAAAGATTAATTCAATAGAGTGACTCATATCAAAGAACAATATTTCACAAAGTTGACAGAGCCACTTATTGCAGGCCTTCTTTATTAAGTGGTTTTGATCTAGCATCAACCAATCTGCAAACCACATTGTTTCCATAAGTTTCCATAAAGAAACTTCATTCTGATAAATTTAACTTCACATATAGTTCATAACCTTATTTGAGTTCATCCACGAGTTTCGTCCCATAGTCGAGAAGCTCAACTCTCAATTGACTATTAAGTTTCATTAGCTCCATTTAACACAAATAAATGTTATGTATAAATGCATTTACACTCATTTGTCAGATGATTTATAATATTATAATTGGTCTTCATATTTTTCGAATACCGATGTGAATAAGTTATAGAGAATGTGAATAATGAAAATTCATGTGCGGGGAAATGGCATGGAATTGTGGAGATGCGTTTTTGACAATTTGATGGATGCATTAGCAGAGATGAATTACGATGGAACGTTGTATTCCATATGTAACCTGGCCAGCATGCAGCTGTCCTATTCGATCACAGATCACCCCATCCCAATGCTTCTGTCATTCTGTTCCATCACTGAACCCTGCGGCTTGGACCCAACTGTCATTTCCTCCCACGCTGGCTAACTCCTGCTGTTTTTAATATTCATCCCCCCGGGAGCACTTATTATGGAACATTCGATATGTTCACATTTAAAGAAATGTTCTTATCGATTATTTGTAGATCGTTTTATTGTGGAGTTCCTGTTTATTACAAGGTTATTAGATAATTCATTGAATGAATGAATGAATGAATAATCATTATCTGATTATAGTTTCTCAATTGGATGTAGTCCATCCTATTTAATCAATTTACAGAGATAATGTCATCATGATACTTATTCATCTCGATTTTAACCTCAGTGGCTGAATGCCAATAATGTGTATGTGATATATTGTCTTGAATATCATATAGTTTCGAATTCATACCTATTCAATGTGCAGTGAATAAAAAAAACATGCAATCATGGGAAGATATTTCAGTTTACTCGATAAAATATATCAAATATAATAAATAAATCTTACAAATGCACATATCATTTGGGCTACATACACTCAATAAACTTTACTTCTACATTTTGATTCTTCTCATAGGAATTGAAGTGAAAATGGCCCTAGAGTAATAAATATATCCTAATATGTGATGACTTTTTCATCATACTCATCCATTTCAACTATATTTGATATAGGTATCATTATAATAAGGTTTCTACCGCAGGAAATGTTTCTTTTTGATCAGGATGAATCGAGGCGAAGGAATGGATTCTCTAACGAAAGATTAAGTACATTGACAGAAAATGAAACCGATGAGCATTGGAGAATATCTCATTCCTCCCATGACTATTCTAAAATATTGATTTGAACTCTTCCATCGAATTCTATTTGTTTTAGTGGCACTCAATCATTTAAGATGGAAAAACTATTGAAAACAGTGAAGAATGAGAAATGATGACAAGTCCAATTTGAGCTTCCACCTTTCGCAGGTGCCAACAGTTAATTAATCATCCGATTATTCAAGTTGCTCACCTGCAGTGGGACTTATGAAAAGGTTGGCCTCATCAATCACCCAGCGTTTAATACAGCCTGCAACCCTCCGCCAATACGACCTGGTATCGGTGGATGAATGTAATTGAAAAATCGTGTCAACAAAGAGTAAGTCTTGAAAAAACTTTACTATCAGCTATAGATTTTTTTCAAAAAAGGAAAATGCAAAAGAATGATACTAAGAAGTAGTATTTGAAAGTAGTGTTTCAAGGCTTGAAAGTCCTGAAAATGGTTTGATAAACATTATAAAATTGTAACCAATCCTTAAAAATCAAGATTGGTCATCCCAATAAAATTCTTACATCTATAACAATTCAATAAGCACTATTACACTTTCAAGTAATCGTAATGTATTTGAGAAGACTGATCAGAATATATCTGTTGAAAAATAGTTCGATCATATAATTATTTAGTTCATATCGAATTCATTTATAGAACCTTCAATGAGCAGTCTTAATTTTGTATTGAAGAATTTCCAAACATTCATTATTTGAATATTCTCCAAAGTCACAAAGGATCATGAAGTCTACTTTTTCCTGAGTGTAAAAATTTTGAAAAATAGCTTTCTATATAGTTCGGAATAACTGTAGATTTTCATACTACTGTTGTATATTTGACATCAATAACAACCTTGAACAGACTAAATATTGAAACATACAGTACTACTTGCTGCAATTATAATTATGATTGATCAGACACACAGCTCCAAGCATTCAAGCCGAATTAGAAGCTTTGATCGTTGTTGCGGAAAATGATGATGATCCAGTCGGGAACCGTTCTCTCTGTGTGAGTAACTTCTATAATAATTTGCACCGAAATTGTATCAACAGAAATCAGTTGATGGACGTCAATTATATTATCAGAGATTTTGTAGGCTTATCAGCTTCCTAGTTATCGAGTTAATGTGAAATATTTCTGAAATTCTCTTCCATCTCTTAACTGGATCACTGGTAATCGTTTCAGTATTTTCTTGTTCCTCAAGCTTTATTCTGATGTTTTATGTCATACAACATATTCAGAGTCACTTCCTCATTCCTATTTTGTCTTCACATGCTTACTGATACTCCATCTCCCACAGGCTAAGTACTCTCGTTTCCTTTTTTCGTTTTTTTTCAAATTTCAACAATGATAGTTAGGACAGTATATTTTTTCAACTAATTACGATCTGTGAATCATAATATAGATATTATTTTTCAATTCTCGTATATAGGGGATGGACCTTACCTCAATGAATTCGATCACTATCTAAAAAAAATTCAGAAACAGCATCAGTAAAGTATTCAAGGCATTAGACTGGTTAATTATCAAATCAGGTTCACTGTGAGTTGGAACCTTGAAAGGGACTTATCAGCACAGGCGATATAATGAGTTTCAATACCCAGCTATTATTAAGACTCGTATATTGTGTAATGATTAGTATGATCATTTATTAGTATGATGAATTCACTTGAGAGGACTAAAATAATAATTTAAGTCTTGAAGAGCATCAGGAATTTGTAATATGGACTGAGTGAGCTGTTTTTGAGCAGACAGACCTTGAGTGAAAAGCTTCGATAGAACAAGTGTATGAGATTTGCTTACGTAACGTGTGGTTCCTTGTACAAAAGCTGGCTGTTCTCTTAGAGAAGAAGCAAAGCGGCTGGTGGTGGTAGTAGTAGTCTGGTATTCGTTTGCAATCAATAAGCAAAGCGAATAATAGGGAATTGGAGTGTAGGAGCTGTGGCAGGGTTAGCGAGAAGGGCAAGTGGTCGAGTAGGGCTGTGCTCGTCCTTGCAATCGAGCATTCCTTTCCTCACGCGCCCTTGGCCCTCACTTCTCTGCCCTCAGTCTTCTGCCCTCAGTCCTCTGCCCTCTGCCCTCAGTCGATCTCGCTGCTGCTTTGTCTCCATAGCCACTTATTTCTGAGGAATTCACAACGACGATTTACCTCGCCTATTCAACACGCAATCTCGCCGAGAGCCCCGACGATTCCGGTTGACTTCTCGGTGCAATGCGATGCGATATCCAACCTCCAACCACCGCCGCCTCATTTGTTCTCACCAATTAACTCTCTACGCTCGGGGTCCAAGTATTCACGGCCCAAGGCAATTTTGTTGGATTATTATTCTAGCGACAATAATATCTTCATTTACGCGGAAATCATTGAGCAAACTCAGCTCTGCTGGTAAATATTATGGCGACAAATTATATGCTTCTCTATATTCATTTGTATTGAAATCATGCTTTGTACACTAGGTTTATGACATTTCAATATCAAAGTCATTTTATCGATCCATTTCAAACTCCATTTTGATATCTATTGCTATAAAATTCTATTTTCCATCAGCAATATGTATAATTAATTCTACTTGTATTTCAGAGTGATAAGTACTCCAAATGCTTTGTAGATGTTTTTGAATGATATTTGCAAACCTGATTGAGCTCTCAACTAACTAAAGATAGATATGAGAAATACACGAATTCCCAACATAACCCCATAACAAAATATTCTTTCGTGGGCAAATAGATTGAGAAACATCCATATCATTCACTGTAGAATAATGTTCGATCCTCCTACGAATAAACAAGTGGTATCTAATGGTGCGTTTAAACTTATGCGCTGCGCGTCACACAAACGGAACGCGAGCAGTACGCAAGATGATAGCAGGTCGCACGAGTCCGGTTCGCGTGCAAAAAACTGGACAAGCTTCCAGTTCGTTTCACGATAAGGATTCGCTAAGTACGGTGATCGCGAGCATGCTTCGTGTTTCACATCATACTCATTTTTATCGTGCAGCAGACTGTGACACATTGAAAACATATGTTGAAAACCAAGTTTTCAAATGCCTTGTTTCCATTTGGTTGAAGATACTTTGACAATCATTCAAATAAAATTCTATTATTTTTTCAACAAAATGTTTAATGATACTGTCATATAGAATTCTAATCAATTAATTTTTTTTTAGATTGGAACATAATTATTGTCCTACTGTATTCTGAACAAGTGTTCTTCCTGACAAGTGTTCAATAACCCATATATCAATGTTGACACGTCAAACACTTCATTATACGGATAATATTATCCGCCATTTCAAGTTAAACCGCATCCAAAATGTTTATTGAGTGTTTTAGTCAATCAGATGATTGAATTAAGGATCTTCACCAATCACAAATTGGTAGCTTGCACTGACAAGTGACAACACTGTAAGACCTATAATTCACTGTGTGAATTGAGTAGTGCAAAAGCAAAAGTGCAGTCTCCAATCCTTCCACGTGATATCAAGCTTTATCACTTTCTACCATATGCTATGACTAAAAACTTGAAGACTGGTAGCTGTTCAAATTCTAGTATTTTGTAGGTAGTTCATTAAGGAATATAGATATTTTCATGCTTGGTAGTGATACAATTAGCATTTGATGAAGGGATCAAGTCATTGCTGAGTATGAACGCTCTGATTGCTTTGTCTTTGAGGCTGTTTGTCTTTTTGCAGCTTCATGAATAATCATCAACGTGCCCTAGCTCCTCAAACTGTGAGTCTTTAACTAACTGGTACATCTCATCCTTCGGCTTAGAAAATCATCCGGAGAAGCAATGTGACGTACTCGGTTGTACATCGTACCTTCAGTAAGCTATTAGTTAATCATCCAATCTTATTAAAATTCGGGTGTAGAATTATAAGTATGTCAAACAACTCGCGAGGACAGGTAACCCAAAGTATAGAATGCATAGAGATATTATTTGATTCAATAAATTTAGTATACGAGAGAAGTAGTAGAAGGATCAATTAAAATTACTATCGTTCCACATGAATTAGATTGAAGGTGCTTTCCAATTAATGCGATTTAATTATTATTTAATGCGACTACGATTCGAATGTGAGGTTTTTTACTAAACCATGTTCTTCATTCATAATCAACAGAACTAAAAATCTACTAGATAATACGTTCAAATTTTGCATTTATGTTTAGTTGGCCATCTAGAGGCGCAAGAATGGTTTTGAAAACATTTCCAAAGATATGACCAAAATATGCGTTTTTCCAGCGTTTTTCTGCGTTTTCTCAGCTTTTTCAAGAACTAATTAACAGGCAAAAAATGTTCAAACTTGGTACACAAACTCAGCTAAGGTATAAAAATGTTGTATTGGAAGTTAAGTTTCGCCTAAAGTTAAGACGCCCAAGTTTCGCCCGAGATCGGCGGTTTTTGAGCGGTTTTCCTGCTTTTTCTAGACCTTCAAGAACTAATTGACAGATCATGTTCAAATTCCGTACAGAAGTTCAGGGAGGGTCTAAAAATGTATTCTCAAGAGGACTCGGAACTATGCCAAAGATACGCCCAAGATAGGTGGTTTTACGGAGTTTTCTCAGCGTTTCCTAGCGGTTTATCTGCGTTTTCTCACATTTTTCAAAAATAGATTGAGAGAAAATGTTTTAACTTGGTACAGAAGTTCAACTCGGGTCTTGAAATTTTGTCCTGATAGGACTTCAAAATTACGCCAAAAATACGCCCAATATTGGCGCTTTTACAGCGTTTTCCAAGCGTTCCCCAGCGTTTTTCAAAGGGTTTTTTTTCTCAAGTTTTTCATTGAGTTTCCGTAGCAATTCCCTACATTTCTCAAGCAAATTCATACTTGATAGGGGTTAGATAAGGATGTTTGTTAAGTTCTCCATATCATTCCTGTTTCAAATTCCAAAGAAGTATTAGACTGAAATACAATAATTTTCATAATATTCTAACCAAGTCTCTAATTAATAAATAACTGAATATTCATTAATTCAAAAATAAATATCCTCACAACCCTGTCCTACATAATTCCAGAAAACTGAGCCTGAATGTCTCTTTTGACTTTTTCACAAAAGGAAGAATGCTCAAATGAGAAATGCAGGCCAGCGAAGCGAGCGTACTGATCCTATTTTTGGATGATCCAGCCGGGGGTCTAGGGGGCGGAGCCCCATGGCTAGACACGGATAGACATGGATAGATATTAGAATTTATCAAATATCAGATAGTATAGATTGTAGATGATATATATCTACAATCAATCTATCAATCTATCTATCCCTGATTGTTTATTCTATGCTATTGTGAAGAACATTGAAATACTGAACATTAGTCGTCCACAATTATACTTCTGGTATTCATGTACACATTTCGATTTTTTGTTTCAGAGGAATAACACATGCAAGCTGAGAGCTACAAAACGCACCATTCTACTAGTCAGTTGGAACTGGTGATAAATCATTCATAATGGAGTGAATTTTTCTGTTCATGCAAAAAAGAAACCTCGTTAAATTTCCATTGCAGTTACATTCTGTTGTTTTCAGTTCTAATCGTCGGCTAGTGAAAATTCAACGTCATTAGTAATTATGGAAATGCAATCGTGAACAATGGACTTATTCCCATGAATTCAAATCAATATGCTGAGTGCGCATGATAATGAAGGTTTTTTACTCGGAAAATTTTTGAGTGGAATTCGAATGAGTGGAAAGGGATTCGAAAATAGGACATGTTCCAGTTTGTCTCAGTCGTGAAAACTATTAGTACTATCATTATGATATAAGTAACTGGCTTTTGAAATAATGACGAAATGAAAATTCCGTATTTGATTTTTATTGGCATTTTGGGATGCAAGGCCACTTGAAAACCTCTAAGGTTCAGAAGAAAATATTTATTATAATTTTTTAATTACATAACATATTTCTAAAAAAGTATGTGAGAAGGGAAAGGCTCGATTAAACAGTGATTGCTTCCCATACTGATCAGTTCGACTATGAAATGAATCATACTGGTCAAAGTTGTTGAACTGTTATGGAAAGTAAAGTTCAAACTATTTCTTGTGAATTGCAGGAAACGAAGTGTCTCAAAAGAACTAAAATGAAAACTATTGAGATTTGCCATCAAATTCAATCAATGTATTTTTCAGAGTTGTCATCATGGTTGGATGAGGATGTAAAGGATGTAGAGGATGATTCTATTGATTACATAATAAATAATTGTTGAAGCATGAAAAATGAAGTTGGAGAGTCCATTCAAGTTGATAGAGCTTACACAGAATATTATTGTTCAGATGTGTATCTATTTTTCACGCTGGAAAGAATTGATCGATTGATGAAAAATTAAATTGTTCTCCACCTGACAGCTACTCCAGTACTGCAGTGAAAACTTGGAAAAAGCTATTTTTCTCAAACTTCTTTGAACAACTGAGAACTTGAAATTAAAACTACCGAGAATATTTCCAAGCCGATAGAATTGCACCTTTGAATAAACTGCCAGTAAAATGTGTCAATATATGACAGAAATTTTGTAATTATGTAATAGTCATGCGTCGTTCGTAATTATAGGAAATTATAAAGTCGAGAACTAGTAAAATCAGAAACTTCATACTGTAAGGTAGTAATCTTACTAATATTCAGGTGATTAATTCAAGATAAAAAACTATAAAATGAGAGTCAAAAAAAGTGGGAAAGGGTATTAGCCAATGATTCTTGCATCTTACTCAGTAACAGGACAAAACTAATGAGTATGAGTAAGATATTTACGAATTTAGTTAAAAGATAAATATTAGATTGAGTAGAATATCAACGGGAACCAGTTGTCAGGAAAAGCTTAACGTTGACGATATTATAAGCAACCAACGAGAATCAAATATTAGGCATACTGATGTGTTCAAGCGGTTGGTATGAATGAGTTCAAGTATAAAATTCTAAGCAGTTAAAATGCATTTCCAATTTGTTAGGCGCGAGATTAATGTGTATTTGAACAGAGGAATTGTGCTGAGCAGGGTGGTTGGAAAGGGAAAGAGCAGTGGTGAAACGCCGCCTGAACATGGTGGGGTATTTGTGAAATGAACCAGTCGGTCTGCGATAGCCTGCGCGCGGAGGTGGAGTGGGAGGACCCGCGTCTGCTGTCTGCCCTCGGTGTGCTCATCCTACTCGACCTCATGGTCATCCTGGGCAACCTGCTAGTGGTCGCCGCTGTCTTCATCTCGTCCAAGCTGCGCTCTGTCACCAACATGTTCATCGTCAGCCTGGCTATTGCCGATCTCATGGTCGGAGTCGCTGTCCTGCCCTTCAGCGCCACCTGGGAAGTTTTCAAGGTGAGACAAATCAGTTTGTGAATACTCTTGATCTGAACCCAACCTTATCCTAGACCTGAACCCAATCTAACCCTTCACCTGATTCTAAGTATCCCAAATGTACCCTAACGAAAGAATAGATTAAAATTTCCATAATATACAGTAAACCCAATCAGTTTGAATCTTCAACAGTTTTGTTATCAATATCGATGAAGATGCATTATTTCCGTATTGGATTCCTCATCATAATTATGCTGCACAATACAACAGCGCAACAATAATTACAGTGCTTAATTCTCTCTAGATCACTTACTATCAAGTCTTTAGGCCGTTACAGCCCTGTGGAAGGGATATCAGAACTAAACTCGAATAATTCATGTAGTGTGGCCTAAAACTTTATCAGTGACACTTGTGATGTGTAATGGCTTCAATTATGAAGAAAGTGCTGAGTACATCACTATACAATGTTGTACACACCTACTAACATAATTTGAACAATGTGTACCAGTACTATAAGCTGTTTAGGAACTTAATTCTATTTATATTGCCTACTCTGATATTCTGGAATACACCACAATGGTATGTAGCTGAAAATGTTGAAGTAATCAAATATATAAAAATATTCAGAATATACTCATGAATCAATTATACTAGCTATTCTGTGACTAAATGTCATGAAGAATACTGATCCTATTCATTCATAAAATTCATTTGATATTCTATTTAATAGTCCTTCATTCAAGAAATTCGTACATTGTAGGCATTTATTCATCAACTTAGTTTTATTTTAACTCCAATATATTTTTCAAAGAATTACTCTCAATCTATCTCTCTATAGAAAAGCATCAAGTTCATTATGGTGGCTACAAGAGAAAATTGATGAAAAAGATATTCTCCAGAGTAAAAAAGGCTTCTTGCCATAGTTGTTCATTAAGATTGATGACTTAACCCGCTGCATCACTTACCCGGATCGATTTCGCTCATCAACTCACACAACTGACTACTGATTCCCACGCTTACTTATTGAATTATGGAACAGAGCACGATTTGCTTGAGTCTCACTGAGTTTGCAGAATGTCTGGAATCAAGAGAGTGAGAGAGATCCACGATAAATGTATCAGCGCTGAGCTTTGATTCCGCAACCCCTATCCTCAATCACATTCGAAGACTGAGACTGCTCAGTTAGTAGTCTTAATGCCCCTGCCACTCGAAGATAATAAGCTCAGAGATCGTTACTTGTATTTCCAACTCATACTCTAGTCTTCTAATATTGTTCTGTACAATTTGTGCAACAAAATATATAATCAGAAGCATGGCAGCAGAGATGTAATCTCACCTCTCCAAAGCTTCTTCGTATCAAAATATCGAACCCCAATTGTGTGGAAAAGATGAGATCGTATTTCAATCATGAAGCTCTGAGTCCCGAAAGACTTTTCTACAAAGAAAACTTGTTTTTGATCAAATCTTTCAGCAGGATGAATGCTTCTAATAAATTTTTAAAATATATATTTAAGAATAAGTAGCTTCCCATCCATCCACATTCCAGATACACTGAGTTCAAGAATTTATCATATATATGCTCAATAATCATCAAGATCAAGAACATATGCAAAAACGTGAACATGAATTGCATGGAGAATTGGGATAAACTGAACTAAGTTCTAAATAGTGTGTTTGTCTTTTCGGTCTCAAAATTTTATAGTTTTTTCAAAGTTTGGAATTTTCTAATCAATTGTGATTGATTTAATTTAATTTTGAAGTATTTTTTTTTAATAATTTTTGTGTGTATTGAATTGTAAATTGAGTGTGTAATAGGAGAATGTTAAGTGACACATAACCTAGCTACATTTGGACTGTTGTATAAATTAGAATTGGAACCGTTTTGGGCTTATAAGCCTGTGGTACTTTTCTGTAAGTTGTGTAATTCTGAATGATTGAATAAATAAATAAATAAAACATAAAACTGGACAGTTTAACGTACCAGATTTTGTACCTCGTGAATACTATCAATCCTTGTGAAAACGAGGGAAACGACTCACTGAGAGAAATACGGAATAAAAACTCAATCAATCAATTAATGAAAATTAGAAGTATAATAATTGTCTATGAATATGAGATTCTTGCAGTAAGAATCTTCATTGATCCTCAGCTCATGATGAAAACTGAGGAATTAAACTAAATCGGCCCTAAATTTATCCTAAATCAACTGGACGGAATCGGACTTCATCTACAGTAATCATCAGCGTGGGAGGATCGAATTCGCTTACTGACGATGGAGCATGAAGGCGGAAGGTGCTAAACTACACGTCCCATGCGAATACTGACTTGATTGGAAAATGCATAAGGTACAGCGTGGCAGAGCTCGGATACGAGGAAATTATACCTTAATGGGAAATCAATTTGAGGACGTTTTCGTCTGACTGGAAGAGTGAGACCTTCTAAAAGCAAAATAATGATAGTGAGTCACTTTTCTCTTCCTTGAAAATTCTCTCACTGGACTTTTTTATTAATTGCAATTTGAGTAATAGAGACACTGGCTAGTGATAAGGATATACAATTATTATTAACTCATGAAACGATAATACTACGACTAATGGATTCATGGTAGTTGAAATAATACCCTCACAGCAATCTGCAGTAGAAATAATATTTGTTCAACAATAATGACAAGCTTATCTGAGTGAGACACAGATACAGAAATGTTCTAAATTCTATCAGCAGACAATATCAACAATAGCGACTTGTACAATATTCAACTTGTTAGCATAACATAATCATATTACACATATTGAGCTACGACCTACGACATATACAGTATTCGTGTAAGCATCATGTTACACATAATGATCATACCTACAATGATATGGTGAAAACCCAACAGTTTACAAAATTCAGAATGTTTTTGATGCGCAGCATATTTTTCGCATTTATGGCGGATTAGATAGATGGGAATATAAAATGATATTGCTGTTTAACCCTGGTACTGAGGTCAAATGCGTTGTGCTTGAGGGGGTGGGAGGGGTTACCAGGTTACAAACCCGCCAAATGAGCCCGAAAAAGAGGCCCATAAATCAAAGATCCTGGATGCATTATGAAAAAATGGAAGAAATAATGGTTTTTAACTAAAATATTGTTTCTTGAATGTTGAAAACTATTCAACTCATTCGAATGATTATTCTCCAATATATTGGTTACAGCAATTGGCTATATTGAAAGAAACCATCTTTAATGCTTGAATCTGCTTTCAAAACATTCATGAACACAACGGAAACAAAGTTAGAATGGAGAATAAGCATAACGATTGCAAACGGGTATGCAAAAGAGACGCTTTTTCTATCACCAAGCACCCCCAATCATCAAATTCATGTTAGCTAGGTCAGTAGGTAAGGTCTATAAGAGGCCAACGATTTTTGACCAACCACACATTTCAAAATCCTGGCTGATACAATTTGACTGCTCATTTTTTGGTCACCACATTTTCAAGTGATGTGTGCAACCTTCATAAATTTGTCTGAATTGAAATTAATGCATCCAGAATATGCCGATAAATGACTCATATAATTATGTTGTGAAAAGGAATGAAAAGAATGAAAAGGAATTCCTTCATACTCCGATATCACTATGATTATTATAATATCATCTACTCTGAAGATAGGATTAATCAGACTATAGAATTATTATTCATAATCAATCAGCTGACAACTGATTACACAGATGTCTGGAGAAACCAGTCTATTTCTGTATTTCTATAAGGTCTATAGTTTCAATCAAAGACTGAGAAGTATGCATCTTTAAGGTCTTTGGTTTCAATATTTTGTTTTGCAGTCATGGTATTATTAGGTATGCGTGCCCATCAGTATCAAAATATTCTCACATTTGAAAAAAAAACTATTTTAATAGGTGATTGAAGATAATCAAATGAACTGAATGCTGAAGAAATTATAATATTTTTTATTGTAAAAAATTAATTTTCTTCAGATGGGAAGATTATCACGAAACTAATTCATACTCCATATGAATTAGATCATATGGAATACATATTCAAACGTGAACTGAGTTTGTTAACATTTGAAACAGGTGACATGAGATACTTGTGGATGAGAAAACTGAGTGAGGTCTACTGTTCACAGAACTACTAGTATAGGGTAGAATTTTCTCACAATTTCTTTTTTCTGTAAACTAAGGAGCAGGCAAGCTATTCATGATAATTGCAAATTGTTACACATTCCTATGCGTGTGGAGCGTGGAACAAGCTCATGATCATGGATCAAGCTTGTTGCGGCGTCCATCTCTTCCTTGGTCTACCAATAATTCTTCTGCCTATTTGCTTGTGGAGTAGGGCATTTGATGATGGTAGACGGTTTTATGGCATTCTAAGGACATGATATAAATTATAATGGAAATTTTCATAACGGCAAGGAAAGTTGTGTGAGTGCGCCACACCAGATTTTCCAATATGGAATTGAGATATGGAGGGGTTGCTTATGATATCAATATGAACAAATTATTCACATTACAGAAACACCTTATCAGAGCTGCATTATGCAGGCCAAGATTGTATCCTAGTAGACTTCTTTTTCAAGAACTCCAGGTTCTTACAGGCAAACATATGTTTAAAGAATCATATTATTCATTAACAATACATTAAACTTGTGTTTTCCAGCAGGTATTGAATGAATGCAAGAACCAGAAGTGAAGCATTAGGCCGGTTACAGACGAACCACAATCGCATGTGGGATGTGGGACCGACATACCACAGGACAATACGACTAACACAGAGTCTTTCACACTACATTTGAGAAAACGCTCATTAGTGCGATTGTAGTACAGAAGCTAGGGGAAACTAGGTGATCAAATCAGTGATACCACAATCGCAAGGAAAATAATCGCTACCACAGCGCGCAACGCCCTGTGGAAGTATCAGTGCCACTGCCATGCCTTCTAATGCATTTCATATGCGCTGCGTATGCATAGTAGCTCCCACATCCCACATGTGATAGTGGTTCGCCTGTAACCGGCCTCAATCCTCCATATTTTAAAAGTTCCATGTTTATTCCATTGATTCCTGCAGCTTTCCGGTTTTTGGATGCCTTGAGGGCTTCTTGCAGCTCTGTCATGTCAAGTTGGTCTACATGACAGAAATGACATTCTGGAGGGATTCCCCTTCTGCAGTGTCATGAAACCATAACTTCTTATTATAAATAAAATATACAAATTATATTTACTAGCAGCTCTCTGTTCGATTTCTGCATTATCCTCATGAACTTATAGGCTAGCTCCTGTTTGCCGTGTATGTCTTCTTCCACAGTACTAATATATCCCTCCCATGATTCCTGCTGTACCCTTCTAATTACTTGTTCTGCAACGTTCCTAGCTCTATTATACAATACTTTATTTTCTTCAGAAGGGTAACTCAAATATATTTTATATAGTCGTTGTTATTCTTTTACAACTTTCTCAGTTTCCTCGTTCCATATTCTCGAACCCTTCTTCCTGTAGATTCGTTTCTTGGTACCTAGAGCTTCTGTGGCACTCAATTTTTAGCTGTTGATATATTCCTGCATTCCATTTCTAGCTGGAACAAGCTACCATCATGGAATAAACTCATGAAACGTGCAAAGCGATGATATTCAATATTCTCCATGATACTTTTATTATTCCTCTTCAGAATTGTCTTACATGGGAAAATCTTACTTGAAATTTGAAAAACGATATTAATCCTTTAAATCGTTTTTGAAATTTTAGTATTCAACGGTTGTATCACTCAAAATTCAAACACTTCCCTCAGACCCTTACCTTGTTATTTTTAGAGAAAATGTAGATGAAAAAATGTTATAAGCTCCAGAGAAAGATCATTGAAGATCGTTTTTTAAAACTAAACTAGTAGGTGAGCTACTATCAAGTAGATATCACTATGAACATCAAAACTCTTTGAAGTTTGTTCTCTTGTTGAGATTGGATTGGATATAACGGTGATAGAGACTTCTCCAACAAAGGATATTAATACAAAGCAGGCTTGATAAACTATTCGATAAGCAAGGCAAGCTCAAAATAATCGCTAGTAACAGCTTTAGATTATTTCACTTCTGAAACTTCAAACTACTAAGTTCAAGGAATTTCAGCTAGCAACTTCCCTTTGGATCCAAAGGATCTAATATTGTAGACATATTATAACTCCTCAACCCTTTTTTCTTGAATCTTCAAGTAGGTATTTTTTCAACATAGGAAAATAGGACAAAGTATCGATTATGATACAGTATTTTTAAATGAGAATTATAAGTCTCAGAACAGTCTATTCAATAGTATTTCTTGAATCGATTTACGAAGATTTTACGTCAATTATTTTGAAAACATGGGTTACAGTATGAAAATTCTTCACATTGGATACAATTCTTCATACAGTATGAAGAATTTTTATTCTGTATCCAATGCTTCTAAGAAATGTGACGCTAATAAGGATGTTGATAATCTCGTATAACTCATTTTATCCATACAAATAACTAAATCACTATATTTTAATGAGAATTTAATAATGTCTTCGAGGCTGATCTCATATTATCGCCACCGATAAGCTACAATATTGTCATGTTACTATTACATTTTGTAACACTACAAAACATTTTGCTATACTATTTTGTAATAAACTTGATAGTATTGGAGAGAAAATAATACAATTGTATTATACTCTCTCTGATAGTACGTTCCGTTTCCTCAAGGGAAATGAATGTTGATGATAATAATATCGATAATTGCAAATGTACTATTGCATTGAAATCTAATGTTAATAGTATTTAATGTAAACTATTTGTGAATTTTGTATAGTTTATAAATTCCACTATTAAATTAAACTCGAAGTATCCTGAACAAATGTCCTGATCACTGCTTCGTTCTTAGAGATTACTACCCTACATGCAGCATTGTATTGCCTATGAAATTGAGGCTCTACGGAATTGCTTCCCTTGCTGTTCTTGGAAAGTCCAAACGAATCATTATTCGATTGCGAATGGCAGTTTGAGATCTTGAAACTGGAGAGAAGTTGATCGGCGGGCACCATTATCGTTGAGCACTCTAACAAGCAAGAATTGCAGCTACCCAAGGGAAATCAGGGAGTGAACGTGTAGACATTTAACTTCTTCCAGTATGTTAATTCAGCTCATCCAAGATCTTATCCGAATGAAAAAGAGACTTGAGAAAGAATTGAGAATTCACTTCACAACTTGATACAAAAAGAGATACACTTGATAGAAAATAAAAAATTTTAAATTGAGATAATCAAATTGAATCGATTGTTAATAACTTATTAGCTGGAGGATAATGCCGTTTCATCCGATATAATAGAAGAAATAAGGTGAAAAGGAATTTGCTGGTGCAACTCACCTTTATTTGCTTATGCTTGTAATATAGCAGAATTTTTTACGGATAGCTTATCAAATGAAAATTATAATATGAGTAACATTATTCCGATTAGGACTTTACCACAAAATACAATACCACAAAACGCTTTAACATTTGATTGTTTCAAAATGGCAGATCAAAGGATGAAATTCGAATTGAAATGACAGATTGACTATTGAGTTATCCATAAATATTCAATTATTATTATTTCAATCCTATACTTTCTGATTTTCTCGTAGTTATCCAGTCTCTTGTTAGAACTGGAAGCACTTGTTAGGACTGTTCGGTTCTATTATCTATAAATTTCAAATTTTAAGACTTATTCTCAATGGTTCCATTGTTGATAATTCTGAATTATATACAAGCAGGCAGTCTTCTGGAAAGGTTAATACGTGGGAAGGATGTAGGTAGTAATGATTATTATGCTGTTGACTTACTGGCACATGAACCAACTAATTAATATTTGATAGAGCAGTGTTGTTGATCTTTGAACCTCTTATGTAACCGGATCTTCCGGCTAGAATTTGACTCCTTTTATCCAGCCGTCAGCCTACTGGAGGATGCCTTTTGTGCTCGTCAGATGAGAATATCCAAGTAATTTCCCTAATAGCGTTCTCCATTTGCTTATCAAAATAAAGATTTGGTTGTTCCAATACGAAGGTCTGGGAAATTGTCTCACATGGTATTAGGTATTTCGCTTATTCCGTTCCAAAGTCGTTGACTATAGTTATTTTCGCAGAAAATAAATGCTCAGACATAATTGTATTCACAGTTACTCCAAACAATTTACTATAGTCCGAGAGATATTACTTTCAACACGGCTCTCACTCGAAGACAAAGAGGCCCAATACTCTTTTCTTCACTAATCACTCCACTACCTAACAGCATTCTCCCTACTTTTGTGTCATTATCCAATTGTGCGCAGCATGCTTACTCCTCTGCTCCACTACCCTGTCAATGCTACAAACTGTGAAAGGAGGAACTGGTTTTCCCTCTTCATGGCAAAAGTAGTATCTCTCGTACTAAAGCAATACTTATCCACTCCAGAACTGGGATGAGGTATCTAATAATCAGTTGACTCATGAAGGAGGTCTGTGGATGAGTTTCTCAGTCTCAACTGATTTTCAATTGAGACCAATAAAAACGCAACGTGGTTATGAACTACATGATAGAATATCACCCAATGTTGAATTTTCACTCTGCATCGATAGATATTAGTATTATATTATACGAATCACTAGTATAATTTAATTAGTATGATTAATTTATTGTAGCCTATAACATCATAAGAATAATTAAAAAAAAGAGATTTTGTATTTAAAAAGTAGGAAGTACAACAAGAGAGGAAAATCACAAGGTTTTTTCAAAGAGAAAAGGAAGGGAAAATTGCAAAAGCTTATATTCAAATTAGAAATCATCAGCCCACCACTCTAAAAAGGTTTTCTAACTCTATTGGTGACTGAAGCCATAGCCAAATTTTCAATTTATTGTAGAATTTCCTGTAATATCTCTCACTTCTATTTCATTTGGTAAAAGATTAAAAAACTTGGGTCCGAGAAATAGAAAACATCTTTGAAATGTAGTGGAATTTGGCTTTGGGACTTTAACATCAGTTGCATGATTGACGTGTCACCGATGATCATCTTCATGAATGGGTCTAGCTGAAAGTCCTATACTACCACTCATTCTGTAAAACAAGGATAACACCTTCAGCACATAGATGTATCTGAAAGGGAAATTCCCAACAGTTGGAAAATTGGAAAGGTATGAGTCCTTCTATTCACACCATGAATAATTCTTACCACTGATTTCTGCAGTGTGATTAGGCTTTTGAAATGAGATAGGAAAGTAGACGCATAACAAGAGATTCCATATTCCAGTCGACAATTGAAAAATGCAAAATACATGACACGTAAAATACTCACTGGAAAGAATTTCTTCAATTGATGGAATCTTCTTAGCAAATATAATAGGTACATCTTGATTTTCTGTATATGTAGATTCCAAGTCAGCCCATAATCAAGAGTTAGACCCATATACTTGACAAAATCCAACTGCTTGATGACATCACAGCTACAATTTGGATGATTACAGCCAATCTTATGATACTTGATTGGGTCAGTAAAATGGAATGGAGCTGATAATGAAAAATTAAATAAACAGGTTTTAGTAGCATTGAGTGCTAATTTATTACAATCAAACCAGCAACGTAGATCTATTAGGTCAAGCTGGATCATTTCCTGTAGTTCAATTTCACTTTTGGCAGAATATGCCAATGCTGTGTCGTCAGCAACGATGTTAAGGATCCATTGAATGTGTTGGAGAACAAATCATTGATATATGCTAAGAATAGAATTGGACCAAAACCGACCCCTGAGGCACACCATACTCAATTGTGCCATTAGTCACTAGTACAACTACCAATTGACACATACTGCTCCCGGCATGACAGGTAAGACTTCATCCACAGTTGGACACTCCACGAATACCCGACATATAATTTTTCTAACAGAATACTATGTTGCACTGTATCGAAAGCTTTTTTAATATCAAGAAATAAACCTGAGGTCCTTGATCTATGAGGCTGATTCATTCCATAATAGATGTCTGACATGAATTTATTTAAGGCTTGTTCTGTACTAAGTTTTTCTTGAAATCCGAACTGTACCTTATGAATAAATTTATTTTATTGAAAAATCTCATTATTCTCTTTTTGAAGAGTTTCTCCAAGAGCTTGGAAAAAACTGAAAGCAGCGAAATGGGCCTGTAATTCGATATCTCAGTCTTTATTCCATTTTTGAAAATAGGTATAACTTTAGCCACTTTGAGTTCTGAGGGAAATTTACCTTCTTGAAAACTGGCATTGAAAATATCGCATAAGACTGGTACTATAGATTTGGATAATTTTTAATTAGGCTTGAATTTACATTATCAGGTCCTGGTGACTTACCATTTTTCATCATATTTATTTCAGATGTAAGAGTTCATGATACGTGATGGGATTTAAAAAAAAGGAATCACATGAATTAGTGTTCTTGAATCTACTGTTATAATATTCTGAAGTCAGCTCATCCGGATTATGAATGGAAGATATAATGTGACCAGGTATATTAATAAAATAGTCATTGAATTTATCTGCCAAAGCCTTTTCATCCTCGATAAGATCATCATTTTCACACTTTAAACTAATAGATTTATTTTTTATAGAAGATTGACCGCAGTGATTGTTTATGATTTCCCATTGTTTTTTAACAGGAAAGGTCTTTAAATTGGCGAAAAATTTTATTTTTGCTGTTTTATTAATTTATTGATAAGATTTTTTTGGAAAGGAAATTTAGTCTAAGTTGATCATTATGTGGATTATTTTTGTGTATTTTATAAAGTCTATCACGATGCCGAATTTCTACACAAATATTTTCAGTCATCCATGGTTTCAAGTGTTTACCACCACTATTAATATGTTTTGAATTTTGACGTTTCACAGTGCATTGTTTGATATAAGCCAGTAATGCATTAATAAACAAAGAGTACTTACCATCAACATCAGTACATGCAAATAAATTGCTCCAATCATGCTCCAAGAGTAATTTATATAATTTTTAATATCGAGGGTCTCTCTAATAGATGAAGCAGGATTTTTCACGTTACTTGACCTTGATAGTGAAACAGAGACGGCTCTATGGTCTGAAACGTGTGACTCTATAACTGCACTCTGAATACTATTTTTACTAAATTTAGATTTATAAAAAATATGGTCAATACAGGTTGAACTTGAAGTAGATACTCGAGTATCGATATCTATAAGTGACTGATAACCTTTAGAGTTCAACAATTCCAGGTATTCAAAAACACTCTGATTATTTAAATCATTTATATTTATGTTCATGTCTCCTATAATTATTGTGTCGTTATTAACCCTTCCCATGTCCAGAAACCGGCCAAAGCTATCCAAAAAAACATTTACACTAACAGAATGCCATCTGTAGAGACTTAACAGACTTAAATTGTAATTGGAAATTTTAAGATGCAATAAGACAGAATCAGCACCCTCTATCCTCAAATCTTCTCGTGAACATGTAATCTCCCTTCCAGACAAGACAAAGATCGCTATTCCTGATGCTCTATTTCCATCACTTTCAGTAACATAACTTTCATAACCATGGATATTAAAGGGGAATTTATCCTGAAACGGCTGGAACCAAGTTTCAGTCAGAACTACAACATCTGGCTTGTATTTCCAACAGCTTATGTAAGCTAGGAAAGAATCAAAATTTTTGTTCAAGCTTCTAATATTCTGATGCAGAACAGTAATATTCCCCCTGTCCGTCAGAAAGCAAGAGTTAACCTCTGAGATTTCCTCCACATATTTACACGCTTCAACCATAATCCAAAAATAGGTTAAAAAGTTTATTACATAGGCTTATATACATAAGAATAATTAGTGATACTTTTATGGTTTGATGGACATTCATTCTAGCAACATTCATACTGTAATAATCTAAGGAAAAAAGTAAAAAATTCCATAAGTACACATACCAGATCAAGACGAATCATAAATGAGAACCAACCATTTTAATTCACATAAACACATGATAAAATAAAGTAATTAAAATTAATGAAAAATGAGTGAGGATAATCATCATAAATGATGGTTAACAGTGAGTGAAAAAAAAGACGAAAACCAATTCCATGATTCGAGAAAAAAAATCAACATATTTCTCCTATAATAATCACAATCCTGAGAATAATTCCCATTACCAAAAATTTGATGAAAAATGCATGAACTGATTGGATTAAAATTATAGAAAAAAGTTATGAAGAATGCATGAAGTGAATGATAAAATCATGTGGAATAGAATATTCTTATCCAATTAATCATCAAAATGGAAAAAAATTAAATCTCATTCATTAGGGTTTTCCAATAATGTTCTCATCAAATTAATTATCGCAAGTTAGAAATAAAGCACATCATTAAGAGTCTGTATAAGAGTCTGTTTGAGTTTTTCAAGAGAATGAAGTCAGCACTATTATTACTCATTGTACAGTATTATTATCATTATTAAAATAAACGAAAAATAATTAATTCAATATAATTAGAAAAAAATTGAGAGAAATAATAGTCTGATCATTATTTTTCCTCTAAAAAAATGCCAACTTCACATAACAGAGTCAAAATCACTTATACTTTGTATAATGGCACTTTTAGTAGTATCATCTTTTTTCACAAAAACATTGCCATTTTTGAACCAAACGTATTTGAAAAGTTTTTCTTTTTGTAGCTGTTTCCCTTTTTGAAAAAGTTCTCTGTTCAATGGAGACATACTTTCGTTGATATAAAGATTATTTGTATTACCACCCCAACCTAGGTCACTCATTGTCACTTTCCTTTCAAATTCTTTGTAGTCATAAACAATTGTTTGTCCAAGTTCTTGTTGAATTTCACAATAATTTGTGGAGGAAATGATTTCGCTGTGTCATTTTTCGAGAGACTATGACAGTTATTTATCATCTCCTTTTTGAAGTTAAATCCTATGTGCTGGGAGATTTTTTGTAGGATATTGAAAATATCTTCACCGTTTTCACAGGGTATACCAGCAATATTTATACAATTTTTACGAGTATATTGTTGCATGGATGCTAGTTCCTTGTTTACTTCTGAAACTTCAAACTACTAAGTTCAAGGAATTTCAGCTAGCAACTTCCCTTTGGATCCAAAGGATCTAATATTGTAGACATATTATAACTCCTCAACCCTTTTTTCTTGAATCTTCAAGTAGGTATTTTTCAACATAGGAAAATAGGACAAAGTATCGATTATGATACAGTATTTTTAAATGAGAATATTATAAGTCTCAGAACAGTCTATTCAATAGTATTTCTTGAATCGATTTACGAAGATTTTACGTCAATTATTTTGAAAACATGGGTTACAGTATGAAAATTCTTCACATTGGATACAATTCTTCATACAGTATGAAGAATTTTTATTCTGTATCCAATGCTTCTAAGAAATGTGACGCTAATAAGGATGTTGATAATCTCGTATAACTCATTTTATCCATACAAATAACTAAATCACTATATTTTAATGAGAATTTAATAATGTCTTCGAGGCTGATCTCATATTATCGCCACCGATAAGCTACAATATTGTCATGTTACTATTACATTTTTTAACACTACAAAACATTTTGCTTTA
This sequence comes from Nilaparvata lugens, assembly GCF_014356525.2. Taxonomy (NCBI): domain Eukaryota; kingdom Metazoa; phylum Arthropoda; class Insecta; order Hemiptera; family Delphacidae; genus Nilaparvata; species Nilaparvata lugens. Next base: position 66,963,362 of record NC_052504.1, on the reverse strand, counting down.
CTATTTTGTAATAAACTTGATAGTATTGGAGAGAAAATAATACAATTGTATTATACTCTCTCTGATAGTACGTTCCGTTTCCTCAAGGGAAATGAATGTTGATGATAATAATATCGATAATTGCAAATGTACTATTGCATTGAAATGTAATGTTAATAGTATTTAATGTAAACTATTTGTGAATTTTGTATAGTTTATAAATTCCACTATTAAATTAAACTCGAAGTATCCTGAACAAATGTCCTGATCACTGCTTCGTTCTTAGAGATTACTACCCTACATGCAGCATTGTATTGCCTATGAAATTAAGGCTCTACGGAATTGCTTCCCTTGCTGTTCTTGGAAAGTCCAAACGAATCATTATTCGATTGCGAATGGCAGTTTGAGATCTTGAAACTGGAGAGAAGTTGATCGGCGGGCACCATTATCGTTGAGCACTCTAACAAGCAAGAATTGCAGCTACCCAAGGGAAATCAGGGAGTGAACGTGTAGACATTTAACTTCTTCCAGTATGTTAATTCAGCTCATCCAAGATCTTATCCGAATGAAAAAGAGACTTGAGAAAGAATTGGGGATTCACTTCACAACTTGATACAAAAAGAGATACACTTGATAGAAAATAAAAATTTTTAAATTGAGATTATCAAATTGAATCGATTGTTAATAACTTATTAGCTGGAGGATAATGCCGTTTTATCCGATATAATAGAAGAAATAAGGTGAAAAGGAATTTGCTGGTGCAACTCACCTTTATTTGCTTATGCTTGTAATATAGCAGAATTTTTTACGGATAGCTTATCAAATGAAAATTATAATATGAGTAACATTATTCCGATTAGGACTTTACCACAAAACGCTTTAACATTTGATTGTTTCAAAATGGCAGATCAAAGGATGAAATTCGAATTGAAATGACAGATTGACTATTGAGTTATCCATAAATATTCAATTATTATTATTTCAATCCTATACTTTCTGATTTTCTCGTAGTTATCCAGTCTCTTGTTAGAACTGGAAGCACTTGTTAGGACTGTTCGGTTCTATTATCTATAAATTTCAAATTTTAAGACTTATTCTCAATGGTTCCATTGTTGATAATTCTGAATTATATACAAGCAGGCAGTCTTCTGGAAAGGTTAATACGTGGGAAGGATGTAGGTAGTAATGATTATTATGCTGTTGACTTACTGGCACATGAACCAACTAATTAATATTTGATAGAGCAGTGTTGTTGATCTTTGAACCTCTTATGTAACCGGATCTTCCGGCTAGAATTTGACTCCTTTTATCCAGCCGTCAGCCTACTGGAGGATGCCTTTTGTGCTCGTCAGATGAGAATATCCAAGTAATTTCCCTAATAGCGTTCTCCACTTGCTTATCAAAATAAAGATTTGGTTGTTCCAATACGAAGGTCTGGGAAATTGTCTCACATGGTATTAGGTATTTCGCTTATTCCGTTCCAAAGTCGTTGACTATAGTTATTTTCGCAGAAAATAAATGCTCAGACATAATTGTATTCACAGTTACTCCAAACAATTTACTATAGTCCGAGAGATATTACTTTCAACACGGCTCTCACTCGAAGACAAAGAGGCCCAATACTCTTTTCTTCACTAATCACTCCACTACCTAACAGCATTCTCCCTACTTTTGTGTCATTATCCAATTGTGCGCAGCATGCTTACTCCTCTCCACTACCCTGTCAATGCTACAAACTGTGAAAGGAGGAACTGGTTTTCCCTCTTCATGGCAAAAGTAATATCTCTCGTACTAAAGCAATACTTATCCACTCCAGAACTGGGATGAGGTATCTGATAATCAGTTGACTCATGAAGGAGGTCTGTGGATGAGTTTCTCAGTCTCAACTGATTTTCAATTGAGACCAATAAAAACGCAACGTGGTTATGAACTACATGATAGAATATCACCCAATGTTGAATTTTCACTCTGCATCGATTGATGTGAGTGTCATGATCATGAGTAATCACGATTTAAGACGTAATCCACATTTTCGAAGAAGTCGTGTAACATATTTTATACCAGTTTTAACAGTTATTATTATTATCTAAGTAGTGGAAGATTTTGTAATTCGAAAAACAACTTTATCCGTCTTGTTTGTTCATAGTAAGACAAAGAGATCACTAATCGAGTATTCCACACTATTCTATTTATCGAGTTTCAACTCTCTCTCTTGATTTTCTGTCTCTGTCAGTTACACAGCTTGTCTGATTTTTCTCTCTTTGTTGTGCTATCATTTGTCAAAACACTACATGTATTTCGGATTGAAGCGGTAAACAAGTCGTCCTTTCAATGTTTGATTCATTCTTACTTCGAGTTTCATAGAGACAACTCACACTCATTTTCTTGTCTGTCATCTTTAAAAACTTCTTGATCTCTCATTATTTGAAGAAAATGTAGTCAGTTAATCTTATGTTTAAAGTTTTATGTACCCGAGTAAGGTTAATTCTATTTTTTAATTTTTGTTAGTTTTCAATATGTAAATTTTTCTTTAAAGTAATTTTTCTTACGAACCCTACATGTTTTCTCCAGTTTTCATTTTCTTTTCTCGTAAAGTTTTAAAAAAATGTTTTTCTCCTTAAAATCCATTTATACAGGTAATTGTTGTATTTAATTTTTGATTATTATTTTTCGTTGATTCAGTTTTTCTATTTCTTGTTTAAATTCTTTCTTTTTAAATTGTTCGAATATTAACTTCTGAACAAATTTTTGTAAGTACTTTTGTTAACTTAATCTGTCAGTAATTTGTAATTGTAGGTTTTCTAAATTATTTAATTAGTAATCTTCAAAGTTTAAAGTTCATGAAAGTTTATGTTTGGTAACCTACTTCTTTCATCATAATTTTTCTGTTTCTAAAAAGTTAGTTTTCTTTCTTACTTTTTTGAAACATCATTTTATTTTATTTTTTAGAAGTTTAAATTTTATAGAAAACTTTGTTAGTAGACTTCTTATTTCATTGTTATTTTTCTGAAAAGTTATTTTCTTCCCTTTCTTCTATTATGAAGTTCTTTTACATAATGTTTTCTACAACCTGTATTTTTGTATTCTTATACAGCGGTCGATCGAACCTTTCAATCTACTCGAACTTCTGGAACTATTATAACTACCCTAACTTCTCGAACGACTCCGACTACGGAAATTATGGGAACTACTAGAACTACCTCGATATTACGTCTGTAGAAGAATATAACGAAGAAATCATCTATATAAACTGGAAACATCTATATAAACAGGAAACATCTATATCGTCGTCAACTACAAATTGGAATTTGTGCTGCGTTACCTCGTGAAAATAAAAGGTTGTGTCAATTATTATTTTGGGGCCCCCTACATAAAATGGTTAAAAAAGGTATTTATATTGAAATTTGATTACTAAACTGTGTAACTTTGAAAGTGTTATTATGTATTGTTTTTCAAATTTATGTTTTGTTTACCCATTAATAAATATGTAGAGTTGATTTTATATTATTAATTATTTTTGAAAAATCCCTTTCTCACTCAAATGAAAATAATAACTTATTACTACCTTAGATTGTAATATGAAATGGTCATCTATAAACTAACCTAAGAACACTTTGTTAAAAAAAAACTAAGTAACGTTATAAACTACGCCACTCTAAAAAAATATAACGTTACAGTAGAGAATATGTTACTGTAAGTTATATGATCATATTATTCTCCTTGAGGAAACTCTCATCCTTGATTTTTCACTAAGCTACCCCATTACGTTCATGCGTGCAATAAAGATCCTTTTTCTGAAGACAGTCCTCTGTTGAATGGAATTTGGAGCAAGCAGTGTCTAGTCTTTGTCACAGCTCAAACAGTGTCAACAACAGCAACTCCATCCAAATGTTGGCTCTTAGTCACACATACAATTCACAGTTTCACACAAGCACTTCTTGAGCTTTGACAAACATTCGGGCACCAACAAAGCCAGTCACAGCAAACAGCTATTCACTAACAAAGCACTCAATTCATCACAAATAACTAATTCATTATTAAAATTGGAGGAGCTCAGAAAATTTGACAAATCTCAATTATACATAGTATTGTTCTCATAACATCCATTTTCCAGCCCGTATTGAAATAGCCCTAGGAAGTAGTACATTACTTTTATTAAGTTATTCTATAAAATCCTTCTAGTCTCTCCTTAATCAATAATTATCTCTTCACAACCTCAGTATAGTATGCTCGGGTTACACACACAATAAGTTGTTATTATACTATAAGTATAATAATATTCACTACTTTCGTCCTTATCCTGCAGTGATGTAGGCCTTCTCTAAGTTTATGATGAGGTACTGTTGTGTGTACCACTCTAATATAACAATCACAATAAGCTGTTTCAATTTTTTCCATGAAAAATAACACTTCGCTAGATTCAATGTATTCGAGACAATAATAACAGAAACATATCGTATCATATTTTTTATACTTTCATATCGAGCAGACATTTTCATTGAATAACAATGCAAGCAAATAATGAACAATGACATTAAATTTTCATAATTATTATTGATAACGAATGTATTGACATGCAGGTATCTTCATATTATTTGGGCAGGACAGTATATTATTTGTCCATATTATAGAGATTTCACTATCAGAATTTGGAGGACGTGAATCGTGCTTGTGTGCGTACTTTGATATTATCCTCATTTTTCAATAAATTAACAAGTACCCATTGTCTTATCTTTTTGTAGACTATTAATTCGAAACATGTTTCTTCTACAAACAGGCTTACCAACACATAATGATGTTATGAGATTTGAGCTGTTCATAGTCGCAACTCACATGATTTATACTTTGGAACGCCATTCCGATGAGATTCGACATAGTGGTCGACATAGTAGTCGAATCTCTAGTATACTATATCTCATTCCAAAAACAGACAAACGTGGGACCTAATTATACATGATGTTGAAATAAATTCGAAGAATGTAATGAGCTTGGAGATCCATTACACACATGGATGCCTCCGATGCACTTAATGGGTCCTCGCTCACATTATACCTCCTTGGGGGATGCTAAGGCGCTTACTGCCAACTTTTTTGTATCAGAGCCAGCGTTGTTAAGAGGCTTAAGACGCGCCGCGATGCGTCTCACCGCGCACCACCAATCGCGCATCGCATTTGACCCAGACGTGGGCGGCCCAGCTACCATTTGGCTGCTCTTTCACTCTGTATTTACACTTGCTAAAATGTCAAGTCGGCGCCAGAGCTCTCCGCCATCAGCGCTGTTTTAATTCCTCAAATTAGAAACACTGCTTCCTCAACGACAGACCAACATCCCCTTCGCGACCATCTCTGTTCCGTTTACAGTGTTCATCGTAAACACATTTACTCGTAGATTACGTTGTGATTGTGAGCACTCGCTCTCAACGACCAGTTCAAACTATGTAGTTGAGTGGGTGGTTAACTGGATCAAAACTTAGCCATGTTGAACAAATAAAGAAGGAACTCCGTTCCAGTTTGTACTGAGATGGAATTCTTAGTTTGACATTTGTTCTCAAGAACACAGTGTGGATGGCTTATGAGCTTTCTACTTGAGACGTGAGTACATAATATGGTGTGTCGTCAATCTAATAATTGACAGACAAGTTGAAGAGAACATAGTAATTTTTGAGTTATTTTTGAGAGAAAATGAAGAGTAAATCCTCAAATTGCAAATTGGAGCAAAGCTACTTGTAAAAGAATTGAATTTCTATTTCATCCCGTCTTGACAGGTAAAAACAATATTGAGAAGATGGAAGTTTGCTCAAGCTCATGAGTCGGCAACAATCTACAGAACTACAAATACCAGAAAAAGTTTAGTATTCAGGAAGTCGGCACTAAGCTCCAGCTAGCTTTGAACTTCCTGGTGAGAGTTTGAGAGCGGCGTTGGCTGCAGTATTTACAAGAAAAGTGATCAATATCATTAGTGGAGAAGAAGCAAGTAACCACTTGCTTGCAACGTGACTTAAACTTTTCATTTTCCCTTCAGAAGAGTTTCAGAGTAAACATCGCTAACTTTGTTGATTCAAATTGAAAGCGCTGAAGGCTACCACAAGAGCATCTTGCCGCGTATGGCTCCACTGTTTCTTTTCTTACCTCATTCTTCCTATTTTAAAGAAACAACCAAGCCCGCTTCATTCGCCTTTTATTTCTGAAGGTTCTCACACTCTTCGAAGAATTCTTTCCAGGCGTTTGCTAAGGAATCTATTCTATTAGCCTGACCGTCTAATAGGTTGATCTTTCTTGTGAACTGATTATTCTGATTCGCCAAGACTTAAACCCAGAAGCAAGAAGACGAGTGCATGCCTGCTTCATAAACCAATCAGGTATTTTTCCTCATAGCTATACCGCTCCTATTAAAAAAAAACTTCTGAGAGCAACTGATCTCCGTTTATAACGTTATCATGATAAGTTATAAAATTATTCAAATAGAATCATTTAATTTATAATTAAATTTGTCTAGTGGATAGAGAGCTTCCATAGGTGTCTAGAGATTTTGGCAACCCACTTATCACCAATATTTTCTAGCCAGATCACTCCCGTGTTATCGTATAACACATTAAATTGTCGATCCTGACTGAAATGACAGTCGTAAGGCCCATTGACGGCTCAAATGATATATTCATGCAAAATGGAACCTTCCCGGAAGAGACTCGCCACCAACCAATGTCATACCAATCCACTTCATTATTCAAAAACTACTTATTCTATTCTATAAGATTTCATAGTAATCAATCGAGTGGTTCCAAAAATATCATGACTGGAGTTGAAAAAATGTAGGTGAATAAGAGCTTCTGCCGATTTGAAGAGAGAATCCTCTAATTTCAAGAAAGTTCCAAGTAATGCAAAGATTGAATATTGATTGCTTAGATGCGAACAGATTTATGCGCCACGAACACGCGCATCTCACTTTCCATCATCTGACGCTATGCTGCTGATTGAATCTGTATCTTACTGTTTCTGTACTAATACGTCTATGATATGGATAGCAAGATGAGAAGTTGAATGCGCGTGTTCGAGGCGCATAAATCGGTAACACCTTCTAGTCCAATCAAATAGGATTCATTCCAGAATAACTGAACTAAAATGAAAAATATTTTATTCATCCAATGAATAATGCAATAACTAGTAGTCATGTGGAACAATCAGCTTTCATGACGATAATACTATAACTAGAACAATACTGTGTTAGAATAAATTTATCATCCAAGGCTCAAAATTTAACATCTTTAAGTTTCACATTTTGATGTAACAGAGTCACGTTTGACGTTTTCCACTTCTTTGGTCGTTCACAGCCAATCGTCAGCAAGTTAGCCATCTGTAACCTTCAAAGAAAAATCGCCTTTTCCATCTCTACCCTCAAAGGAGGTACGCATTACGAATCCGGTCTGTCCATTTTCAACTGTAAATATAGTGTTCGTCTGAAGATCACGCCTCGATCTGAATGGTGTTCCGAACAGCTAGTTACAATAATTGCCCGTTGAGCTGAGGCGAATTTCACCTTTCACATTTTCTTTTCAGGATCATCAGACGTCACTTTATCTCCTCCCATGTATAGAATCTTAAGAAAATATTGATTTATCATGAAAATCATTTCGTAAAAATGTACTCTCCTCAGGTTTTTCTCAAACAATGGTTATTTTCTCTACTATCTTGTAAAGGTTTCCAAACAAAATATTGATCTTAAATATATGAATATATACGGATATAGGACTCAAATTCATCTTTACTAATGAAGCTTGTCCAGTAATCATGTTAGACCTACTTTGTTACTTATAAGCTCATTTTATTTAGTTTATAAGTAACGGTGTTTCAACAAGATTAAAAAGTTTGGATTTTTTTCAACTTAGTAGTTTCACACACATTCGGTTCGTTTCGTTTTCGGTAAATTCTGATAAGTGTGAAACGGTAATTCAGTTTGAATTCGGTTCCGAATAGCAACCGCATAGCACCGAACGCCCCCTCGACACGAATAGGTTTTATCATATTCGAATTCGTTGCTAGGGAACCGGAAATAAAAACAAAGTCTTTTACACACGCTTGCTTTTTTGTTTTTGATATCGGGGCACCAAGCTTCGCTCGTTATTTTTATTTATTGAAGAACAGAACACAATTCTCTAAAATAATCGTGTTTATATTTCACAGCTGGCTAAATGTCATCGTATGAATTTCGGAGATGCGATATTTTGATTTTCCACATACTCACTCGCTCACTTACTTTTTTACCATCCACAACAGCTGTTTCAGCCAAGGATGAATCATCCTTTTAATTCCATTCAGTGAGTTTTCCCAAGGATGAGACCTAGTGCAATCGAATTTCTATATCATAAACCTACTATGTTCCAAATTTTGTGAAAATCGTTAGAGCCGTTTTCGAGATCCGTTGAACTTAAATATCCAGATATATCCAAATATAAATAACCAGATATAAAAATACAGAAATTGCTCACTTAATATAGAGGGATTTTAACCTGATATCATGATTATCTGTTTAAAAATCGTCCATGTCAAAATCATAATCATGGTCAATACATTTCTTTTAGTTCTCTGGAGCATTATTTTCTCAATGATTATTCTGCTAAAGAAATATGAAGATGAATTAAAACTCAAGGAGAATTTTAATTTTTTGTATTTTTCCATGAAAATTACATGATTTTATTAATGGAGAGAAGAGATAAACGTTATGTACCATGTGTCATAATTGAAACAAATTTTCAATTCAAAAAATTAATCACTCTGAACGTCCAAAATTGATATAATCAAAAATAAACTATTCAAATAGTTCACAATTTTTAATTAAATTGAAAATTTTGTTGTTCAAGTAATCACATCTCACAATTTAACACCAGCTTTTATACTTTATTACCAGCATGAATTGTAAAAATACAAACACAGCGTGTTTGAGAAGTAAATACCTAATTAGAACCGTACGAATTAAAACCTGTATGAAAGCCTCATTCGTTTTCGGCAACGAACCAAAACCGAACCGAACCGAATGAAACCGGATGCGTGTGAAGCTAGCCTTATACAGTGAATGTGTGGAAGCGTCATGAATTGATGATTCTTCAGTAAGTTATTATCTTTATTTGACAATTTTTCTTTATTTTCACATTTACTTGTTCATTCTTAATACTGTACTAGTGACGGTCATTGATTCATACCTATGAGCATCGTTTCTCAACCTCTCTTCATTCTTTTGCTGAACCTTTCATTTTTGCTAAACCTCCCTTCAGTTCATTTTCTATAGTCGATCTAACGAGAATTCCATCCCACAAAACTATGAATAGAATCAGGTTATAATCTCTATTGTGATTTGTGAAATTCAATATTATTTTTCCAGATCCTTACATTTAGTGAGCTATACAAGGTATTCGAGCAACATTATTGCAGTACAATCATTTCTCAGAATATGAAGCCAGATAGAAATGAGTCGATCGATATAAGGTGAATTATTAATTTGTTCGCAGATGCTGTAGGATGACATCAGATTCGAAACCAATATTTGTCAGTTTGGTATGTTTATTTTAACTGGGTGGTTGAATTCAAATATCAATATTGATGCAGGTCCTTCCTGAGCCACATTAAAATCTCATCAATTTTCACCAGTAAGAAAGATCTCGACGAAATGAAACGAGGAGAAGGCTGGAATATTCAAGAGGTTAGTACTTTTCACTGCGAGAAAGTATCATTTTCGCTTTCCTCCTTCACAACTTAGATTTCCCCTGGGGCTGCCTCCATTTTCTAAACGTAAACATTGGTTACGAATCCAAAGTTAGACAGACGATAGCATTATGGTGCACTGTTATTTCTATCTCATCTATCAACATCATTCAGAACTGAAATTCTGCAAAATTACCTTATTTGAGTTGACTAGTACTAGTCATTCGCATATCTGGTCCAGTCACATCTGCATTCGTAATCGATCATCATCCTTCGAAAATTATTAGTGTGGCACGCTCGTTAAATTGTGATCAAGGTTTAGCTCATGCTAATGCTAGAAATACTCAATCTGAAACAAATATATACCTCATTTGAATTGGACAAATCTTGAGATTCAGAAGACCCTCGATAAGATCTCATAGTATTGTTTTTTCTCATTACTACTGTATTATCACTCACAATTTCAAATAGCAACTATTTTTATGAAGGCATCATGTACAAATTAATTATGTTTAGTACTATGAAAATTCTCTTCTCCGCAATAGATCTCTTACTGGCATAATATGTATCCTTGATATAATTATTCCCAACTTCGATGTTTGAGTTCAAGACTATCATGATAAAACTCATTCATACATAGACCATTATTATCATTAAAACAAAATAGATATTATGTTCAATTGCTATATTCAATCAAACATAATTTTCCGCCTCCAACAATATTTTCTTTTTTAAGACCGACAAGCTTCGAAATAATTTCAACTTTTTAGATAAAGACAAATAATAATGCATTTCAAGGGGAACGCAATAGAGTAGGAAATTTCTCTTATTAACATTTAGCAGTTATATACCACTTGTTCTTTATGATAAAAGAATGACCTCCAAATCAATTCTATTCACGAATCAATGAAATATTACAAAGAGAAAATTCACAAAAACCAAATTTAAGAATATTTTCCCACATAGACGAATCTGTGTGTGGGGGAACAGTTGACCGAAAATATAAACTAGAGACCCCCTGGGTTAAATAACTCGCTCATGAACTGTTGTATTGATATCCGAGATCTTTTACAAGTATGATAATACATTAGAAGGTTCCATGGGGATCCTATTCCAATTGAAAAAAAATACTTCCTGTCGCTTCAAAACTTTTGTCCGCCATCTTGGATCCGTCATATGGATCCAACTTCATTTCGAATCCAGCTCCATTTTTGATCCAACTTCATTTTTTCAAATGGAAAGGTGGTCATGTGATACATGATTTTGATACAGAATTTCAAAGGAAATTAATGGCGAAACCCGCACATCTATACTCACAAATTTATAACACTTCGAACAAAAAAATTTGTCATAGCAACTGCTATTGCAAGTAGTATTATTAATTAATACTACGTGTATGTTACAGACAGGCAGACAGACTTTAAGGGAAGCGAATTTATATAGAACTTATAAAATAATGTTGTGTATTATTCAGCTGAAATCATGTGTCGGTGCATATGTGTCTGTCTGTCTGACAGTCTGTGTGATATCTCCCAAATAGCATTAGCTATTTTAAATGAATTAAAAAATTAATGAAATAGTATGCAATTAATCCCAGCTGACTAAATAATGAAATGAAACCATTTTTTTCCTTATGCACTTTCAATGTTATTTGTATATCCTGAAGGAGTGAGTCAATTACTTAAGGTTGTTGTCCAACGAGCTTAGCCTGTAAAAAGATTCGGAGAATTCGAGTTCAAAATTTGAAGCTGATTGATCAATTCTCTCTAAAGTTCTTGTCGAACATACAAACAGACAGAAAACTACTTTGGCCTTCAGTAAGTCGAAAGTGAGAACTTCGCTAACGCTCGTTCAATAAGATGAGGAGAATGAACCTTTCCCAAATCAGTGGATCTCAAATGCAAAATTTGGTTTGTGAGTTTGTTCAAGCAATTGAGCTACATTCTCAATTTTTGTCTCACAAATTGTATTTTTTTCCAAAGTTCGCTTCTATCTATTTGACATTGAGATAATCTGTATGAGTATATTCAATAAATCTATTGATTGATCAAAATGCTAGAATTCGTTCATGTATTTTAATTTTCAAACAAGGTTTCAAGAAATAGCAACTTGTAGTGAATATGAAGTTGACCTGTCTCAATAATATGAATAACAAAAATACTAATTCCATTGTACAACAAATAATGCCACTTACTCTAAATCTCATTGATAATGTGATACTTCAAAAATATTTCCTTGGTGAAGAAATTTCCACTAGTCCACGAAGGTTGGCAAAAGGAAAAATGAGATGCTTCATTACAAATCACAGAAGCACGGTAAGGAGATCGTCATTCGAGGAAGTTGAAAACCTCTTCATCTCAGATTTTTCAAAGGTTAACCATGGACTGATTGAGAAGACAGTCTACAAATTAATGATTACAAAGTAGCCTAGAGTTGATAGTGGGACCGAGAAAGTCATTTATCTATCAGTGGAATATAATAGGAAGAAGATGCGGTTCGGCGTTAGAATGAAGACTCAGAGTCAGACTTTTGAGCAGAAGTGGCAGAAAGACGCAATTAGAAGATGACAGCGAAAAGTTTCCAATCCAGATCAAAGTTTGGAGAGATTCTTGCTGTTGCTCGCTCACAGTGCATGTGACCTGCTTAGAAATGTCAGCTGGAGAAATGTTTCCCTCACTCCTCACTCATCTTCAATACCAATCTCATCCAGCCTCTAGTTTGTAATTTGCTCAGAAACAAACTGAAAAAAGTTATCCCTCCAAGAGAAGAGACGACAGGCCTAGAGGATAATTAGTTGATAAGGACTATAATTTATCCAAGATTATAGACTTGTCATCTCTCTCGCACAAACTTTCTTGTTGCTCATGGACTGTTGAGCACAAGTGAAGGGGTGAGGAAGCTGTTCAATCCACTTTTTACAGCCCTACATAATTAATTTTCATCGTAATCATCGTCGAGTTGCCAATTTTCCATTAAAAAATCCATAGAAGCCATATTGCTGTGAAAGTTTATATTTCAGCACTAAGTGTCTCACTTAATGTAGCACCCTCATCCGTGTACATAATTTCACAGAACAACGTTGATTGGCGACATTCAATTAGGATTCTATCGATCATATCTCTCGTATGTACCTGTACATTACTTATTCTCCGAGACAATTAACCGTATTGACTGTAAATTTTTCGTATTTTTTTGTCTTTTGCAGCATTAATATAATACAATTACTTTCTCTCCTAGTTTCATATTTGTGATTTGTATCTCTGTACACACTTGCACTCATGTCACCAAATTGTAGCTGCTCACATTTCACAAACCCTATGCAAGAATTTTGGATGCAATACAGTACTATAGATTTCATTACGCTGATTCAAAGTAACTCCAGGACAAACCATTTGCACTACAGTATAATATTGTGTCTCCTTTATCAATTATATCGATGACAATTTCATGCCATCATAATTAATTATTGTGATTATTTATATAAGTTGAATTCTGTCAAGATTCCGTTCTTTTTCTGAGTTCCAGCCCTAAAGATAACTAGTTTTCAGTACTTTACAATTTATTCATGCTTGTTTCAATGTTTTGTTCACTTGTTCACAATGTGTTGTTGTCTTGTTCCAATCAAGAGTAAATTAATGAATCTGAGAAACAATGATAATTTAAATAACTGATAATCGACTATTGATATAATTTTTGACAGCTTATCAAAATAAAAAATATGCCATTCTATAATAAGAATATAATCTTATTGTAATTCATCAACTCGAATCAATGTTTCACATGTAATTCTCGAAAAATGAATCCCCACTTATAATATTATCAAATTGTTTGACTTAAATTCCATCCATGTATTTTTGTTCTTCGAACCAGGAGCAGCATGTTCTATGATAGTAAGCTATCATTGTATGTTTATGATGTACTTTTACCATGAAGAGTGTGAAGTCAATATAACATAACAGTAAACGCGGGCTTCTGTTGTGATACAGATCATCCACAATCATTTCACAAAACATTATCAGAATAAACAACAGCAAGCAGTCCGCTTAGCTGGGGCATCAATACAAGCGTATCCGTTATCTACCTGAGCAGAGCACTCTGCTGTCGTGCCATAAGCTACAAATTACAATATGCCGTGTTATGTCATCAAAGTTCATTTTAATTATTCTCTCAACGATATGCAAATATGGGTCTGCATATCACAACTGTGAACATTGGTCCATGAAACTGTGTGCTAATCACTGGTACTGAATGTATCACGCTAATCGTGGTATTTTTTCGCATGATGATTGGAGATTATTCTCGTGCACATACGTCATATTATACAAGACTAGTGAGGTTGAATTTTATGATGAATCCGATGAATTATTAGAATTTATTCATTATTTTCGAAGACGAATCAAACGATCAATAGTATTCATGGAAGAAAACAACTGGCCTAGCCAAAACTGTTTTCACTGTTTTTTATAATAGCATAGATGAAAGAAATAATCTGACTTCTAGAAATAATTACTAACTTCTCTCTGATAATAGTAAAATGTCCCAAAAATTGGTTATATTTATCTTCTAATAGCGAACGCACACAGCAGCAGACTGACGTATATGTTTTTGAATATTGCAACTGACAAAGACTTCCCTCTGCCTGCTTATTTCTGCTCACATGTGCATTCAGACGTTTGCTTTTTTCTACGTCGTCCACCTGCATCCCGTCTGTCTGCTGCTGCTGTGTGCGTTCGCCTCAACAATTTAAGCCCAATCTTGTGTCGAAGCTGAAAGTTTTTCTAGGCTTTAGCCTAGAGTGAAGCATTCTATAGAGACTTAGTCATTCATTTTTAACATTATTTATCTTTATTAAAAGAAGACTGAGAAATTGTCAAAAACCACAGATTCTATTGAAATTTAGAAAGATCGGTTTCGGTTGTTTCATCATTGTCAATCTCTGATAAACCTGACTTGAAGGATTCTAAATCTGATCCAAATTTCAATAAAATCTGTGATTTTCAATCTCTTAGTATTTAATATCAACTTCTTAACTACACAAAAAGTGGAAGTTCAAACGTCTCCTACATGGCTACACTTTGTAGCCCTCCTACAGTTCCAAACAAGGTGGGCTTGAATTGCAAGGCTCTCATATGTCTGCAAATGCATTTTTCCATATTTTATGGAAAACATACATTGATTTCTAGATAATATAAACAGTAATTTGTTTTCTAACCGATAATGAGACTTGTTCAGAGAACCTCATGAGGAACTCCAATTCCTTTTACACTGTGTTCCCATACTCAAGTCTCATGCATTCCAGTGCAGATCCAAACAAGATCAATTCCAATCGCTGATAATCGCTGAGCTGAGTAGGAGCCATAATTATGCTGATCAAAAATAGAGAGCGTTTTGTTTAAAACAGCATAAGAAATTCACAAGAATCATACACATAGTATAAAAGATTCACTTCATACTGTCAGCATTCCTAATAGAAAACATCAGTGCTTCCCATTTAATAAATGCTGACCCTGACAGTTCAAAGTGAATCTCCCTATGAAGTACTAGGAAGGATGACTATTTATTTATAATACAATATAATATATATAAAATATATCATATTACGATACCTTTATTATACATTCCAAACACACATGTTTAATGACTAAAATCATTCTCCTCAAAGATAGGATTGATATTGCATGATACATTCGTGAATCATCATTTCCAATAAATTATCATTATCATCATTTCCAATTGATTATCATTATCATCATAATAGCTTAACATACAACTTCATCTCTCACGGGGGTTCATCTCTCACGTTTATTGTCGCTATTCAGACGATTTTTGAACTCAGTTCAGTTATAATTTAGTGTTTGTGTTATTGAAGGATTCACTGGAGCTTACATGTATATCTGGCTCTTTCAGATAATCATTATTATCTTGGGAAATTGAAGTTGAGTTGGAAATGTATGTGTTATTACACACAAAATACGTTCAAGGACCTGGGACCGAGGGATGAGCAAGCCAGTTACACAATTCGTTGAGACTTTTGCAAGTGAAATGTGATAGCTTGTGCCATTTGGAGAGTGACGAATTGTGACAATATCAAGTGAAGTGTTGCTCGTCACCAGATACTTTTACTACAACAGGAAGTATACATTTGAATAATGCAAGAGCTTCGGCACTAGCATTGTTCCACTGACATCCTCAATTATCATTTGTCTAGTCTTGCAGCTTCACATGTAGATTTAGTCCGGAACTCGCAGTTACTTGAGCAAAAATTAATGGACCATTCACTAAAATCTTCGGAGCCTCCATTTCACGTCATACTACTTCATTGTCATGATCAGTCCTGTATCAACACTTTTAGAAGTATAGAGTTTGCTTTTGCCAAACAGAGTATTCATTTGTTCTGAACTTCCTAAAATACGATTCATAAAATACTAGACAAGTTACACAGAGTATCCGAGAGACATAATTAAGCGATTTATTTATATTATTTGTATAAGCGATTAGAACCCTCTTCATGCATTATTTCTTCTCGAGTTAGAAATGAATTTCAATAATTATCTAATTAACCAGTGGTCAATATATTATTGCATCAATCTATAACATTCATCCAATGATCCAATTTGATCCAATATATCCAATATATTGATCCAGTCAAATGGTCGATTTCAGGAAACAGCCCCGAAAGAATTTTTCTCGACGGTTCTATATGTATTTTGGAGCGCTGAATTCGAATCTGAAATTTTCTGACACGCCAGAGGGCGGCTTCACCCCCAAAATCCCCAAAAACCCCCAAAATTTCGGACTTTTTTCAATTTTCCCATTTTATCTCGTGAACCTTGAGTTTCTCAAGAAACATCATTCTCGACAAAATTAAGGAAAATAGAATTTCTAATGAATTGAGTCGTCGCGCAGGATTCTACCATCCTTGGTTCCGGAGCTACGAATTTTCAAAAAAAGGGTATTTTTCAAGGGGTTTTCAAAATTATGCAAACCTACCACTTCTACCCTATACAACATGGATATTTTTCTAGTATAGATGAGAAACCACACATCACGTGAAAGAACAATTCATTATGAACAGGATTTCATTAGGAATTTTTGAATTTAGTAGTGGGGGAGGGGAAATATACCCAAAAATAGAAATTCATGTCCTACAGCCAAAATACAAATTTTTCATTATAATACCTTTTCAAGGCCTCCTAACAAAAAAATACATATTTCGGCTGAAATCATCTCGCGCGAGTTATTTTCTGTGAGAATCACCCGTTAGGAACATTTAATTTCAGTATTTCCTAGTGGGGGGCACGTCATAAGGATACGTCAAGGATCAAAACTTTAAACACTTATAACTTTTGACAGAATGATCAGATCTCCTCGTACTACAGCTCTTCTCAGCTCGTCAAGGCGGTTCAAAATCATGTATCATAATTGAAATTTGATGAAATAATAAAAAAATCCACTTTTAGTATATTTTAGCCCCTATTCAAATACACAGAAAAATGGCCAATTTCTATATTCAAAACTGTGTATCTCGGTAACCCGAAATGATAAAAAATGGTACTTGGTCTTGATTTGAAGAACAGAATCTCCTCTTTGAAGCGGTTTTAAGCGCGGTTTGGAGAGGTGGCTGCTCAGCATTGGACATGATGCCAACAAACAATTATTAACTAGGTCACCATAATATATCTAGTGTCAATCTTTGTTTCTCCTTTAAGCTAATCTGAAATTTCCAAAATTATCTTCTCACTTTCTCATTTTGTACTGCTGGTCTGGTAACATAATAGGTTCTAATAAAATATTATTTTTATCTGCACACGACAACATAATTAATTATCCCATAAGTTGTTACATAACATAATGTATTGTACTCTATGGTGTGATTATAGCCGATTTTTTTTAGGTAGTTATAATTTATATACAGACATTCTACTCAAATGCTAAGTGCTACGCAAATTGATTTATACGATATTGTACACGACCCTCCTCACACACAGACTCATTCTAGGTGAGGAGTACTATTCTTTCAAATTATTGTGGAGTTAACATTTCAAATGTTTGTAACATGTTGCTTTTTGAGATTCTTTTGAAAAACTTTTTCATTCATTCATTAAATATGATAAGTAGATTTTTACTTTTTCATAGAGAATAGAATACAATTCAGTTTTCAATATTTCGTTTGAATTTCAATTTATTGTTCGGGTTATATAAATTTACTATATAGAATTGGAATTATATATTTCCCATGGATATTCCTCCTTAGATGTTTTAACTCCATGTCCTTGGAATCCAGGTTGAATAGTTTTTGAAATTTTTGTATTCTATCATGAAACTTCCAAGCTCCTATTTTATAATGCCTACTATGTTGATGATTCTAGAAGCGATTCGATAAGAATTGTTTTCATTGTTAGGTGTTACCTAACAGAGGAACAGTAATTAGAAGCTTTGGTGAGCTCCATCATTGATCTGCATCTAGTATTGTGCAACAGCTGCTCGCAATAGGTGAAGTTCTGCTCTCTGGTCATGAAGAATGAATTATCCCATTGAAAGTAAATCTGAGTGGCCATCCCCTCTAATTTTGGAATGATCGATGACACCAGAAACTTCCAAATTACATTAGACTGTGCTTTGTAATGAATCTGCCTGCGAAACTTTTCTCCAGCAAACTTCCTAAGAACTTTAATGACGCCGTGAAATTTTTATTATACTGTCCGGGATATTACTGTAAGTTGGCCTGTTGCAGCTCATGAAGAATAACAACAGAAGAGAAAGTGTTGAAATCCTTTTTTCCTTCATCTTATTAACAGTTTTCTGATAGAGAATGAGGAAGCGTTGCTTTTTTTGCGTGTGATAAATGAAACTCGGTTGTAAGCAGGACTTGAAGTATAGGTACATTTTGGAGCCCGGATCTTCGAGACGACGTGCACTAATTATATCAATATTTCATACTCAGGATCAGGTTTTAAATTGCAGTTTTCATCGCAGTTCTTTGAGAAAGAGGGATGACGGGAGATATAAATTACTCAATCGTGAATGAACCTTACAAGAAATGATGTTCGCAGTTTTTTCTCTTCCCCATAATAAAATCATGTCATCCATCATGAAAACCGTAACCTAATTATAATCCGAGCGGAATGGTGCCTTTACGTTGTGAAACACCATGATTTTTCTTCTGAAGAAATTCAACTCGTTATTGTAGCTCTTCTAATGATGCAGCTTTCTCTCAAGTTGAGACTTTTCGTGTTGAGCTTGGTGAAATCTACATGATCCAGCACTTCCACTATTCGAATAGAATGAGTCAAATTGAAACGCAGCATCAATGAGGATTTTTGCAGCATGATTCCAAGCTAGAATTCTTGTAACATCTAGTACCGGCATCAAATTTGAATTCACAAACACACCCTATTCCCAATGCGACTTCATTTTCCAATATCGGATAATATAACAAGTACATGAAAAATTATTATTTTAACATCATAATTGCTTGAATTTTCAGAATATTTTGAATTGTCAGAATATATGGTTTCATGCGTAAATAATAGGTTTGTGATATTTGCTTGACACGTGAATATTCTCCACATTATTAGGAAAACGATTAAACACGCAAAGAGTAATTTAATTTGTCGAAAGTAGAGAAAGATATAACAAAAATGAGCGTATCACAGTCATCAGCAATTTTGAGTTACTCTGCGAAAACGTATCCCTGTCTTTTCATCAATAATTCCGATTGAATTTGTCGAAGGTTGATTTGTGGAGGATTACTTGTGTAGGGGTGGTTGGAGGGGGATTCTCAAGATGATCTGTCCGCTAAGTGGAATACGTTTAGGCGTCAACGACGAAATTAATTAAGTTGGCGTCTTATTAAATCTGTCAACGTGTCAGTTTACTTGTTGAAATAAGTTGGAGAGCGCCCATTACATCTAACACCTTTCATCACCTCTTCAGGACCTTCGTCCCAAGTCTCTCAACTCGAAAACCAGCACACTACAAGCTTCCAATTAAAATCGGTTTTCTCACTGAGGTGCGGAAAGAACCTGAGAGAATCTCTGCGGAAATGGTACAATAAGCAGCTAATTTACCAGCCTGCCACTTTGATCGTGGGTGAAGATTGAGAAATAATTAATATCGTGTCGGGTTTTCCCAACATCATATTATTATGCAATCCCCTACCAGAGAAATGGTTGTTAGAATTGGAAGAGCTTCAATATTTCATTATAGTTCATATTTATATAATTATAATATTTTTAATGCAATCTACTTCTTTTTTTTTGTTTTCATTACTTTATCATTGAAGTCTATCAGATTTATAATGTTTGAACGGAAGAGTTAGGGTCAATAAATCAATTACTTTCATTGAGGATCAGCAATGTGCTGATTATTCATTCATTCATAAGCTCATTAGACATACATTATTCCGGTTAGTGCAGCCAGCAATAGCCAGTGATTCAGCCATCAATTACATTCCTTTGCCTCCATTAATTACAACCCTTTCAGTTGCAAGTATATAAGCTTCATAAGGGAATTTTCATTTGAAATGTTCAAGGAACAATCTAATTATTGATAATGGAATTTACATGTACTCAGAACATACTTTGGAAGATTTTCTAATAGTATATGAGGGATACATATTATGAGCAGATTTATAGAGTTGAAAAAAGTAGACCACCTTGACGATCGTCAGCTCAGATTTTTAATATTGAAAATGCACACGCCCTGCGATCCGAAACAATAGAGGAAGCATATCTCGCGCTATTTGTTGTCAGCTTGATGAGAGTTTCAACTTTCGACCACTTGCTCACGTTCAGTATCTTCCCATTCACAGCCATCAGCTGTATTCTGCTAAAAAGCTCAAAAGAAATATTACCGTTCTATAGAATTGTCATGTCATTTAACATCGAATCTTGTTCTAGACAGATTTTACTATAATTGAAGAATCTATCTAAAGATTCAGATGAATTCTCTCTTGCTATTCGGAATTTTTATCTTGTCAGCATCGATCTACATTCATCAGGTCTAAATAGATCATCAGAAAGCGTCGTAGAAAGCTTACATGTACAATGGATAATGCATATGCATTATCAGTGAAGTCATCACTTTTTATATTTTTGAATTTTATTACGAGGATTTTCACATGGACGGACTTGAAATAGTTAATATATTTTTAACCGAACACTCAAATCTCGATAGTTTTAGACACCAAATTGATTATCATAGCTGATTATTGGTATCGATTGGATTACAGTGGCGTAGCTCCTTGGGGGGGGGATTCCATGTTACAACGCCCCTCATAAACCCAAAAAAGAGGCCAGAAAATCCAAGATAATAGCCCTCCGCCCATCAAATTCCACTGGATGAAGTCTATATAGGCCACAATTTTTAGTCAAGCCCCCCATTTGAGAATCCCCGCAACTGATTCTGTTTTCACCTTGTGTAAGTCGCGGTGTGGATAGTATTGTTATCGTTCTCATTACAGCACTCTATTGATTTAGGTAGATTCTTCAAATATAGTTCACCGAGCGAAGTGAGGTCTAAGATTCAAGTAAATGGTTTTGCATTTCTATTTATGTATTAAAAAAAATTCATCCATGTAGTTTTTATGTATGTTCCGCATTCACGGTGAAACGCGGCAATGGGTTTTCATGAAGTTTGACAGGAATTTTTCATTTTGAATTGGGGGTCGATATATAAACTAGTATTCTGTGAACAGTAGACATCGCGCTCAGTAAGTTACATTGACATGTTGCTATATTTTCTCAGAAATAAATAAATAATTTGTTATGTTTTCTAAAAAATAAATAAATAATTTATCAATTTAAAATGTCTAAGAAAAATCATAAATGAACATAGAGCTTTTTGTTCTATCGTAGTCTGACGTGTCGTCCCGGAATGTGAATGTGAGCGCTGTTATCAGGTCTGGCTGCAACTGTCTACTAACGTTGATGGAAAGATACATTTTCAAGATGTTCGATGTTTTGGAACAGGTAGTATTATAGTCAATTGTCTACTAACGTTGATGGAAAGATTTTTTAAGATGTTCGATGTTTTAAAATGGGTAGTATTATAATCCACTGGACAGCTGATTTATGATGAATAATTCTATAGTCTGATTTTTACTCTAATATTGGCGTATGAAAGGAGGCTTTTTTTACCTTTAATATTATCCTTGAAATGCAAAATTTCCAAAAACCTTGTATATACGTCGACACGCAATTTAAAAAGGAAGATACCTGTCAAATTTCATGAAAAACTATTAAAGCGTTTTACCGTAAGTACGCAACATATATATACATATAAACATATGAACATTAAAACATTAAAACATAAAAACATTTGAACATTCAAACATTTAAACATTTAAACATTCAAACATTCAAACATTTGAACATTTGAACATTTAAACATTTAAACATTTAAACATTTAACATTTAAACATTTAAACATTTAAACATTTAAACATTTAATCATTTGAACATTTGAACATTTAAACATTTAAACATTTAAACATTTAAACATTTAAACATTTAAACATTTAACATTTAAACATTTAAACATTTAAACATTTAAACATTTAAACATTTGAACATTTAAACATTTAAAATTTAAACATTTAAACATTTAAACATTTGAACATTTAAACATTTAAACATTTGAACATTTAAACATTTAAAATTTAAACATTTAAACATTAAACATTTAAACATTAAACATTTAAACATTTAAACATTTAAACATTTAAACATTTGAACATTTAAACATTGAACATTTAAACATTTAAACATTTAAACATTTAAACATTTAAACATTTAAACATTTAAACATTTAAACATTTAAACATTTAAACATTTAAACATTTAAACATTAAACATTTGAATATTTAAACATTTAAACATTAACATTTAAACATTTGAACATTTAAACATTTAAACATTTGAATATTTAAACATTTAAACATTTAAACATTTAAACATTTAAACATTTAAACATTTAAACATTTAAACATTTAAACATTTAAACATTTAAACATTTGAACATTTAAACATTTAAACATTTAAACATTTAAACATTTAAACATTTGAACATTTAAACATTTAAACATTTAAACATTTAAACATTTAAACATTTAAACATTTAAACATTTAAACATTTAAACATTTAAACATTTAAACATTTAAACATTTAAACATTTAAACATTTAAACATTTAAACATTTAACATTTAAACATTTAAACATTTAAACATTTAAACATTTAAACATTTAAACATTTAAACATTTAAACATTTAAACATTTAAACATTTAAACATTTAAACATTTAAACATTTAAACATTTAAACATTTAAACATTTAAACATTTAAACATAAACATTTAAACATTTAAACATTAAACATTTAAACATTTAAACATTTAAACATTTAAACATTTAAACATTTAACATTTAAACATTTAAACATTTAAACATTTAAACATTTAAACATTTAAACATTTAAACATTTAAACATTTAAACATTTAACATTAAACATTTAAACATTTAAACATTTAAACATTTAAACATTTAAACATTAAACATTTAAACATTTAAACATTCAAACATTTAAACATTTAAACATCAAGATAAACGTCAAACCGTCGACTTGAATCTTAGACCTCACTTCGCTCGGTCAATAAGGTTTTTTTGAAATATTGAATTTTAAGTTTAATATAAAAGGAAAAGGAATTCTCTCCATATGCCAATATGCTCGTGAAAATCAGACTATGGAATTATTCATAATTAGCTTTGTAGTGGATTAGATTATTAATTGCATGCAATGACGCATGCAACTAATAACATAAAGTAACATAGTATTTCCTCCGTACCTTTTTATGCTTTCAACTCGGGCTGACCAGTTGCCAGTAGGTCTTGTGTGAAATTAGCTTTTGATGATAGTATGCTGTTTATACAACAGATGATTAGCATTGTCGATACACCAACCCAAACAGCCATTAGCCATTTTCACACCGATATCACATCGACACGACAGGACAAAATTTACTCCAATTGACAGTATTAGAGGAGGCTGTGGTTTGTAACTGCTGAGGTCTACTGTTCACAGAACTATTTGTAGATTGCAGAATAATATTTTTCGAATATAGTATATTTTTTTCAAATATAGATTCAACATAATGTAACTTGATGAGACCAGACTTGTCTATCGATGCATGTACAGCGTGTTGCCGAACTTGCCCCTTCAAATCCCTGTTCAAACGGTGTAGCATATCCTACTGTAATAATTATACAAGTTGTATAAAGAAACTGAATAATGTACAAAATATAAGCTTTAGCCCCTGGATGTAACTCAATAGGAGATCCATACAATGTAGGCTATCAACTGCTTCTCTGTTGAACTGTGAATCACTACTGACTACTGCATGTACGGTATTTCAAGCAGGTGAAACATACTGAATCTCATTTTTCAATATTCTCCAACGAAAAGAAATGGTAGAAACAGCTATGATCCATCAACATTGAAAAATTATTGTTCTGGACTTGGAATTCATCATATGAAGTGATAATGATTTACAGATCTATTATCAGTAACATTAGGAGTCTACAATAATATAATTATCTTAACTATTATTATCAAGGAACAAAAAAATTCTAAAATTCACCAGTGATCTTTACGAAGTAAATTAAGAAAATTGTCACTTGATAATCACTATTACAGCTCAAATACGATATTCTCATCATTATCAATTAGATATTCCAATACAAGAAGTGATTTTTTGTTGGGATGATGCTCATCTCATCAATATTCTTCAGTACAAAATCTAAATACAGAACATGAATTGACAATGGTTATTGTAGCGTCAATCTAATCATTCATATCACTCAATAATGAATTTCTAGTCTGATCCAAGACTAATTTATAGACATATTTGATTAGAGCAGCATTTGGGAAATTTTTAAGGTTTCACTCTCATCCGTTTTGCACGAAAAATACTACTCCGTGGAATTACTTCACTTATCCACACTTCTTTTGCATTGAAAACTATAATGTTGGTATTGAGGGGAGGAAACGAAGTGGTGGAATCAACATGGTAAAGTACTTTGAAGGGAGAAAAAGGTGTATCTGAAGGTAAAAGAGATAAGGAATGGGAGTTATGGTTGGATTAGAGCGGTGTGGGAGAGGCTTGTGTGGATTGGAAAGTTCTGGTCACGGATCGTCTCCTTTGACTGGGATAAGACTAATTTTTCAAAGTAATCACAGTTTCCAAGTATTCTCTTTAAATTTCATCCTAGAGTAAGATCCCTTCTATCTAATAATCTTGATTGAAGGTACTCAATATCTCACTGGAGAAATTCTATTTGGTAGAAGAAGAGAATTTGAACTATAGTAGAACTAAATTTCTTTTTGATGCTCAGTTGAATTCACTGATGAATAAATTCATTGAATGGATACTTTCATTCTTTGAAGCTTACTAAGCTTCTTTTGAAATGTGTATCATCATTATTAAACATATGAAGGATATTCTTGTTTTAGCATCCCATCACAAAACTGTTGGACCTAATCCAGTTTTAATAATGTCAAAGAAAATAGTATTATTACTTATGGATTATGGCGATGAGAGTGATATAAGGTTGAATGATAGATGATTCTGAGGAATACGTGATTATACGTGATTCATACTTGATTTATACGTGTTCAAAAACCTCGAGAGGTCTTGAACATTATTCAAAGAAATTTTCTTTTCTGTGCAGTGTAGAATAATCACTATAAGGACAATTCCCCATGTTTACTCAGAACACACTCCATGAATATACAAAAAACATCATCGAAACTGAAACTCATAATTCCTTCAATTCAGCATTCAAAGTAAGAATATATTGTGTTGTGGTGGATTCTTAATAATTAGGAAATGCTCCTTTCCAAAATAGTAAGGGACTGAAGCAGCCTTTGTGCAATTTTTTCTCTGAAACGTTCTCTGTACTTTTTTGAAAGCCTATCATCAGCGTTCTCTTTTGGAATCCAACATGAACATAATTATATAGTTCAGGCTTTATTTTCTTCCACCATTCACCTCATTCTGTCACTATTTATGGTAGTGGCATATTGAGGCGCGACGCGAGTCTGCTAGACCTTTTAATATCATAATGATGATCATATTTTACCGATCGTTGGGAGGTATTCGTTTCTACTTAACAGGATTTGCTTTCGTCTGTATGTATTACGCCACGAATTTCAGCCTAACGCTGATTTTCTCATGAAATTTGGCTGGAATAATTAATTTTTTGCGCTCAAGGTTTTTTAAAAATATCGTATTTCAAAGATTCTAAAGAATAAAATGAATCACTTCTTCACTCTAATATTATCCCATTATATTAAGCGAGCAAATTCTGTATGAATTTATTTATTTATGTTCAACGGATCTCGAAAATGATTTTCAATAAATAGCTAGTTTTGTATAACTTTCATTTATAGATGTTTGTATTTGGTGAAAAAGCTTTACAAGATGATTTATATTTTTCTATTAGGATCATAGGATTGAGATAGAGATGTTACTCACTCATCTTTAGTAGACCTGCCGCAGCTTGTCTGGGGAGAATTACTTGGACTAGTGTTTGCATTGAGCAGGGAATCAATCACCCCATCGCCCCCAGTCCGCCATCGCCTCTGGGACCTAATTATCGGAAATTATTCTCATCCAGCGTTAACTTCATCACACACTCAAACTTTCGGAGCCGTAAAGTCGGCTGAGCCGCTCGATAATCCTTCATCTGTCCACCGAGTCCGCTCGATAAGCAGCTCAGATTGGTCGGGGTCTTCGAAATACGGGCGGGGGGTGGTGGCCGCCGCCTGCCTCCCCAGGCTTTCGCCACATCATTAAACAATTCGCATGTCTATCAATCTCAACCAGATTCTCATCAGGACTCGATCCATGCAGTCTCCACTTGACAATAAGAAATTGTGCTAACTGGTCTCGATGATTGAATTTTAATCTATGATGATTTAATTGTCAACCACGGATTGAATTTTTTAGGAGAGTCAATAATTTATTCAAAAATGATATAATAATTTTTTTTCTGGATAGGGATCAAGCACATGCGTTTATCCAATAATCTACTCATTTAAGAAGTAAAATTTTATTAATCAAACACAGACACATATTCAACATACTATCAACCAAGTCTACCATTCAGATTACACTACTGGAGTTAAGAAATTGCTATAGAATGTACATGAGCCGGTCTAGTTTTTTTTCAAAAATGTTCGTTATCGATCTTTTCTTAGAGTTACCACTTCAATGTATGTGTTAGGATTAATGTTATCTTTGAATTTGTCTTCAAAAATTGAATATTTCTCATTCCCTAATGGATTGGACGAAGACAATATTGCAAGATTACAGTCCAGTATCGTAGAATGGCTTGTAGCTCTCAATCAACACCAATATCACGAGCTTCCTTTGTCAGAAAGTCAATGCCCGACTTTGAAATAGTCTGAGAAACTTGAGAGTCTCTTGTTATGAGCAACAGGTGATGATTATTGAACGTTTGCTAATGCTATGAATCAAAATTCTTGGAAGTGACAGTGAGTTAGTTACCTTAGAGAATTCTGCTCTTAACAGGTGGCCAGCAGAGATTTATCTCAAGGGACATAAAACTGATATTGCTGGTCTTAAATGAAGAGAGTAGTCTTGATTTGTCAGGTTTTAACTGTTATGTTATTTTACAAATCAAGCGAAGGAGTCCATACTCTCCAATAAGAAATTTCATCATTCGCTTCCAAATCGGTTTCCAATGGATACTTTTCAGTCCATGGAACTCTGCTTCTCAATTATTACTATGACACTTTCTCATACTTATCGTATATGAGGACTTATACATTTATGTACAGCTATTCAGTTTCCATCATTCATGCTCATAATCGAGAAAAAATTCATATTTCCAATCCTATTCCTAGATCAGTAGGCTAAAGATGACCCAATTTTCAATTCGGGAAGATTAAAGAATAAATATGAACTTTTTTGAGCAAGGATAACTTAATTTTGCTTCATATATGTTTTGAAAGATTTTTTAATAATAGTTATTTATCATTGAATTTCAGATGATGTTTTATTCCAAACTATTCAACTGGAATGTCTATTATCACTGACATACCGTATCCTACAGATCACTAATAACTGATGTTCGATGGCTCGATGATTGACGAGCCAAAGCCGACTCTTGTCATAATTGTCACGCATTACACGATACACATCCCCTCTGAGCTTGCCACATGATTTAATACAAGTAATTTCCAACAGACATGTTTGTATTAATCCAATTATTATTATATGGACTCCATATTAATAATTCTAACGTCGCACTCATGAATTCAGTGAATTCCTGAGCTTTACTGAGACGACTATTATGTATGTATATACTCTCTCTCTCTCTCACACCAGCCGTAATCAGTGGTTCATATTGATACAGGGTTCATTTCAATCATGGGCTGGATAGCGTGACGGGTTAATGGACTAAGCCATGCCGAAAGCACTATCAGCAGCTAGAATGTCATCACCACAAATTTGCAGGTGGACATATTATGTGCTCCTCCAATCAAACGTTGTAATTGTCTCATTGTTGATGTGTTATGCTTCAATCTCCAGATGAAACATTGACATTCTACGTCTCTGCATATTTGCATTATATCGGATAATTATGAACAATGAACATTTCTGAATTCCTCATTAGGTTGATCATCTATCCACTATTCCAATAATCAAACCTAACAAAGCATGCTTTTCAAACGACTCACTAAATCACTTACTTGAATCATCTATTCTCTCCTAGATTTATAAATTCAATTTAATGACCAGAATTATATTTTTTAGAAACTTGATGTTAATCGTTGAGTTTGATAATATGGTCTATCTGCTAAGGAAACATCTTCTAGTTGTAATCTTAGACAGGTGAAGATTAAAAGTCAATTCTTTGGTGTATTGTGCTTGGCTGGTTTGGTGTGTCTATTGAGATTGAGGTTGTAGGTGAGGTCCTAATCGAATAGCACATTCCAATAGATCGAATAGTACATTTGATTCGTATTTTTTTTTATTAAACCTCGTTTGAATGATTGCCTTCCAAAGTGGCTAAGACCACAACCAGAAGATTGCTCCCTGGCCGAAAAATCTCGTCAAAGTGAGCAATAAACATCTATTCTTTAAGAAAATGAACTTCTGATCATTATTGCTTACTATATTATAAGTGTAAATCATTTTCTTTTTGTTCAAATAAAAAAATGGATATTCAAATAATCGCAGATTGGATAGAAAAAACAAATTTATTTGAATGGTTAGTGCCTCTATCAACTGAAAGGAAGAACTTGACTTAGATCTACATTACATTATATTAATATTGCTGAACTGTAGAACGGAAAATCAGAAGAATTACAGTCGGGGGAAAAATGAAAAGATTGCAGTCAGGAATTTCACAATAGATTCATCAGAATGGTTTGACTAATGGGTTCATAATAGTTCCAAATGCATTCAACCATCAACATACGGAGAGTATAGGAAGAATAAAATAAAACGTATTCAAGGATTGACTGAAATTTGTGAGTTCAATTTTACGATAGTTAAATGTCAGTTACAATCGTTTGGTAGTGACTGAACAATCCAAGAGGAAACAGAGAACTAGAAGAGTCGCCATCATGTGAGTAACTACGAGGAACGTGCTGGTTCTAAAGGAATTACGGCTTGGAAAACAATTGTTCAGTATCGACAGGGAAGAACTCCAAGCCGAGCGAATTGTTCCAGACAAATTTGATTTGTCTCCCGAGAAACAAATTACGTGTCTCATGGACCGTGCAAACAAGTCACCCAAGATAATGAATCGTACTCATCCATCTTCCAGACTCCTCGCTTTCTTTCGGTTTATTCTTCTTGACAATGCTTGAAAAGAACTGACCCAGAGATATTGCTCCAGAAAGAGATCTACTCTTCTTCAGCTCAACTTTGTTGTTTATCAATTCAATAAATGTAGTGTTGAGCCTGAATTACTGCTACAAACTGACTTATCTCAAAATTCTGACTCTGATAGTGACGATTATTTAGAACTTTGAAAATAGTTTCTCGTATTTTGTAATATGGAAATAATCTTTTCACAGATCATTACTGTTGTTTGAGTTCACTCAATACTTTAAAAAATATCAATGAAATATATATTCACTCGAGACTCAATTATTCATTCTAGTTATTCTGTAAAATTGAACTTGTCAACAAAGAGTTTTTAAAGTCATTCAGATCCCCTCGCTAGAATTTTACGCAGAATCTTCTTTATACAACGGAAATTCAATTCCCAATAGAAAATACTCTAAGATAGTGAACGTCACTGTCTATAGAGATTAAATATTACTAGAGTATTCTATTTTCTATGCTGACTAGTTCTGATATTGTGTGTGAGTTATTCTAGCAGAGTATTGGTATTCAGGGCTCATATTGAGATGAGACAAGATGATGGAAAATATTGCTATATTGTAAATAAATATCAGTTGATTATAGAAAATGTTTTGTTGGCTTGTTTCAGCTTGTGCACTTCGATTCCGGGAAAACAACTCGAAAAACCTAATACAATTATTGACATTTTTTTCAGATTTTCACTTGCTTGGTTAGTGAAAATTCGAATACTCATGATCCTAACTGTCTGGTAGAACCCGGTAAGATGGATAGTTCTTTTGAAGGGGATTCGATAGCCCATTTGCAAAACAATTATTTACTTGTATAAATACAATACTTCTTCTTGGATTCATACTTTGCTCCATAGCTGAAATCACATGAGCTCAAAGGTAGCTGTGTAACGAGATTATCGTGTAGAAATACATGACAAAATAAATACGCTGTAACTTAAATCGCCAGAGAGTGTTCCATACAGATAAGGGAAATGAGGTAAGGGTACTGCATTAAATTGTACGGCTGCTGTGAGAATTTATGATGTTACGTGGAATAAAATTTTCCAACATCATATTGATGTCCAAAACTTGTGCGTTCATTCTCTGAGTGAATAGAGGAAATAGGCGACATCCTCCTTCTCTTTTTCACTGTCTATTTCCACGTTTCCAGATTCTGAATCGATTCCGTTATTTCTCCATTCATCCAACATTTCCTTAAAGTGAACAGAAATTGTACTTTAGATAATATTATTATCTAAAAAATATCGCGGTATGAAAAATAATTAAAATGATGAAGAACGTAACCCTATGTTCAAAAAAGTAATTGAATAAACGATTTTTGGTATTAAACGAGACAATACAAAAATTTTTATTGAATACTATTCGAATCAAATGTTCCAGTCATACAATATAATGTCATGCTTACAATACTATGTATTATGATATAGTCGTTTTCGGTTTAAAAAAGTTGTCAACTAATATTCAATCAATAAAAAAAATAATGATCCATAGCTTAAGAATGGAATACTGGATGCTCATGAAGCCTATTATTAGGTGATAATGGTAATAACGAGGTGGAAATGCAATACTGGAAAGCTGTTGGTGCAAATTAGAATTAGCCTACATCCGATCATGTGTTTCTGTACACGTTCAATCTGATCCAATAACAGACCTGCGATTGTGGACTGCAATCCCCATAAAATTATGGAGAGGAGAGCTAGCCTTCCATTGTGTAAGCTGCACACATAAATGGCTTTATTCAGCTGAAATAGAGCCAAGATCTCGATCTAAATGCAAATATCGAGCTGAGGATTTGGAGAATGTTGTCATCACGAGCTGGCAAGAGATCACTCGAACGTGCCTGTTGATACCGGCACGTTCCCACTCTTTAAAACCACAGGATTATACATTGCAAATAGAAGAAACACAATAACAAAATAAATGAGTTATTCAGAATTCTTCTAGGATGAATGTTTCTTTCTCAATATGAAAATCCAATAATTCTTCATGTTTAGAGTATTTTTTTTAATTTTCTTAAATAAACCTCATGTCAATAAACACGATACTCTAAATCACGATACAGCCTCAATCTCATCCACAATATTTTCAGTCATTAGAACCTAATGAACAGTAAATGTTCTAGAAGAGTCGATCTATAGTCTAAAATCTTATGAAGAGAAGAATCGGCTCACACATCTACGGAATAGGGAATACACGAATGACGTGTAGGCCTATTATATCATCATCACGTCTGAACTACTAAAACGAATAACTTGAAATTTTGCATAAAGATTCTGAATTTACCGAGGATGGACATTAAGCTTATTTTCGTCGCTATTAATCATTCAAATCCAATTCTTCAATTTGAACAAGTTTATTCAATATTTGTGATTCAAAGTCTACTTACCTGTAGAATCCCAACCAAACAGGGCTTTCTCTAAGTGACTCCGAAGTTTAGTTGGTTGCGCGCGCGGATCATGAATCGAAGGTTGCGGGTTCGACACATATCAAACTCATTCTATGTTGAAAACTTCCAACTCTTATAAAGATTATCCACAAAATGTTGAGCATAGTAATGAGATAATTATTCATGTTTCATGTTTTCTGATATTTTACAACACCAAATTTTCCCCGGTGCAAGCACAAAACGAACTTCTCTTCATTCAGCACTCATGCCGTT
This sequence comes from Nilaparvata lugens, assembly GCF_014356525.2. Classification (NCBI taxonomy): domain Eukaryota; kingdom Metazoa; phylum Arthropoda; class Insecta; order Hemiptera; family Delphacidae; genus Nilaparvata; species Nilaparvata lugens. Next base: position 66,931,118 of record NC_052504.1, on the reverse strand, counting down.
ACCAAGTGCCAAAAATAAGATATTGATTAAATAAATTAATTGAATAAGATATTTCATGTTCAACTGAGCTTCCAAACACAAAATGAACTTCTCTTTAAAGTGAGTTGAATGTATACAGGAACAGTTAAGGAATCATTATTTTTACCGGTAATACAGTACAGGATGTGGAGAAATCAACAGCAATCAATAAATTTCTGAACAGCCGAAATCTCCTCCTAAATTCCAATAAGTCAGTTGTAGTCCCTTTCTCAACTAGGCAGTGCAGAGGTGTTTCAAGTCCAAACATTATAATATTAGATGATAACATTTTAGAGCATCTAACTAGCACAAAATTCCTAGGTTTGGTGATTGATAAACATTTGTCTTGGAACAAGCATGTCAATCATGTGCTGAAGAAAATATCACCAGGCCTGTTTGCTCTTAGGCGTATGACCAATGTGTGTGGGCTGAATGCTCTGAAAGCAATTTACTACGCATTGGTTCATTCCAATATAGCTTACGGCCTGTGTATCTATGGATGCACATCGAAAAAAAACTTGGACAAAATATTAGTTCAGCAGAAAAGAGCACTGAGAATTATCATGAACAGGGAGGGACTCGGTGAAACAAATGTTTTTTCAGCTAGGCATATTGACAGACTATGGGCAATATGTTTTCGATGTCATAATGTACTTTAAAAAATTCACTGATTTAGAAAAGATAAGTAGTATTTTACATAGATATAATACTAGATCCGGTAGAATCGTACAGAGACATAATTTAGATTTTTTTAAAATGAAGACAACTTTCATGGGAGATAAATATTCTAACATACTGCCCCGAAATTTAAAGTCCATAGAGGAGTTGACAATTTTTAGAGCCAAGCTGAAAAAATATCTGATAGGATTGTCCTTATATTCATTTGAAGAATTTTTACATATTTGATTGTGATGAATTTCTTATTGACTGTTTTGTTATTTTATTATGTATGACGTTATTCAATGTATCTGTACATTTGTTGAATAAAAAAATATTTGAGTTAGACTGATATCTTCTTTTAATATCTCTCAATATTACTATGCTAACAATTACCAGAACACCAATGATTCACAGTTCACATTACGTCAGATGATAGATAAAAGTTCCTAGGTCTAATATTCACTTGATATCAGCTACTTGCCTACTTGTTGTGACTTAATTCAGTCTTCTTTCCTCAGTCTAATATCAATCATGAATCCAATATTCATCATAATACATATAATAATAATAATAATAATACAGATGATAAATTGAAAAATAATAAAAAAAATAATATGCACAGCTTGGCCAATTTGTTTATTATGAATGCTTCTATTGTAAGATTTTTTAGCACCACAACACAATATGAGCTTTGGTCGCCTCCACTACAGCTCTCCACGCTTCTCGGTCCTTGCCTCCATCCCCTACGTCCCATTCTTTTGAAGATCGTCTCTAACTTCATCCACCCAACATATTCTCGGTCTTCCTCTCTTCCTTCTTGAGTGCAGCCTTTATTTGAATATAAATTTTGGCATTATGTTCCCATTCATTCTACACTACAGATATGTCCAGAACACCAAAGCCGCCTTTATGAATTTTACAATATTTCGGCCTTTTATCAATGGTTCGATTGCAGAGATTTTCTATTGTAAGATGAATTGGAAATTTCTATAATTTTAATCGTGCTTGTGCTTGTACGTATCTGTCACACATTCTATCATATGAAACTTATTATTCACCCGAACTGTGTCAGATCACTTTTAATTGGATTTGTTAAATGAATATTCAGATTTTGGACGAAAAACAGAGGTGAATTTTGGAATAATATTATATTTTTCGAACATCGGAGCAAAGTATAAAGGAAGATTTCCCAAAAGACTTGTTACACAAACTTCACGCATTTCACGAATACGATGTCATGCATACTGATATTCACTTATTCACACTCATACTTTCTGGGGAATAGAATTTCGTTGCCTGGAGCTACGCAGGGTTGAAATCTGAAGTGACTTAGTTGGATAAATTCAATTACTGTATTCTGAATGCGGCTAACATATTTATCATGTTAGACTGTTTGTGAGAAGTGAAAGCTGTGGAAAGGTCAACTTTAGAATGAGCTCTGTTACAGAGATTACATTGAGTACACAAAAGCTTTCAGCAGAGATGTAAGCCTGTTATGACATGCCGTCCGTACCGAGGAAATTCAATCTCTCAAAAGAAGAACAACCTGTTGCTATGATTTAATTACAATGCATCCATTAGAGCCATGGAAATTCCAGTGGGGCTTCGATGACTTTTATTGCTTGAATTCCTAAAAAGAGTAATCTGAATAAAGCATCTCAAGTAATGTGTTTCTGCATACTTGTTATTTGATTTTTCACTTCCTAAAAAACTCATTACAAAAATAAATTACAACACAGTATTACTTGATCCATTAATACTGATATTTTAATTCATATATATTATTATTGGTCTATCTATTAATATTATTATACCAATAATAACAATTATTTATATCTGCGATGAAGAAATAGCGTCTAATTTAAATAGTGAGTTCACGATACAGTGCTGACATTAAGAAGACCTAGTGTGGTCGAAGTCCATCATGAGAATTGTTTTTGAATATGAAACTTTAATATAAGCGACAACTAATTAACGAGTTTTAGGATAAAAGCAACAGATCTAATCAATATGACATTTTCAAGGAAACTTATAAATTAGGTCGCAGAATCACTTTCTCGCAGAATTTTGAACACTCTCAAAAAATGATTCATCTCAATCACAGTGATAAAAGCATTCATGCATGTGTGTATGAACACTAATGCTTCTACTATTATTAAATTCAACATTCTCATTATGAATTGAACATTTCAATTCACATTATTTATCATCTTTGAACATCTATAGGAGCTGAAGTAAAGTTAATTCAAAAAAAAAACTAGAAATTATTATGAAATAGTGTCCGATCTCAGAAAGTTTTAATCTGTAATGGATTAGGAAGCTCTTGACAAGTTCAAGGTACAAGGTAATTAGAAGTTATGAAACTCAATTCTACTCGCATTTTGTCAACCAGAATGGGGAGGAATACCAGGAGAATGATTTATGTAGACGAGGAATGAGGATGAGTAGCATTCTGACAGTTATGAAGCAAGTTAGTTTATAAGCCATTGAAATAGGGTAGGCTTAGCCCATGTTCAGGACGTACTTATCGGGTCTTAGAGAGAGATTTCAGCTGTAACTAGTGCCGGGGTACAGATTGCCGCCTTTCTTCAGCCTTCTTGTCTACCCTTCAAAGCTCCAGCTATTAGAAAGTGATTTGATCTTCCAAAACAAGCAACAACTCCAAGACATTTTGATGATCAAAAGCAAGGAAGAAAATAACATCTGTGCTCCTCCAATGTTGCTAAATGAAGCTATTATTCACGTCAAGAGATCCTAGGATTTGAAAAGTGTTGGTGGGTGTGGATTTAAAATCAATGAAAACTTAATTCCTATCTATATTGACCTATCAATAAAATCAATCACTTGACTCCGTAAGGACAAGTAAGTGGTTATTAGAACTTGAGTTTATTTACTGATGAAATATAATTTATATTTTGATACTTTCTATATAAAAACTTGAGAAAGGGACAGTTTTGGGCTAAGCCTGTTGACCCGTTTTTAATCATCTATATAAAATTATAAATGTACTCGTTTTATTCCATGTATGAATGAATAAATAGAATTCGTTGTAGAATTGTACATCTTCTAATATAAATATTGAATTTCATAACAATGTATTTATATAAGATATTAAATAATGATACTCATCCTACTCAAAAAATATTCATAGCACGGAGTGGAGAACATAGAGGTTTCCTTCTTCTGTGCTTATCGTAATGATTGTTGTATCTCCCAACCAAATAAGATAGATAATACTATTCACATTTTTTAAGATTGGTGGATTCATATTCCGCTGTATTTTAATTTCCTGTGTATTGAAGTATCGCTGTTTCTCCATAGATTATAAAAATTCGCAATCATGAGACAGATATTTAAATAGAAGTAAGGTGTATTATAACATCATCCAAATCCAGGAAAATCATGGCCTTATCATCGTGAATATATAATATTTATTATCATAACTATAATATTTTTTCTTCTTATTGATTTTCCAGTACAAAACATAGTAGAAATTTGATCAGAGAAGCTGATCATAATTTTTCATAAATTTCAGCTATTCTTCAGACTTTCAACCTAATAAAAGTATTTGAGTGAGTCATGATGATAGTTACTACTCCACCCAATATTGAAGACAAACTTGAGAAGTTTCAAGAAGCAAACTAATTTATTGTGAAATATAAAATTATTTATTAGACCGAACATTCCATGTCTCCTTGAATGATTCTGTTGTTTCCCGTTGCAAAGCTCTCGGCAAATGATAAAAAAGAGGTTCGACGACGTGATACAGAGATTAGAGTTCACAGTAATAGTCTGTCTTTCACGCTTTCAAAATGAAATGACATGAGATCGCTTTGAAGACTAGAAGCTGTGGAGGATTGAGATGCAGAATTGAGGCAGAGTTTTGTGCGGAATGCAAGCAGGGATGAGAGCTGACCAGACCACAAGGCTAGGAATTGATTTTTAGTTTTGTGCAAACGTGTCCAGGGGTTGTCTTCTCCAAGTTGCCTCCAAGGTGTTGGAGATTTTCTCACCGCATAGCTGTGCTCTTGTGTCACCCCACACCCCACAACCAAGTTTTTTCTCGGTCGACATCCCTCCATTTCTGCCATCACCACATTTAGATGTTGGTGTATTGCTGTGTGCAGCTCTACACTCTCAGTAACGCTCACAAATTCTCCAACATACTACCGACTTATTTCGAGCCCGATCTCAGATGATTGAGCGAGCTTATTTCTATTGAACCACAAAGTACTTTGCTCTACTTTTGAAGAAGATGTATCCCTTAATCTGAAAATTCAATAACTTATTTCATTCAAGTATCATTATCCCCATTCTACACCACAATCAATTTTTCACAGTCCAATTTGATGACGAACGGTTATGGAAAATATATCTGCTGTGTAGTCATTCTTGCTAGCAAACTTTCCAGAGTGTATTTCTGAACCCTGAGTAGGTTTTATCTTGAATAATAAAGTGGTAAAGTGTGATAACCTTCACACCAGCATAATATAAATGAGCTTCGGTGATATCGATTCAATGCAAGTGAAAGCACCAACTCTGGCGATCATATTTTGTTGAATCCTATGGATTGGGTAGGTGATGTTTGAAACAAAAGGAAAGATGGGTTTTTGAACGAGTGTTTAGTGTAATATACACGTCATACGACTTTTATCAAAATCGTACACTTCGTTGACACTTATGGATGAACCGGTAAGAGTACACCCAAATAAAATGGATTCCATTATCATTGATAGGATATATTCAGTGAGCTTGCTTTATCAAGGTTCAACTATCTCTCTTGAATAAGCAAGATAAAACAAGCTTACAAGCAACAAGCTTATGTTGGATTTTCATGAATGTTAGAATTAGATCGAACTTATTCAAATTATAGTCAAAATCTGGAACGGCACACAAGAAAAAAGAAACAAATTCTATCTATTTTACGGTCTGTTATAGAAATAGACATTCTGACGTTATTCTTTATATTTAAATAACGATTAGCCTCCTGCTTGGCATCAGTCGGTAAAGCATGAGATTGGATATAATTATATAATTAGGTCGTGGTTTTTTAATAGGATTCAGTCTCAAAAATCTTGATAGGCCTAGATATGGGCTTCTCCTATAACTCTTGTAATTCAATAAAGAATAAATATATATAAATATGATACTTATACTATAGTGTTGAGGAATAAAAATAAATTGCACACCATAAACATTTCATACATATATTAAACAAATAATGCAAAAAATAAATCGAGGCAAAAAATATATAAAGAGCGATAAAAAATATAATATAAAAATAGAACAATAATTGAAATCAGTAAAATATCACAGGCTAAATTTTATATTCTAGATTTATGGCACGAATCATTACCATGTGCCTTTATCTTAAAATCATATGCATTCTTTTGCATGTAGCTGCGATATGCGCTTGCTAATACTTGTCGACTTGGACAATTCAATTAAAAATATGTGCTTTAAGATCAGCTTGATAAATTAGCCACTAATAATCCAAATATATATATATTAAAATCTCTAGTGCTTAGCAGATTTCTTTGTATCGAATATATATTTTTATCTCAGGGTGCAAGATTCGGCACCTGACGGAATAGGTAGAGCCATTCATCTAGTGAATTAGAGCTATAACAAACTATCGCAAATTATACTGCAAAAATTAAATATCATATGCATATGTTTTAATAGCCTAGATTTTATACTTCTTTGATTCAATAGAAATTTCTGAAATGTATTGATCTATCTTTTTCTTTCAATAAAATACCTTTAATACTAATTTTACTTGCGCAAGTATTACTCTTATTAATTTCTTAATTTATAATAAAAACCCTTTCGGCGAGCTAGCTTTGATCATCAGATTAATTCGAAGCACTAGGGCGCCCATCACTAATTCAAATTTATCACTCACGTGTCGAAAATCTTCTTGTAAGCCGCCGATGTCGATCCAACTCCATGTGGTCCGGAATATGGTAGCCGGAATCGTCTCTTCCCAGGGGTTATAAATTTATTTAAAAATGAAAATGACTTCTGCTTTACAATAGCATCACGAAGTCCTTTAAGAAATTTAATAATTAATTTAACTTTAACTTTTACAAAATTATTAGCAAGGTACTACGCTCTAAAATATTTGGGGTCCTCTTATGGTGGCATTTGGTTGGCGAGTGCTGGTTCTCCTTTCTCAATTTTACAAATCTTATTTCCGACTTTCAAATTAACATAAAATTTGAATATCTTAGTCCTCCGCCATTTAGGTTCAAATAGATCTTACAAAAAATACCAAAATATTACTTAGATTGTACGATTAATAATTTCTTTGCTTTCGAGCCATCGATAACATAGACTATACAAAGTTTTAACACAAAATCCAGTACATTTATATAAATATATAGAAATATTTTTGAATTGGCCTACAGTTGCCGCCTATTAACTGCCGTTTTACTATTGGTGCATGCAAATTTTATTCGGTATTCATGCGCCTGGTACCTCTTATTTCCTGAATACACTTAATTATTTTTATTTGGTTTATTGGTTATGCTCTTTACATGCTAGCTAATATTCTATACATTAATATTAATTTCATGCTACCTAATAATTAGCCACGTGATCAGGTGTTTTTTCACATTGCACACTATTTGATTGCAATAGAGCTCTGCCAAGGGTTTTGGTCAGATTCTACGTTTCTCGATTTGATCGATCTCTAGGTCACCGATCCGTGAATACATGTACCTAACCTCAATCTTCAAAATATTTTACATAATAATCTATTTATTAGCAACAAAATTCCTTCAAATCCTTTTTAGGTTTTTTTTACCATTTAGCCAGAACAAGCTGATGCTATCTAATCTTAGTTATTATCTATTTGGCGATATTAGCCAGTTACTTTATTTTCAGACCTATTACTATTTCGGTTAGGGATTTTTATCTACCCAAATTCGATACTTTACACGCGCCCCTGGGTTTGAATTCAAAATATTTGAGAATCACAATGTTTTTAATGAAAACCCACCCTTCAATCATCGATATATACTATACTTTATTTATAAATTATACTCTCATACTTCTATCACAGTTCGCAGACATATTTGCTGCATCTCCTTTATACCTTTATCAAATACAATAACAAATTCTCCTCCTCAACACACATAAAATATCATAAATATAAACTTCTAAACGCACTCCTCCTGACAACACTTAAAACATAATATTTTTAAATTCGCCGCTTGCAGGGCCGCCAACCTAACTACACACATTTCATGATTCTCACAATCGATTCCTTTCAGACAATAATTTCGATTCACAAAACTTCTGGGCTTATATCTTATAGTACTTCTTAGGTCTTAATATAAATAATTTTCTATACATCAGGTACAATACTTTTCTTTTGCTAATGGCTCTTTGGTTTTTTGGTAGCTTGCATTCACTTTAGTTTTTTTTTTTCAGGTAACAAACGTGGCATAACTAACGGTAATAAATATAAAACATATAAATAAATATACCGACATTAATAATATAATAAATAACAATAATAAATAACAATTTTGGGGTTACCATACTTTTTTATAATCATATGTTTACAGACATTACATATTTGATTTAGTTGGCTTTGCCCAGCTGATCACTGGTTCTACGTTTAATACTGCTACATGTTACATCAGAATTTGCTGTCGAATTTCATAACTAACCTAATTGCTGCATTTTTTTCCTTTCAAAGGTAATTAACAATTTTTAAACATACTATCCCCGCTTGTGTCCTTTTTTAGTTGATGTAGCTAATTTAATTACATATTTAAAAATTGTTCTTTTTCTTATTGCAGGCTTCTAACGGTTGGAAGGAATTAAAACACTGGATTGTTGCCATGCGGTTCTATGCCAAGATTAAATTTATTACGAAAGGTCAGTAATTGGCTTGATAGTGGTGTTTTCTTTGATTGCTTATCGTATTTATTTCAAATTCGACGATATTGCATGTGGAAATGTTGTGATTTACTTGCATCTTCTTGCATTCTGTTTGTAGATTGTTGCTGTAGGCCGTTCGGTTATCTGCTGTCCGGTTGTTGAGGCTGTCCTAATTGATAATTTTTTCATCATAAACTTAAAGCCCTTTTATCTGGTGTATTCCTTTAAATAACTCCAAGCTTCATTTATGATAATTCCTTTTAATCCATTCTTTTTCCAATCAATCTGTACTCTTAACTCATCCTTCCTTTCATTATTTTCATCTAATATTCTTAATTTCGGCTCATTATAACTCATTAGGCTTACAACAATAAACATTTTTATAATATTAGCTTCCCAATTATCAATAATAGATTCTTTTAATAACCACAATATACTATTTTCCATCATATCTACAACACAATCTTTTATTAATATCACAGCCATTATAACAAATAGTATATAATATATCAGAACCTTTATTATCTCCTTAATAGTATAACCTCTAATCATATAGCCAGGTACTTCCATTTTATTAGTATAATTCCTTACTTCTCTCACTCTTCTTAGACACTTTCCATCCTTAATTAGTTCCCACAAATAATCCAATTTATTGTCCGCGCATGAATCGATAGTAGTCCTTCTAATAGCTTCGGTTCTATCCCATTTATTTGATCCGTTTTTCTGGTCACATCGCTGATTGGCTCTCTTAAAACGTATGTGCCGCGGATGCATGTCGTCGGTGATCTCTTCCTGTCCTCCTCGGTGCCGGTCCGGAATCCTCCTCGGGCGTTTAAATCGTGCATGCGGCCGGTATGCGCGCGCGTGGTTCCTCCTTCATCGCTTCTTCCGCCTCCGGGCCTTGCGATGCATGTTCTTACGGTCCTGTATGCTGTCCTCCTCGTCCTGATATCGGCCGTCCGGTGTCCTCAGGCGCTTCCGTCTCCGGGCCTTGCGATGCATGTTCTCCCGAATGCCGTCCTCTCTGTCCTGATGTCGGCCGTCCGGTGTCCTCGGGCGCCTCCGTCTCCAGGCCTTATGATGCATGCCTCTTTTCTCCTGCATGCCGTCCTCTCTGGTGTCGTCCTCTTGGTCCGGGTCCTTGGTCTGCTGTGGGGTCAAATGATGCGCGGGTGTGGTGGTGTTCAAAACAGGTAGTATGGTGGTGGTCCCTTGATAGGCGGTTGTAGGTTCGGTGCGCGGATCTGTTACATTTTTAACCTTTTCTATATTCACTAACTCCTTAATTAGTGCATGATCCTGGTGACTGCTTATATTTAGTAGTGACTCTTTGGTGGTGGGTTGCTCTTCGGTGGGAAACAGAATACTTAATATGAATTGATGCTTGCGGCTGGTTTTTGGTGGTGGTTTATCTGGAATTGGCTTTTGTTCTTCTAATAATATTTTCGGTAAATCATTTCTGAATGTGGTGTATGATGTTGAAATATCCTGCTTTTCTTGGTTTGTTTCATTTGAGCTTGTGCTTGTTATATCGGGGGTATCATATAGTCCTGGTTTATTAGCTGTAGTTTTCTGTATATCTGGTGGCGGGTCGTTGGGTGCTGGGTTCTGGGTTTTTTGTTGATTCAATCCTATTGCATGTGCTAATGTATAATTTGTGCTTACTTGTTGAGGTGGCGGTTTATAATTTCTGTTGTAATTGTTCTGAGTGTGATTATTATTTGAGTTTAATCGATCACGGCCATCATAGTGATTCCTACGGTTGCTCTGCTGGGCATAGTGGTTGGTTGTGCGATTTTGAAATTTTTCATTATTCCAGTTACCATTTTGCCTGTGCTCATAGCGGCGTTCAAATTGAGGGGCAGATCGGTAGCGATCATATGATACCGGTTCATAATTTTGGCTGTTATACTGACTAAATTTTGAGTTATGTTGATTTTGTGCGTATCTCTGGTCTGAACGGTGGTTTGATATTGCCATCACAGACTGTATGCCATATAAATGATTTATCAGCTGCTTGCAATCAGTAATGGGTTGTGTGGCGAGTGCCATTCTAACTTGATACAGTAGCTTCTTTAAAATAATACTTGCTAATGCCGATTCATTAATGGGCTCGCTCAATTGAGAATTTTTAAACTGTAGGGCAGTGACGAAAGTGGTACATGCACCGTCTAAGTTAGGGTTGAAATCGCATGATATAATGTCCGCTAGCACGTCCAACTGTTTACTTCTGCTCCAATACTGTTCCAGGAAGACAGCTACAAACTCATCCAATGATGTAAATTCATGGACTCTACTCCGAAAGAACATCAGGGGTTCGCCAATCAATAAACTAGTCAAACGAAGACGCCAAAAATTCCAAGAGGTGGGTGTTAATGATTGAACTAGTTTTATCTGATCTATAAATTCTTTAGGTTGGAGATAGCGGTCTGTATTGTCAAAACGGCCTAATTCATTGAAACTGTGTAGTGAATCAAACGTTGCTATGGGAATAGGCTCTATATTCTCGTGCGGAAATTGATGTATTTGACTTTCAAGTTGTACTAACTTCTCTTGGGCCTGTTTCCAATGACTAGAAGCTTCTGTTTCATTATCTACTACTTCGGCATTTAATTCAGATGAAAATAATTGCTGTTCTCCAACGGCTGTCTCCAATGAATTAAGTTGTACTATGTTTTGATTTATATCAGAATTTGGGTGAGCTATTTCATGAATTTGCGAAGTGTTTTGTGCTGGTAGGTTATCTATTCTTTCGTTTAACTCACAAGTGACAGTATCTATTTTTGCTGTTAAATCGGTTGTAATTAGTTCTTGATTTTCAGCGGTAGATGCTGATATTGTGTCCGCAGTTTCCTTACCCGTTCTTACCGATGTATCCTTCAATGATTCCCGCATTTCCTTCATTTCCGCCTTCAAGTCCTTCATTGCCATGGTCATTGTTTTTTCTAAACTATTAGAAAATGACTTGATCATCCCCTCTACTATAACCCTTCTTATTGCTTCTTGGGAGACATTTAACGGTTTATTACTGTTCACAGGATTCTTGGCGGTGATTGAAGAGATCTGGGCGTTGGACTCCATCGCGCCCCCCTCAGCGTCGATCTCCGCTACTATCGCCGTCTGCAGTGTGTCTGCTACCTTACTTTGCGTGGACGAAAAGAGACTCATATTTTAAAAATGGATTAAGTGTCAAGTGTTTGTTAAAAAAGTGAAAGTTTTGGCCAACAAGGCATTAATAAGGACACAAATGAGGATAGGCCTATGGACATTACAAGCCAGGTAACCTATTTATTACTTAAGTTCTTATAATATAATAATACTATTCATTGATTTCTGACTAGCAGTTTAGGCCCATAAAATATAATAGCTCTCTCTATAAAATATATTTTCTACAATAATAATATAAAATTTTCTTTAAAACATATAACTTCTCTTATTTAAAGCTATTGATTCCCCAAAAAGTAATACAAATTTCACTTCGCCTGTTTTCCTCAAAACTCGTATAAGTTATCTATAATTTTCAATATGGTTATTGACTTAATTTCAAATAATTATTCAATGAGCTTGGCTCTCATCATCAGTCCCACGTTGGTACGGCATGTTTCTCTGACGTTATTCTTTATATTTAAATAACGATTAGCCTCCTGCTTGGCATCAGTCGGTAAAGCATGAGATTGGATATAATTATATAATTAGGTCGTGGTTTTTTAATAGGATTCAGTCTCAAAAATCTTGATAGGCCTAGATATGGGCTTCTCCTATAACTCTTGTAATTCAATAAAAAATAAATATATATAAATATGATACTTATACTATAGTGTTGAGGAATAAAAATAAATTGCACACCATAAACATTCATACATATATTAAACAAATAATGCAAAAATAATCGAGGCAAAAAATATATAAAGAGCGATAAAAAATATAATATAAAAATAGAACAATAATTGAAATCAGTAAAATATCACAGGCTAAATTTTATATTCTAGATTTATGGCACGAATCATTACCATGTGCCTTTATCTTAAAATCATATGCATTCTTTTGCATGTAGCTGCGATATGCGCTTGCTAATACTTGTCGACTTGGACAATTCAATTAAAATATGTGCTTTAAGATCAGCTTGATAAATTAGCCACTAATAATCCAAATATATATATATTAAAATCTCTAGTGCTTAGCAGATTTCTTTGTATCGAATATATATTTTTATCTCAGGGTGCAAGATTCGGCACCTGACGGAATAGGTAGAGCCATTCATCTAGTGAATTAGAGCTATGACAAACTATCGCAAATTATACTGCAAAAATTAAATATCATATGCATATGTTTTAGTAGCCTAGATTTTATACTTCTTTGATTCAATAGAAATTTCTGAAATGTATTGATCTATCTTTTTCTTTCAATAAAATACCTTTAATACTAAATTTTACTTGTGCAAGTATTACTCTTACTAATTTCTTAATTTATAATAAAAACCCTTTCGGCGAGCTAGCTTTGATCATCAGATTAATTCGAAGCACTAGGGCGCCCATCACTAATTCAAATTTATCACTCACGTGTCGAAAATCTTCTTGTAAGCCGCCGATGTCGATCCAACTCCATGTGGTCCGGGAATATGGTAGCCGGAATCGTCTCTTCCCAGGGGTTATAAATTTATTTAAAAATGAAAATGACTTCAGCTTTATAATAGCATCACGAAATCCTTTAAGAAATTTAATAATTTAATTTAACTTTAACTTTTACAAAATTATTAGCAAGGTACTACGCTCTAAAATATTTGGGGTCCTCTTATGGTGGCATTTGGCTGGCGAGTGCTGGTTCTCCTTTCTCAATTTTACAAATCTTATTTCCGACTTTCAAATTAACATAAAATTTGAATATCTTAGTCCTCCGCCATTTAGGTTCAAATAGATCTTACAAAAAATGCCAAAATATTACTTAGATTGTACGATTAATAATTTCTTTGCTTTCGAGCCATCGATAACATAGACTATACAAAGTTTTAACACAAAATCTAGTACATTTATATAAATATATAGAAATATTTTTGAATTGGCCTACAGTTGCCGCCTATTAACTGCCGTTTTACTATTGGTGCATGCAAATTTTATTCGGTATTCATGCGCCTGGTACCTCTTATTTCCTGAATACACTTAATTATTTTTATTTGGTTTATTGGTTATGCTCTTACATGCTAGCTAATATTCTATACATTAATATTAATTCATGCTACCTAATAATTAGCCACGTGATCAGGTGTTTTTTCACATTGCACACTATTTGATTGCAATAGAGCTCTGCCAAGGGGTTTTGGTCAGATTCTACGTTTCTCGATTTGATCGATCTCTAGGTCACCGATCCGTGAATACATGTACCTAACCTCAATCTTCAAAATATTTTACATAATCTATTTATTAGCAACAAAATTCCTTCAAATCCTTTTTAGGTTTTTTTTACCATTTAGCCAGAACAAGCTGATGCTATCTAATCTTAGTTATTATCTATTTGGCGATATTAGCCAGTTACTTTATTTTCAGACCTATTACTATTTCGGTTAGGGATTTTTATCTACCCAAATTCGATACTTTACAACATATGAATTATCGGCATAGATCTTCATATGGAATTTTTATATCACAATGCAGGGAAAATAAGTCTTTGAGAATCTCAGTCCTGATCAGTTGCGACATAGCTTATTAGTTGATATGATCAAAAAGCATTAATAAAAATATCATGGTCGACAAAAATTGTTAAATTTAACAATTGATCAGATTATAGTTGACTATGAAGATACCTAGACTGTATTATAATTTCTCTTTCAAATGGAACCACATTTATATCCTACAGAGAAGGATCTCATATAAAAATAAAATGAGAGGTAGACGAGTGTATGATTTGAAAACTCTGTTGTCGGTCTATTGTGCCTTTGATATTGGAATCAGAGAAGTGATTAATGTTCAATGGCTCATTCATGGTGGGCGGAAAATACGGAAACCATTCACAACCCTTTCATTAATGGAGAGAGAATGTTGGAAATAAAACTTGAGCAGATGATTCAGTTTGAGATGGAAGAGAAGAGAAGAGAGTGGAGAGGAGTGGAGTGATGGATGAGGAGGGTGATAGTGAGTGAGGGTCTTACTATTGACGAAGTTTCATAGGTAGGATACTCGTTCAGGGAAGAAAAGGTCTCAAGGGGCTTTGCAGTTGCAGAGGAGGCAAAGAGCTGTAGGAAATACAGGGCCGACAAGAAGTGATATTTATCTAAGCCGAGCACGGGCAGATTTCACGTAGACTACAGGGCAACGCATGGCTGTCGGTGCAAAGAAGAGGCATCGTATAAAAAGGTGGCATATCTTATCTTAGATTGTGAAGTGGGCTCCCTAAAGAGGAAGCGAAGGCGTCAGCCAACTCTTCTCTAATATCCGCTTTCTTTTCTTCTTGGCATGGCGTGACTGGAGCAAGATATCGGAAAACAGATCTGGAAATAAATTGAAACAGTTTGACGGCCCACTGAATTCGAGAGGAGGATTTGTCAATACAGTTCTTTGGCGCTTGATGAGGCACATAAATTCCCCAATACACCCCTCTACATCCATTTCTGTCCCTGCACACAATTATCACTCGGCAATTTCGACCACTCGAAGAGTGCAATTGACCATTGCAAAATAAACTGCAACAAAAAAGAGAATTTCAAAAATTTCAAATCAAACAAATGAAAGAAATAATAAAATATATAGGTCATAGAAAGATTTATTTCAAATTTTGGGGATATTTTACAATAACAATAATCAATTTAATAAAATTCAAATCAATTCCTATCAACTAGCGAGCTACTGACATCTGGTACTGTATCTTGACAAGAGCTTTTAGAGAAGAGCTAAAAGGAAATTCTATGAGAGCTACTATAAGAAACTATTGCGTTGCAAGAAACACATCCAGCACCTCCTGTTAGCCTACCTGGATTGCCTGGTTTGCCTGTATAACTTAGTTTTCCGTTCAAAATTGCTATTATTGATAAGCATTATCATAGATGCAATATAAAATTTCGTTCCATCAATATTTTACTTTATTGATTATCATGTAGTATGCAGCACGTTATTCAGAGTGTATTCCAATTTCTTTGATACCGGTAAATTATAGTAAAACATGGAGAGATGATTTGAAAATTATTTTCATTTTTACAGAATAAGTTGATGATATTCATAATCCAAGAACACTTAAAACTCTGTACGGATAGTGTGATAATCGTGTGTTGGTATGACGATACAACCACCTCGGAATGATAAAGCAATTCCAAATGACACTTGTAAACTCTTAAGTTCACTTTGAAGTTTCCTGAAACTTGTATGAGAAACGATATAAAGCAAGTTCGTGACTCCTCGGGAAAGCTTTTCCATGATTTATCTTACCGCATAGGAGACAAGTAAATTACGGTTTAACGCAGTTAACGTGATCAGACGAGAAACTAATATTCTCATAGCGCCACTGAATATTGGCGTTACTCCACCACGCTGCAATTAGGCTACATTCTTTAGCAGGAACTTTTCTTGCGAATCCTGAACTTGTGGAACTCGTTCCAGTGTTTGTTGATTTTCATATAATGACAACAACAAAGTTTTCCACGTTTCTAGGGAGGCTACAAAGCGACCATACTAACTTGGTATTTTACATTTTCCTCTTCACGGTGTATATGTATGAATCTATTTGAATAAATTAAGGCAGTTTCAAGAGATTTGGGGAAATTATAGCATGAGATTTCATTTGAAAAATTACAGAATGGATTTGAAGCTTTCTTTCCCAAATCTCTTCAAATACAAGAAGTACTATTTTGTGATTTTTATCAATAATACCAAACACTCAATATAAGTAGAAAATATGAAGTACGTAAACTATGAAGCATATAAAGTAGGTAAAAATATAAAGTGATGTTCTTCTTCTTCAAAGTGGAATTTTTTTGTAGACATTGTTATTTCTGAGGTAAATATCTCTTGTCAGCTCTTGACAAGACAAAATATTATATACGTCAGCACGTATGCAAGAAGTAACACACATCAAAGGCTTTAACGTATGTGAATCATCTCCCATCTGAACTTATTCAATATCTTGGAGTGGGTCCACCAAAAAAAAGTAGAAGAATAATGGGTTTAATAGAGATCAAAAGAAAGAGCTCAATCGAGTTCCACCAGAGAATTTCCTCTCATGTCATGAATGACAGGCTCACAACCCTTTCCTTATAGTAGAGAAAGTTTGGGCAGAAAAATGACAAGAGTGATGCTTCAAAAGGTTAGGAGGAGACAGAGTAGGGAAAAAAATGTACGAGCCATACATGATAAGGAATGGGCTTGTTGGAGTTCTATAATCTAAATCTTGCTTCATTTGCATTATATAAATTGATATTTCAACCTATGAGTTCAATAAAATAAGGTTACCCTTCTATGAATAAAATTTATCATACTATACCTACTATCATTCAAAGCACGTTTTTATTCAACAGTCTTTCTGACATTTTTATATCCTGCTTTCAAAGGGACATCTTCAAACATTGTATTCCTTGAGCAACTAACCTACACAAAATATAAATGGAATTTCAATATTCAATGTATTTCTACATGTAATATATTTCTATATTTATAATGAAAACTCGGTGTTTCTATGATTAGAACTTGAAATAGACACATTTATGATAGCTCCAAGCTCCAACGTCAGTTGCATTGTCAACAGCGAGTTTTTTTTTAATGACAAAACGATTGACATAATTTTTATTTCTTGTATATTCTAATGAGACTCGGGAACCAATAGCCAATAGCGTGATATCAACTACAGTAGTTGTGATTTATAATGGTTGAAATGCGCGCTGCGCTACTAGCATCGAGCCAAATGTATCATAGAGGAAAATGTTATTAATGAAAGAGTGCGGAAGGTAGTGATAGTTGGCGTTGGCATAGCAGTGCTGCTGTGGCTGTGGATGTGGGCTGTGGCTCTACTCTCGAATTGGCTGCTATCATCAGGCCAGAGCAGGATCTGCGGGTGACAAAAACCAAGATTTATGTATAAAGCTACCCTCAACGAGAATTCCTGCTGATGTTTGTGCTCGGCTTTCTCTGCAATATATTCATCTCTTTTTCTCCCTAAATTTCATTCTAACCGTCTCCCTTCCTCACTCGTCATTTCTCCTCAGCCACTCTTTCCACTTCCACACTGTCCTACATTCACCCCGAACCCCATCTTTCTCTTTACTCATCTCTTCATCCTCATAAATATTGTACATCTCGCCATTCCTTTTACCCAAACCGCACTTGAGCTTTTTCTACTCTCTCATCACGCTATTCAGTTCTTGATTAGTTGTCCGACTTGGTTGGCTCTCGCGGTTTTGTCAATTCGAATTGATAAGAAGAAAAAACTGGTAGAACCCAGATTCCCTATCTGTAGTTACAGCTCATCAAATTGACTTCTTCATTCATTACAAGCTTCCTCCGTGTCCCTTCATCACTCATCTCGTATTTCATTAAAACTACTCAGTAAATCACAGATTTTTGTTTTCGAATAAGGAACTACGTCCAGATTACCAGTTATTTTCAAATATGATGCGGCACTATGAGAGTTTTAGTTAGAACGGTGAAAGCACCAATAGTAGCCTACATCCAGCAAGTCTCTCTGTCTAGCATCGAGAAGAAATGTCACTCAGTATTCATTTTGTAAGTTTTTCATTTCCAATGTATTTTGTAGATGATAAGACTCAAAAACTAATTCCACTCCATTATTATTTCATTATTGTTTCGGATGGACACGTTAAGTCGTCGGTCCCGGCTGCATAAAAAGCAGTCGTTAGGTCATGTCAGAAGCCCTGAAATCGATCAGTTGCGACCTGAAAATTCTGACACCAGACCTGAGCCAGCCAGGTCATTCGATATTGTTATATTATTATTCAGAATTGATAAATCACTGACTTTAAATTGGACTAATGCATTCCAAAGGATCACTTATTTTAGGAAGCATTTTGCTCATGGAGCATCGCTTTGACAAGCCGTCTGCTTCTATACAGAGATGCGAGAGTGTTTATTTGAAAAGCTTTCAGAATTTTCGGTGTCGGCACTTCTAGATTCGTTACGTTATAACTTTGTGGGGAAAATTGTTGGGTGATTGAATTCGGTGTGCCTTTTTGAAAGGTGTGCCTCACCAACGCCTTCCTTGCCATTCCCGTCCACCAAACACTGACTAGCTGGATATTTCTAGAGCTGAATCGTTTCATTCTCATATGATGTTTTTCCCATCATCAATGAATATATTTCACAGAAAGTTTTGTCATATCCTTTACTTCTTATCAAGGAAAATACGATAAATTTATATTTTAGACTGATGGAATCTGATTTTGAATAAAACTAGAAAGAGTTTAGTCCAGGCAACGAATGCTCGAAAAAAGGTATAGAGGGAAAAGTTTGGAACACAATTTTTGACCCCGCAGCTTTTTTAAGGATAGTAAGTGCGTAAAGATATAAACAGTCCTCACTCCTACCTCCTGTGCTGAGGGGGTGGGGGTGGTTTAAAAGTATCATATTTTGATTTTTGCACATATCTCGAACAATATGCGTCTTTCGGGAATTTTATTGGGATACAAAATTAAATCCGAAAGACGCATATTGTTGAGATATGTGAAAAAAAACAAAATATGGTACTTTTAAACCACCCCCACCCCCTTAGCAAAGGAGGTAGGAGTGAGGACGTTTGATATGTTTACCCCCTATGTTTACTATCCTCAAAAAAGCTGCGGGGTCAAAAATTGTGTTCCAAACTTTTCCCTCTATAATCTTTCGTTGACTGGACTAGTTAAGTTCTTTTCTATCAACAAATGAGTTTCCATGCACATTCTCCTTCAATTTTAACATCTTCTCCCCAGCATCAGGCTTAGGCCTAGTCAATTGTAGACGTAATATCAGTTGTAGTTTTAACACTTGTGACCACATAGAGCATACAAACATAACTGGAACAAAATGGAGAAATGATACAAAGGTCGTGTTTGAAAACATAACAGTAACTGGAAATATCAATATTTGTTCATTCGGTGGTTGTGCGAGACCTACATAGTAATCATATATTTGCTTTGCCCGCATCAAGCTTTGCCCAACCTTTGATTCAGAACGAACAGCAGTGACAGCAGCCATGTAAAACGATTTGTTCAAGAGCGTACAAGAGTGACAGAATGTGCTTGAGGTCAGTTCAAAAAAGTGTTCAAGTAATCAGGAATTGTAGAGAGGATGTCGGTGTTAAAAAGGCCCTACGGACGAATAGACATCGAACTAAACCACAGAGATTTCATAAAAGTTAATGAAAAGCGGAGTTCTCTGTTCGCATAAACAATATTGTTTTTGTTTCATGTTACCCTTCCCTCAACTGTAACAACGATCTTCTTGCCTGTTATTTTTGTAATTATTTTTAAGATAATTACTGGCAGTGATGAACGACCAACGATGATTTCCTTTCAAGCACTAGACAGAGTCGGGAATATTCTAGGCTCTCTCATGTCAGACATATTAATAATAAATACAAGATGAATGACAGTCATGATGTGATGTTATAAAATTTAGGAGAAGAATTTCCTACTAGCAACGGGCTTCTCCTACACCGACGATGATTGATTACACTCTAGAAGGCAGTTTTTACTGCTGTGATGGAGTGAAAGAAACACACGTACTCCATATTTGCGAAAATGCAAGATGCGTGCTCAAACCACTCGACCTTAACTTTCTCTTCTAGATGTGCAAAAAACGCATTTCGGCTGGATCTCTTTCTTGAATATGCGTCAATCTGTTGCCACATAAACATTTCCTCTCTCTTCATCAGCATGAAGGGAATCACTATCATTCAACCTTATCATTTACCATCCTAGACACAATATCAACAAAATTACTGGAATATATCGATAGTGCAGTATCAAAAGTGTAGTGGTTTAAAGTTTTTGCACCAGAGTGATAATCAAAGTCAATTAAATCAGCAATTAAAGTCGAAATGAAAGTTCAAGTTATGATGATCAGGCACCGCTATTCCTTCTACTTCCAGTGCTTTTATCAATAGTTTATCACTGGAAAATCTAGAAAAATTTAGTTTTGAGGCTTGTGATATCAAAAGAAGATGTTACAGGTAGGCCTAATTTGTGAAATTTAATAGTGTTGTCTAGTAAGTTCACAAAAAATTCATGCGAATTATGAAATTACGAAATAGTGTGATTAGGCCTGATTCAATGTCTTTCTACTTTGTAAATCATTGGTGATTGTCCAATAAACTTTTACTCTCTACAAATATTATTTTCATGCAATGAATAATTTTTGAGATATTTTTGTGGAGTTTATTGCTTTTGAATTTCATGATGTACTTCAAGTCCTAATATAACATATTGATTGACATGCTTGTTAACATTGCGATCTCTGACTTGATAAAGCTACGCCCACAGACCTTTACCAATATTTGACTTACCACAGGAAATTGATTCATTAACGGAAGGCTTGATTTGAGTATGCCACAACATGTCATTTACAGCTATTTAAATAATTTCGTAAGAATCCATCAAACTGTCAGTTCAATTCATTACAGACGATCAATGATGATTATAGCAGACATTACTCTAATGAGACAGGCTACCAATTATGTGATTTGACAGGTCAGGGATTCCCAGAAATACCTTCATGGGGCGTTGGACACTATTGATTGTCACATTCAAGCAATTCTCAAGTTTGATTACGTTAAACTTCTAAACATCTGTTAACTGAGAAAATGTGGATTCTCCAATTAACAGAATTTATCCCAATTCACTGACTAATTACATCCATCTTTGAGATTCAGGGCACCGTACAGACTCCAGCTCCATTTCTCAGTAACATATATTATAACTCGTCGTTAGCACAAACTACAGTAACTATAATTATGACATATAACATGGTTATATAGTTACTGTAGCACGAACAATATTGATAAGAACCTATATCTGCTTCTATTATTATAGAAATTATTCTCTTATACAAGTTTTAATCATGTGTTAAAACAAGCCAGGAACAAATTTGACAGGTGTAGAAAAAAATATTTAGTGATATTTAAGTGATAGGAATATAGATACTTGTGATATATTTTCGCCTCATTATTTATATTGAAAGACATGATGGGGATGTAATGTTGCAGGTGTGGATATTCGGTGACCTGTGGTGCTCAGTGTGGTTGGCATTGGACGTGTGGATGTGCACAGCGTCCATTCTGAACCTGTGCGCCATCTCGCTGGACAGATACGTGGCCGTGACCAGACCAGTCACCTATCCGAGCATCATGTCCATGGGCAGAGCCAAGATACTCATAGCAGCCGTATGGGTTCTGAGCTTCGTCATCTGCTTCCCACCTCTAGTTGGATGGAAGGACAAGGAAAGCGTCACTCCTACGATCGCGCCCGAAGACCCACCCTGTCCATGGATTTGTGAGCTCACCAACGAGACAGGCTACGTTGTCTACTCAGCTATGGGCTCTTTCTACATACCAATGTTTGTGATGCTTTTTTTCTACTGGAGGATCTATAGAGCTGCAGTTCAGACAACTAGAGCGATAAACCAGGGGTTTAGAACGACGAAAGGGTCAAAATTGATGGGCAGCCGGTTTGATGAGCAGAGACTGACACTGAGAATCCACCGAGGCCGGGGGTCAGTGATGCAGGGCAGTAGTGGCAGCAACAGCAATAGCACAGCCACCACTACCACAAATAGTGCCGCAAATAGTGTGACCAATTCACCTAGAAACTATAGGCGACCACATGAGAAAATAAAAATTAGTGTTAGTTATCCTAGCAGTGATGCAATAAATGCGGTTGCCAACCAAAACAGTTCGCCGGGAGGATCGTTCTCATCATCGTCGCCTCCATCGTGCAGCTCGCAGCCGGGTGCCAGTGGAGGCCTGTATGCAGTTCACTATTCGGGATCGGAGACGAGCACAATCTTCCGATCGCGCGATCACCTGCGCGTGTCAGGGGCGCGACTGGCCGCTCAGCCGCCGCACTCGCACCGCAGGGGACGCCGTGCCAGCAGCAGCCCCGAGTCCTCGTCCAGGCCGCGGCTGCTTGGCGACCCTCTCTCCGTCACGCTTGCCAAGGACTTATCTCCCTCCCCCACCAACGAGGAAAACCAACCCCCGGGGTCAAAACCGAAACTCATCTCTAGAATGGGTAAACGAAATATAAAAGCTCAAGTGAAAAGGTTTCGTATGGAGACCAAAGCTGCCAAGACATTAGGAATTATCGTAGGAGGCTTCATCTTTTGTTGGCTTCCATTTTTCACTATGTACTTGATACGAGCGTTTTGCATCGAGTGCATCAATTCTGTGTTATTCTCAGTGATGTTCTGGCTGGGTTATTGTAACTCGGCCATCAATCCATGTATATATGCACTGTTTAGTAAAGACTTTAGATTTGCGTTCAAGAGAATAATTTGTAGATGTTTCTGTGTGAAAGAAGTGCGGCGAAGGAGCTCGAGGTACCACAGGAGGGGCTCGGACGGGTCGCAGATAGCGGGCGGCGCGAAGGGCGGTCGCTCGGCATCCTACAACCACGACCCGGCGTCGCAGCCGCCCAAGAACTCGCTGGGCGACGACAGCGATCCCAACAACGAGCCCTGCTCTGACTCCAGATGACCCTCGCACAACTCGCGGACCCTGGCCGATATGGTCATTGGCCTCGTCAACTGGTCCAATGCGCTGCCCGCCACCGCCAAGGTCTGAAGAGTAGGCCTACCTCTACACTGCTTCTGCTACAGCTTTACACGCTTAATACTGTGTACTAAATATGTTTTGCAGCAAACTATCATATTATTGTAAGAGATATATTTTTCTTTTGAATGTTTAGCAATGAGCCTGTCACATGACAACGTGTTAACTGTAAGTTGTTGTAATTAGTATAAGATTATTAATGTAATGTAAATTTTCAATATGTAACTTGTCCTTAGCTACTAAACAACCAACCTATCTATCAAATCAACTATACCAGTCTCCCTCCATCTCAAGTAAAATATGAGAATGAGTAATTAATCTTATTTGAAAATATTGATGTTCAAGGTATGAAGAGATATGCACTTACTAAAAATAAACCAAACAATCTAGGATATCTGTTAAACCCAAAACTTGGAATAAATTATTTTATAAATATAATCATTACTTTGATCACGATCAGAAGAGCTCTGATAATTCCATTAAAATAGAATAGAAAAATGGTCATGGAATAAGGAACTACAAATCCACTACATTCCAATTTTCTAGACACTTCTCATCATTTTACAGCATTTCAAAAATTGGTATATGCGATCATAACATAAAATATAACAAAATTGAAGTTTGTGATGCACATAAAAATCAATGTCCAAAAAATGTCATAAATGACCTCTAAATTTCACTCAACCATTTCAAAATTGTTCATTCTCAATAGTGTGCTTGAATTTTTTTACAATTAATCAATGGATTAAAGTGTCAAGTTACAAATTATGTAACCTCATCCAAAATATTCTATCAGAGATCTTTGAATTTTTTAAAACCCTTCCCAGTATTCATGTTAGAGTATTTTATATTATTAGTATCATTATTTATCATTTTCTATTCTAGGATAGTAGATGAATTTGGCAAATTGATAGATTAATGAAAATGAGGTGTTATTTAAAAATCCAAATTTATTGTATTTGTATTTTCATATTTCTCTCATGTTTATTCTTTGTGGAAAAATTAGTTGTTCATAATTGATAGGCTATTTCCAACTTCAATGTTTCAGAATAACTCATCAAGAATTTTTCACGTCTTTATTTGACAACAATTGTCTACATTATTAATTGCTTGATTAATTTCAAAGGTTAATCTGAGTAATAGAACCAATATTTATTAAATATTGTAACCAAATGCATATCTTTTGTCATCTTGTCATGAATGAACCACATAATTTTTGAAGAAGAAATAATGGAGCCATGTCATTTTTTATAATGGATTGAAAACGAGTCTAATCTTCAACTTTGAGTTCGATACTAGTCCGATATTTTAGTGGAATTTTATCATATTAAACATATTCCATCAACTTCCGTGATTAAGAGCTTCCCTCAGATCTAGTCTTATCCCAAACAGCTTTATAGAGATTATTTTTCTAAGAATATGAAGATGATTATTATTATTATCATAGTATTTATTATCATCGCTAGAAATACCGCCATCATTACAATGTATTACTATTGTAAAACTACTGGTAAAACATTTCAGCTCCGTGATAATTATTTTGTAATGATCTGTAGCATAGTATAGTAAGTTAAGGTTATCTGAAATCTTATTTTTAATATTATGTTATTGTTATATTGAAGTCTAGTAATTGTTGATTAGACCTGAATTATTATATTGTAAATGGAAATAATATTTATTTTAAATACTTGGCTCATGATTCTAATCTTTGTTTAAAGTAAAGTCCAATGACAACTTGGATTTACCAGAAAAATAACTTAATTTCATTATCCTATCATTCCGATAATAGAATGAATTTTTATCATCAAATATCTGGGAAAATCAAAAGAGTAACTGGAACTCAAAGATTTTGATTTAAATTTCTTATTCACAATTTGCAACATTCTGATATTAATGGAAATGAGCAAGGTACCAAAAATACATTCTAGGTTCATTTGGAAATGAGTAATAATGATCTACATGTAAGTAATATACTACAAAAAGGAAATCTTATTCATTCATTCAATTCTTATAAAATCCTATGAATAATATTCATATCATTGACAAATTTCATCATTCTATGATAACATTTACATTTGAATATCCTCATAGATAAAATTCATCAATAAATCATGACAAGTGACCGTTCTAATCAGAAATTAGAAAACAGTTATGCAAATAGTATAAATACGGTAGTAATTCAGCACTCTTGTTACTACAGGCAACTATTTATGTATTCAAAACAATTATTTCTATTACTACAAAAGAAATGCAATGAAAATAATATTCATCGATAATCATTGCACTCGAGTCAGTACATCGATCTACCTATAAAGGAGCGGTCAAAGTAGCCTATCTTTTAAAACAAGTTGAGTCTTGGACAAAATAACGGAGATGCGTAATTGTGCAATTTTGTGACTTTTTCATGCCATCCCAAAAAATATAATATATATTAATATTCGATATTAAAAATATTTAATTGAATGTATTCAATGATATAACTCTGCATCGACTGTGTTATCAAACTGAATGGTATATTCAAACTTGCATGGAAAGGTCACAAATTGGCAACGCGGATATCTTGCACAAATCTCAACTTGTTTTATTCAGAGTATAGTTGAAGTGCCCAGTCAATAATGTTATACTTCATCCATAATGAAAAGGAATTTACATTGACTTCTTGGACCAGCTACTGTAACTTGTTTTCATATTTTGTTACTGTTACATATTTTGTCATATTTTAATAACAGAAATTGCCTAGCCCTGTTGCTCATTTCCTCATACCGTGCATACTCTAATTTGCATCATGATATGCCCCTAATAAATCAAGCAGTAGGCTGCACAGAGTAAGCTAGACTCGTGTATTATGCACATGAAGGGTGCAATTTAAGTGGTCTCCTTGTTATGTGTTATCGCAATGTTGATACTAAACATGGTTCGAGCCAATTACACGATAAAGCCTGTTTCCTGGAATGTCATGGCCTTGACGCAGATTTTTTCCACTTGATACCAATACTTTACTTAAAACTTGGAAGGTTAAATTTTACCTTTGCTATTAAAAGTCAGGCTGTGTTGTAGCTTGAATCGTTCTATTTATGAAGTAATTGAACGTTCAAAGTAGTGATGCTTTTTTGCTCCCCCAGAGAGAAAACTTATTATTACTAGGCCATATAGTTTTAGGAAGAGGTTTCTCTGTAGTTGGAAAAGAGAAGGGCAGGAAAAATGCCAGTGGTGTGCACTTGTTGTGGGAAGTGGCCTTCAGAAGAGCACCTGTCCGTTCCAGGAGCAAGAGTCTAGTCGAGTAGCTGAGGAAAGATGAGTTCTCTTCTCTGGAAAAGCGCATTTCCATTAGGTTATTGAGGTAGGGTTCCTTCCTTGCTTCCATCACTTCCCTCACCATTCATGAGATAATGATTACATCTCCCCCAGACACTTCTGCACCCTTTTATTTTTGTTCTCGAAAATAAATATGTTATGTACTTGAGAATTTCTCCAACCGTAAAAATGAAACTTAATTGTCAATAAAATAAGAAGTCTCGTATTTCCACTTACAATATTTTTAATGTTGCATAGTTGAAGATTGCAGGGTGGAAGTTTTACTCTTTTGATATTAGAAGACATTTACTTTGGAGAATTAGTAAATTAACCATAACTAAAATAGAAATAATGTTCTCTCACTAGCAATATCACTGACACAAAAAGTGCTCAATGAACGTGTAGGTGAGATGTATGTTTTAGTACCCAGCTCTTGGACTTACATCTGGAACATCGATTGTGGAAGATAGATTCAAGAGGAAAAGCTTTATTTTGTCTCATCTCTCTACAGATCTGTCGAGACCTTTTGTTACCTCCTTTACACGTCCTCTCGTCTGAACGAGATAGATATAAAATGCAGTATTTCATATATACGATAGAGCTTTACATCCGGGCTGAGTAGTGTCACTGATTCTGAAAGCTCGCATTTTGTTTTTGAAGAGAACTCTACGTCTCCCCAAAGTACAAAACCTGTTCGTTCCGACACACAAGCGCGCAAACACTTTTTAAAGACTCACATCATATTGTGAAGACAACTCGAAATGCGACACACTCATTCAAAAACAAGCATTATTGTATCAACAGAAACTTCCAATGTCAATTAAATGTTCATTGTTGAAGGAAGTTGGAGAAAATGAAGTTAGGAAATTCCCATGGAATGAGATATGCAAATGTCAATCCAAGTGCTTGTAATAATTGTTACCTTCAAGTGGAGGGATTCACAGGGATGTTCATACATACATTCTCCTGAAACCCTCAAGAGTAATAGAAAACCCATAGAAAAATTCAAGAAGTCTAAAACTTTTTCTCCCCAATGAAAAATAAAGCAAACATTATTTACCGTACCAGACCTGGGTTTAAACTAGACTAAAATTTATTTTCTATTCAAATATTTCAGATAGACTTTGAAGTGTTTTAACGGGACGAGTACTTTCAATTTGCTGCCATGAAATGGACAACAGCAAAATTTAATTGCAAAGTCCACGTGAATTCAATTATTTTTTAAGGTGTAGCATATTGGAATTTAGTAATAACTAATAGCTCTTTGAAAGCCTCATTGATACTTTTTTCAATCAACTGAAACATTATTTCACCATATTTTTCTCACAACGGTGTGCAGTCAGATTCCATGAGTCGATTAGCTGGAATGAAAAACAGAGACCGGCAACATTAAACAGAGACTACATTCTAAAAATGTTGATGGTATGTAGATATTTTTAATATAATAGTATTATAGGATATCTTAGCTTTTTAACTCACACCATACATGTTAGGCCCAATATTATTATTGAAAATATGCTTTTTGAGCTTCAGTGATATCATGGATGGATCAGTGAGGGGAATCTTTTAGAGAAGAAAAAGATTGGATTCTTTTCCATTTATAACGGAGATGACTTGTTCAAGTTAGTGACCAGTTTTCGTGGGAAAAAGGTGTCCGCGGTGAGCCCTTCACACATAATAGCTTTCTTCTAGAAATCCTTCAAACTTCATACGCTACCATAGAAACTCGATTCTCCGAAATTTTCATCATGTTACTTCACTCCCAGTCGAAAAATATACGGTACCGTACATTACAGAAGTTTCAGCAACCCCAGCTCTATCAACTTTCACCATCTTTTTGGAAGTGGTCAAGAATGTTCACAGCCTTTTTTCAGCTAATAGACAACATTGTTATCATTTTACATGAAGTGTAAGTTGAATTAACAAAGAATATCAACAACTCCTTAATCCAGAATTATTCAGTTATGGTATTAAAATCATCTTCTATTTTCTATTGGAGATTTTAATAGTAGATAATAATCAATATGATGAAGACTATAAAATCATTATATTTGAATACAAATTATAGAATAATCTTATTTTCGAATTATTTGATCAATGTATGAAGCTATTCTCATTCTAGTTACCATATTATTGTTAATACAGAGTTTATCAAATCAGTCTAATAATGTTAATATGATATAAGTTGATTTTAAATGTATCATATCAAAGAAAAAGCGAGATAATTCTAAATGACATTATAGTATGATATAAATAATCCAACATTTGTTGACCATTTAGTAAGACAAAATAATTGTAAATATGAATTAAATTTACTTGAAATTCAATGTGGAACTGTTCTATTCCCATTTATTATGTGAAATTAGACTGTAAATAAGAAAATTATACTTGACTTTACATACAGTCTTCAATGAAATGCAGATACACGAGGAAACTCCGGGTAGAACATAAGCCGCCAGGACCCAGCAGAAATGTTATGGGACTCAGTTTACTGTTTACTTTAGCACTGAGCTTTTAAATCTTAAAAGTATTCCCAAATTGAAGTCAATACAAATATAACCTGTAAATATGCTGCGAATAAACTATAATCGGTCTCTAAACGATTTTATTTTCTGAGTTCTATGAAGCTTAAACATTGTATAAGTACATTTAAATAATATACTTGTTTACTGAATAACAAGTTAAGAAATAAATTGGAGAAATAAATAGGAAGAATATTTGCATTCCACTACCCTTGGAAAAAACTCTTTCAATATTTTCTTTCAAACAGGGGTACACCCTCCCCTCCCACCTAGCCCATGGACGCACGCCCCGTGAAATTAGAAAAAATTCAGCTGCTACACCTCGACCCTTTGAATTGCAAACCGAAACCGAACAAATGACGTCAAAAGTCATTTTTACACTGCTGACCTTTTTACGGGACCACCCTAGGATTTGCTTTTGAGCACCCCCCCCCCCACACTATGAATTTCAAGGACGCAGTCTGCCCTGACGTTCTTATTCAAAGTTCGTGAAATAAGTAATTTTTGTTTTGATATTATCAAAAGTTACAAGAACGAATGGAAGTTACAAGACGTTCCATTTCTATCATAGTGTATGGTATTCAAATCCTGTAAATTGTTCAATGTGAAAAATATATATTTGGAAACGTTGAATTCAATCCATTGAAGATACAACATGTATAAAGGTGATTTTCTGCTTAGAAAATAATTGGAAATGTTGAAATTTTAAAAAAAGAGAAATATTACAATAAAGTGAATCATGGTTATTTTTTAAATATATCTATCTGTAAGTAATTTAGATAAAAAGCAGTCATGCAAGTGAACTTTTTCTTGATAAATATGATGAAACCTTACACCATGTGTCTGTCTTCAAACAGTAAAGATGTCTATCAAATATTGGCATTCTGTCATTAAAATATGTGAAAGTATGATGTCTAATGAATAAACAATATGTATAATGATAGACTGACATATTAGGAGGAATTGAAATTATCTGTATGTATAGAAAAACAGCACTGAAATGTATATATTTATAATAAATGTACGTGAATCTAGACCATGTCAAGTAATCATATAGATGTATTTATTATAAAATTAAAACGGGTATTGTTGATTATTTGAAATAAAAGTGACTATTTAATTTAATGATATTATCAGTCATTTGTCATTCATTTCAACTCCTTACTTCACTTTTAAAAAATATATTCTGAAGAACAGGCTACTCATCAGTTCCAAATGTGCTAAGATTATAATATGAGCTAACGAAAAGTGTCCATCAAAGTGTGTTATGAGAGTGTTCTTTGATAATAATCACAAACATTTTTTTAAGAGCAAATCTCAGTTTTTTAAGCTAGTACACTCTATTTGATACAAGTTTCGAAAATAAGTGGACCTACCTTGCTATTTCCACTTCACTGTGCATGAATATTCCCAATACATCTTTGCGAATCAATAATACCATTAAGGAATGAGTTTAGACAAGAAGACTTCACTCAACTATTTCATACAATTCAATTTTATCACAGAACAGTAGGGTTATTCAACAAAACGAGATGATTTGTTGGAATAATAGCGTGTTGTAAGAATTGTTTCACAAGAATTTAACATTGATGGCATCAGACAATTCAAAATTGATAACATAAAAACTGCCGGTAATTCTGTAAAAACTTCATGGTTTCAACCAATCAAATTAAATGGTGAAATAATAAATTTCAAAATTGAGCCTGGTGCAGAAATAAATTTGGTACCTTTGCACATTTTGAGAAGTTGTAATGTTGATGAGCTAGGCTTGAAAAAGTGTGATATTTTGCTTGAGTCATAATTATGGTGGTTTCAAAATCGTTGCTATCGGTAAAGTAAATTTATATTGTAGTGTAAATAATGCTGAATTGATTGGAGAGTTTGTTGTCATAGATAATGAGAAGTGTATTCCTATTCTAGGTCTCAAGTCTTCTGTTGATCTTGGTTTGATTAATAGAGTTCAAAACTTACAATTGGAGTTTAAGGAAAAGTTTTTTGAAACAAACAAAGATGTATTCACAGGAATAGGTTGTTTTCCAACAGAATATAAAATAAAATTGAAAGATGGAGCAACACCTGTAGTGAGGCTTCCACGAAGGGTTCCTTTATCACTTATGCCGGAATTGAAAGAAACTCTAATTGATTTAGAACAACAAGGAACTATTTCAAGAAATGAAAAGCCCAGTAGCTATGTAAGTAATCTTGTAATTGTTGAAAAACCTGACAAATCTTTAAGATTATGTCTCGACCCTCAAAATTTAAACAAAGATTTAATGCAAGAGCCATACTTAATTCCAACGCTATAGGAGATAAAAACGAAATTAGATGGAAAAAGTTGCTACTCAGTATTAGACTGTAGTGCAGGGTTCTACCATGTAAAATTGGATAAAGAGTCAGCCGAGATTTGAAAATTCAGTTCTCCTTTTGGATGTTATTCTTTTAATAGGCTGCCATTTGGAATCTCAATAGCTCCTCAGTTGTTACATAAATTAAATTCTGACATTTTTTCAGATATTGAATGTGTAACTGTATATTTTGATGACCTGTTAATAGCAGCACCCGATCAAGACAAACATGATGAAATTTCAAATTGATGATCTTTCCAAAGTACTGGACAAAGCTAGGTTAAATAATGCAAAGTTCAACCCTAAAAAGCTACAGCTGAATCTTGAAAAAGTAACTTTCATGAGTTGCCTATTCTCCAGTAGTGGAGTTTGCATTGATAAAAAACATATTGAATGTATCACTAATCTACGGGATCCCACAAATAAGAAAGACCTTCAAAAGTATTGTGTTTGTTTAATTATTTTCGTGAATTCATCCCAGATATGTCACAATTAATAATAAGTCCATTGCAAGAATTACTTAAAGAATCTCATAAAATATGTGGCATTGGTTGCCAATCCACTCAGAGTGTATCAAAAAATTAAAAATTGCTGTAACAACAGCCCCAGTGCTAGCGACTTTGGATTGCAACAAACCAATTGAAGTACATGCAGATAGTAGTAAAGATGCTGTTGGTTTTTGTTTAATTCAATGTGGTAAGCCTGTAAGTTTTGGATTTCGAGCTCTGACTCATACTGAGTCACAGTATGCACAGGTTGAGAAGGAAATGCTAAGTATCTGTATTGCTGTCAAAAAATGTCATCATTTGTTGTATGGCAGAAAATTTGTGGTTTACAATGACAGTAAGCCACAGTCATCAATTATGGATAAGTCTATTTGCAAAATAATGTCTCCAAGGCTTTAGAGATTGAAATTTAATTGTTGAAATATGATTTAAAAATTGAGTATAAACCCGATAAAAATATGGTAGTTGCAGATTTCTTATCACGTATGGAGCAACCGAAAAATGACAATGTGACTAATGATAGCACATTCATACATGCTCTTGATGTTGTGGTTCCCAATGTATTGGCTATATCTGAAGAGAAGAAACTAGGTTGGATCCAGCATTAAGTCTAATTTGTAATTTTTATGAAAATTTTGCTGGCCTGTCAGTAAGTAACAAATTCCTGAAATAGTTTGTATTTATTACAATAAGAGAAATGATATATATGTAAATGAAGGACTTGTATTTTTAAATGATAAAATTATTGTTCCATTTAGTTTAAGATCAGATATGTTGAAACTTCTTCATGAAAGTCATTTGGTATTGAGAAAACAAGGGCTAGGACTCGGGAGGTAAAGTATTGACCTGGTTTATCTGTTGATATAGAAAACTTAGTTTCATCTTATAGCCTTTGCAATAAAATACATGAATGCCAATGTTGAAGAGTACTTGAAGTCTCATGAAATTCCAGATATACCATTTTATATAGTAGGCATGGATATTGCTGAGTATGGAGATAAAGTGTATTTACTAATTGTTGATTATTACAGTAAATGGGCTGAGTGCCTACGTCTGAAGTCAAAGACAACCTCAGAAGTGATCAGTGAGTTTGAGAAAATTTGTTCAGTTCATGGGATTCTTGCAAAAGTCATTGCTGATAACAACCCAATTGGGTCTTATGAATGTAAGCAGTTTGCTTCCAACTGGAATTTTGAAATTATTAATAGTAGTCCAAACTATGCGAAATCGAATGGTCAGATTGAACGCACAATTCAGACAGTTAAAAAGTTGATTGAAAAATCCATTGAAGACAAGAAAGATTTGGAGATTGCTCTTTTAGAGCTGCACAATACACCAGTAAGCTTAATAGGTGATTATTCACCAGCTCAGTTGCTCATGTCACGTAGGCTAGGCTATGAAGTGAGATTCCAATGTCAACTCAATTATTGATTCCTAATGTCTGTGACAGGGTTAAGGTTAGTAATTTGATCAATGCTAAACAAGATAAGGCTGCTAGAGATTATAATAAAAATTCTCGCCCCAAGTCTATGTTTGGAGTAAATGGTGTTCTTGGCCCTTATTAAAAAGTTTATGTGTAATACAATACACATAAGAAAATCTGGTAGTCAGGAGTAATAGTAGGGGAAACAAATTACCCAAGGTCCTATATAATATGGTGAAACTGAGTAAAGGGAGTATACTCAGGAGGAATAGTACACATATTTAAGGAAAAGATCAGGTGATGATTTGAAGTTTAATGATACTACTATGGTTGATAGTAGGGTGACCAAAGACCTTAAAGAGATATAGACCCACAATGCCTATGCCTTCCCAATGATAGCTCTTACTTGAAATTGAAGGCCGCCATTGGGGTTTTTTAGCACGAGATATTATATCTATATATTCGTAATACTATAGATTACAAAGGCATTGGTATGTAATAATCCTATAGGTTGCCCCCTCAATGGCCGATTTCAATTCCGAGTACGACACTAGCGCTGCATGTGAGTCTATGCATCTTTAAGGTCTTTGGGGGTGACTGATAGTTCAGATGATAGGCCTGGTAGTGGGGTGACAGATGTTAGTGGGGTGAGAGATGATAGTTCAGATGGTAGTGATTTGAGAGATGTTCCTGTTGTAATGGGCTGGAAGAAAATGGGCAGAGAGAAGTAGTTGAGTTGGGAGGTAAAGTTACTAGACTTGGGAGGCAAAGGCGTCAGGTGACTAGGCCTACGGTTGTATGTAATTCAGGGTAGCGTCAGGTGATAACATTATGAGAAAACATCTGAAAAATTCAAGCTATAGAGCTACCTTTACAGGTAAAAACACAAGAAATCACGCCAGCGTGACGTCATGTGTAGTAAGAAAGTGATAAAGTAACCACACTGAGCATACAGTTTATTCACTGTTGTTTCAAATACATCGTCGTTTAATCCCCTCAAGAACTGGAACTAGAACTTTAAAATTCTCTGTACTTATAGCGAATGAATCACCGATTCTAATGATGTTATTGAATATTTTAACTTCATTCAACTTGTATGAATAAAATGAAGTTGAAAGTTTTTGAAGAATCTAAAACCGTGACATGAAAAAGTTGATAAGCTGGAAAAGCGTTAGTAGACAACGTTACTATTATAATTTCAGATTAGCCCATAAAACAATCTTGATACTATATTAATATTTATTTATAAAACAATCTTCATACTGTCTACTATCTGTCTGTAAAACAATCTGCCTATCAACTTTGGAATTGCCGCACTCATGACTGAAGGAGCACCTGTGGGAGTAGTAAGTAGATGTATATTTTTCCTCCTCACACGTAATGTACTCGTATGCAACATTTTCCTCCACCTACATTATTTATGAAAATTGAAAATAAAATTTCTTACTTACATTACATAACCTAAAATGTTGATACGAACAGCAAAACTAGCAAACTGACTAGCAAACTGAACAGAGAACAGCAACTACAGCACCAGTGACAACTGATACACTCACACAAAAGCCGGTTGAATTTTAACACGAGGACCAATTAGAGAAGACTTTTTTGAAAAAACGGCTTCTCTGATTGGTTCAAAATAAGTATATGCTACTGCACTTAAACCAAGATACATACATTTATTTAATTAGATATAATAACGAAATGATATCCTTTATGTATTACAAGTATTATAGTTTGAATAATCCCGGTTCACAACTCCAATAAAATTTGCATTTAAGCTGACAGAATCCTGTATAATTAGCGTGAAGTCTCCTTCAAACAATACTGGCTGTTTGAAATGAATCTTACTCCTTGAACACAGATGTGAGACTTGTATGCCATCTAGTGAGTAACCGATAAACTTCCATCTAACTTGTGATTTCGAAACTCGCATAAAGATGGCAGAGTATGCACTGTATCAAAGCAAGGTCTATGAATACCAGTGAACTCTAAACTAACTGGAATGGACTAGCAACACAAAAAAAGTGAGGCAGCTGGTAAAGATAGGCAACCCGCATTGCTGTGGGATTCGTTCATTTTGTTACGCATTGGCTCTTATGGGAGAATGCATTGCACAGTCTCAATTTCTATTTTATTTCTATATTGTATGTCTTATTCCACGGAATCGTTATTTTTCCTTTATAAGGCAGTTCATTGTTAACTTTTTGAGAGCAAAAATAATGAAATAGGTTAAATATTAATAAATATACTATATTCATTATATGCTGATGCTTAACACCAAATTTATATCCATAAATTACATCATACATAGAATGTGTGATAGAATGAATGATAGTCTTTGTGGGGAAACATTCACAATTTCTGCATCAGATATTATTTATTCTTTTTTGAATAAGGATTAATTTGTTCTTCAACTATGTTTTTTATTTTAGATGCTATAAAGTAGGCCGAAATTTTCAATAGACATAGAAACTATCACAGTACGGTATAACTTACTAGGAATATAACCAAATTTTTGTTGTTTTTTTGGTCAAATAAACTGATCAATATAGAAAGAAGTATTGGAAATGTATGTAAAACAAAAAGATTTCTTCAAATTAATTAACAGAATAAAAATGTTTGACTTACCTGTGAAATGGTATTTCATTTCCTTTAACATGCCCATTCTTGCATCCAAATGCAACACAATACATCACCATTTTTCGGTCGTATTTTTATTCAATTCTACGCATTTCACTACAAATACATCACAATATTAAGAGAAAAGGTTGTGATCTAATACTAATAGCCCTAATACTCATTCAAATCCGTTTTTAAACTTTAAAAATGAAAAATCGTACTCAAGAGCTGCAACAGCCTGCTTGAATGTATGAGTACGAGAGAGAAGGGAATCCCACACGGTATGCCTGTCTCACTCACTCCGCCTTACACACTTTTGGTTGTAGCTAAGCATTGGACAGCCCGTTCCAGTTAGTTTAGAGTTCACTGATGAATACAGGTCATGACACAATCCCGTGATGCATTGCAAAATCGCCATTTTATGGGATTCTAATTCACCAATTTTCAAATTTATCAGCTGCTTCCATTATAGATTGAACAACATAGTGTGTTATTTTGTTCAAGGAATATTGCTTGGCTTTGAATTGAAAAATAAATTGTTTCAACATAATAATATTTAGATTCCAACTGGGAACTGAGTTGTTGATTTTTAGATTTAATTGATCGGGAACTTAAAACTCTTTTTGAATATGCCCTCGCATATTTCTGTCTTGTTCCAATGCCTTATGAATCATAATCCTTAAGTTACAAGAATAATAACCATTTTAAATAATACATAAATGAATAATTGCAGCATTTATTATTAAAATTTCATTATTAAAAATTGAAAACCTAAATTCACATATTATCTGAAACAGAATATTGTTTTCATAATGCATAATTTTGTTACGAGCAAATTGAATTACATTGGATTTTCAAATGTACCACCATAAAGACCCCATAAAATGGCCGCTCCATAAGGAACATGAATGTCATGAACTGTATTTATAGACCTTGTATCAAAGCAAGGTCTATGATTATTGACCGAGCGAAGTGAGGTCTAAGATTTAAGTCGACGGTTTTGCATTTCTCTTTATGTTTATATTTATGTTTCGCATTTACAGCAAAACGCGGCAATAGATTTTCATGACATTTGACAGGTATGTTCCTTTTTGAATTTCGCGTCGACGTATATATAAGATTTTTTGAAATTTCGCATTTTAAGAATAATACAGAAGGAAAAGGAGTTTCCTTTGAACGCCAATATCACCGTAAAAATCGGACTTTGGAGTTATTCATCATAAATCAGCTGTCGAGTGGATTATAAATTATTGCATGCAATGATGCATGCAATTTATATCTCAATGTAACTTGAGATATAAAGTTAAAAAATCAAATGTTGTGTGGACTATTGAATGCACTATTGATTCCATGCAATAACGCATGCAATTAACTAAAATGACATAGTATTGTCTCTCGACCTTTCTCTGCTTCTAACTTGGGCTGACCTGTTGCCAGTATGTTTTGTAGAAGATTAGCTTCTGATGTTAGCATTTCTGATACACCAACCCCAACAGCCATTAGCCGTTTTCACACTGATATCTCGCCGACACGACATACAGACAGGATTTACTCTGAAGGACAGTATAAGAGAAGGCTGTGGTTTATAACTGCGTGAGGTCTACTGTTCACAGAACTACTAGTAATATTTATATAAAAAAAAATCCATCCTAAAAGATAAGAAAAGATATTATCTTGTATTCAAGAAGGATATGAAGTCATAATATCCAATAGGACACACACA